>NC_134643.1:139213093-139528776 GCF_030463565.1 Pelecanus crispus
TGTCATCACTATGTTTTGTCCAATTCTTTACCCTAATGCTTACCACAGAATGAATGTTGCTAATAAATCCAATGCATTGAGTTTATTATCAGTTATTTGGGATCTGCTGAGCTTGGAATTAGAATGGATGTTGATTCTGCCATAGAAGAGCTTTTCAATCCTTCTTTCATTTTGCCTCTCCTCCCTCCCTTTACTTTGTTCTCTAAAAAGTAATTTGAATTCAATTCATCAGAGACAAGATTTTGGAACAAAACTAATTCTGGAAATGAGGATAAAAGCAAGATGTGTGTTGCAATGAGAAAATGCTAAAATTTCCCTCTAGATTGTTGTTTTCTCTATTTCATGAATCTGCCTCTGCCTGAATAATGAAAAGAGGCTTGGCAATGTGAACCAGCAGTGGATTTCTCTAAGGTATTTGATTGCACTGTCACTGCAATGAGTACCTGAGTATGGTCTCTGAGTTAAGCTTTGGTAGGAGCTGATTTTTACAGTAGCTAAATGTCGGCCCAGCTACCACCTAAATGACATGAATTCTAGTATCTGTTAAACACAATTTCTACTTTTTTTGCCATGTCTTACTTTTCAGCTTTGTAAATCTTTTGTTTTCCTTTTTTTTCCTAAACTAAGATGCATTTTTAGTAATTGGAATACATTTTTTTCATAGAACTTTTGTGATATTTCAGCATCTGATTTTTGTCTGTTTACATTTTTATGAGTCTGGCAAGATAACGTGACATAAAGCAGAGCGCCATTTGGTTTGTTAATAAATTTTGGAATATTGATACTGGATTGTAATAGCTTGACAGCTTTTGTATAAAATCTGCATTTTGAAATCACAGCCATTTTGCCAACCTTGAACTAGTGAAGATATATTAAAAAAAGACCCTGATTAGGATCGCATGGCTGATTGGGATCTAGAGGTATCAGAGTAGCTTTTGTTCAGTGTTCACAGGCAGCCACAAGGTTTTAATCACATTGCTTTGATTGCACTTCATAGCTATGTCATTTATTAGCACTTGAGGCAGCTTGGACAGCTGTAACTCAGGTATCCTTGCGTGGTGGTCTGTCTTGTGACGATGATGTACCTGCTGCCAGCATCGGACATGGGCTTCCAGAGGTTGCTGAGGCACAGCGAGCCTGCAGTTGTGGGTAGCAGGAGGGCACCACCACTGAGGTTCTTCACCAGATCTCATCTGTAGCACTAAATTTTTGGGATCTCTTTCTGTCCTTTGGCTCAGTGACACAGAAGCCTCCTCTGGCAAATAAAGCAAGTGAGAAAATTAGCGAGAAACTGCCTAAAGATTTATTTACTGTGTGAAAATCCTGCGTGGTGATTGGCTGCATAAGCCTGAGCGACAAGCAGGAGAGGAGAAAAAAGCAGCCCTGCAGCTGTTTGGGATTAAGGAACGTGTAACACAAACAGCATCTTCATGAAAACAAGTGAGCTTTAAAAAAAGCATTGAACACAAAATTCATGAGGGTTAATAAAATGAAGAAGCAGGAGTAAAATTTGTGTTTCCTAAGAGCATAAAAAAGCATTCGACCTAAAAAGAATATGTGTGATGTTGTGTGTTGTTTAGTCAGGATTATTAGCTAGCACTAAGCTGTGCTATCAGTTGAAGCATAAGCTTTTAATCTCTGGAAGCTTGAATTATTCTTAATATTTTTCAAAATCTAAATTGGGTCATAAATGTTTTGGCAATTTCAGATTAGCAGTGTAGGGAGTGGAGGGCATTATAAAACACACCATGTGATAGAACAGTTGAGTGCACTGATTACTAGGCTGCGCAAGCAGATAGAGCCAAGTGGGAGGGCGCCTTCACATCAGGAACGAAGGGTGCTTGCTCTGCGGTAAGAGTAAAATCCTGCACAGTGCCTGCCCATGCCATGCACGACTAGCTGATTATCTCCATCCTTCGTGGAGCCCTGTATTCCCTCAGCGGATATTTGGAAACCATCAGCTAGCCGAGGATCAGCCTTCTGCGCTAACAAAGGCTTGAGAGTCTAAAGAACTGGAAAATACAACCTGGATAACTCCCGGGAAGATCTAGAAAAGATAAGTGTCCTTGGTGAAGGCCACCCTGCTAAAGAAAAGGGAGAAAAACACAGATTGAGCATGAGAGAAAACAACCTGAAAAAGAATGATTGTTCAGTGTCTGCATTTGTAGATCAGGAACACATTACATCAGAGTAAAATACTGAGATATGAAGGGGGAAAAAAAAAAAAAAAACCCACACCCAAAACAGACATGATGCAAGAAACCAGGCTATTTAGCTGGTTAATGTATTAGTATTTAGTATTATTATTTAGTATTTAGTTAGCACATACTCTATCTCAGGAGGCGAGGTGGACTAAGTAAGCTAAATAAAAAGCCTAGAACAGAAAAATGACTTAAAAACACCTCAAAACATAAATGCAATGATCTTCTTTAATGCTAGTCTGTTTTCTCTCAAATATCATCCAAAGTTTATGCATTATAACTTACAGAAAAATACCAACAAGCACATTGTGAACAATATTTTTAAGACTTTTCTTGGTATTAAATACACCTCATTAAGTTAACTTGCATTCTTCTGTCATCTCTGTAGCAGCTGAAACAAATGATTTCATGGAAATATAACAATGATAGGGCCATTTTGCATGCATATATTATCATGCAATCTTTTATTGCCCATTCACATTCAGGTTTTTTTAGTGGTTCCTCTCCCCTATTTAAACTACTGATTACTTCTTCTAGACAAAGAAATACTCATTTTCTCTTACTTTTTCCCCTCGGTACTTCTATAGTGTGTGCATGCTTTGTAAGCATTTATCTTCAAAACTTGTCTAAGTTGTGAGGGCGTGCTATGATTTTGCCTAGGCAGAGGATGAAATGAAGATCAGAGTGGCTGTATTTTAAAGTCTTTGCTCATTTTGGATACTCACCTCAAAAAAAATTCAGACCTGTCTTTTAATGAATATTTAACATTCTGTTCCCCTATACACATGGCTACAACAGTGGCTGATTTGAGCGTGTGACATTTTTAACCCTAGAGCTTTTACATGTACTGCACAACAGGTATGACCACAACCAAATTGCGTAGATAAACAGTGTTAAGACATGCACTTCCACTCGGTGTTTTTAAAGCTATTTTCTCACACCACAAGAATGTGTTAACATCCTGGACCCCTTGATCCAGTGCTGTTTCTGGAGGGATGTTGCCTCATAGCATATATGAAGCTTGTAGTTTTTGGCCTGTTTCATTTGCATCTGTCCAATTTTTTTAGCTTTGTTCTCTGTGAAAACCTGTGTTTAGTGCGTGTTGTTTCCCTCCCTTTTTCCTAAACTACCTGCCCGCTCTTGCCTACTTTTCTTATAGCCATACCCCTCTGTTCTTGCTTGTCCCTGTATTGTGGTGTTCCAGATGCACAGCTTTTTCACTCTCTCTCACTTTACTGAAAAGCAAGAAGAGACAGGTGATTGTAATGAGCCAGCTTTGTGTATTATCATGCTTTTTTCCACGGCCCAGATAAAGTCTTTGCAGGAAAAGGACCACTCAGTTTCTGCAGCAGTGAGTGATGGAGAGTCCTTAGCGCAGGATGACCTGGAACAGTGACCATGCCCCACGCTAGAACTGTTAGACCTACATCAGTACCACCAAGTATTCAGAGAATGCAGCTGCTAAAATTCAGCTGATCTTTTCTGAACAGTGGTGAAATGTGATTTTCTGAAAAGCAAAAGTACTTCATTAGATCTGGGAGAGTTTCCACAGGGTTGGATTAGAAGTGTTAGAATAGGAACATCCATCGTGTTGAACTCTTGAAGAGTTCCAGTGTGGCTTTGCTACCAGGACAGCTGGATATACCTGGCAGGTACAGATGGTTTGGGCAGTCCAGATCTGTAGCTGTGGAAGCAGTGATGCCGCAGTGATTGCTTAAGGCTGATGTTGTTAGATGATGTGGCATCCAAGCTGTAAAAACCAAAAAAAAAACCGCTGTTCAGCCCTGGCTGTCATAGAATGGGGGAATCCCTGGTGAGTTTTTGTCATGTCCAACCCATGCACTGTTTGTGGGATTTCCCTTTCCCTCACGTCTCAGGTGTGTAATATTTATTGCATGGCTCTGAGCCACATGAAGATCTAGGGCCACTGCTCAAGAGGATAGAAAGGTCGGTCTCAGCAACTGCTAAAACTGGCTGAAAGGATTTTAAGACTGAGTATATGATGGGTGACTTTCCCATAACTGTGGGAAAAACAGCTTGAATTGGTTCAGCTACAGCTTTCCGAGAAGAAGAATGTGGAAAATCTCAACTAGAAGTGTTCTCTTTAGCAAACACGAAAATAAGTAAATCTGGAGCTTACCATCCAGGAACAATTTTAACCTTCTCTAAAATGGTTGTGGCTTCTGTTACTATTATTATTCATTACCAAAATAGCTGTACTATTTTTTTCATCATTTAGACTCACTGATATAGTAGTTCACTTATTGCGAGCATTTAGCTGTACATTGTTTTGCTACACACACTGCATTGTGCTGCTCAAAAATGCAGAAAAAAGTGATGCTTGATATTGATCAGGTGTATAACGCCTTCTTAATTGGACTGTGATGAAATTTAATAATCTCAGAAGTAATTCTAATGTGTCTAGCTTTTCTTGAAAGTATGGGAAATAAAGGAGCTTTTTACCTCCTGGGATATATGATGTTTAATTAATTGTCTTTCTGGAAAATGAAGTCAGAGAGAAGTAGTATCAGACAAGTTCAAAATGCTTACTGGTTTAATAGATCAAATGGTGAAATAGTGTTTTGCTTGAGACACAGACAAGCTCTTGAGCTGTTAAAGCATGTTTATTGTTCTTTCCTAGCTGCTCCATGTGATAATGTAATGGGGGGTGATTACTGAAGTTTTTATCTGGCAGATTACCCTGTTAACCTAGCACTCCAGTAAATTGTCATGTTCTAGCAAAAAGGCAGGACATTATGCAAAAGAGCACTTCAGCACACAAATCTGTTCAGCGCGCAAGCACATTGTGCTTTTCATTTTATTTTACTATTTTGTAGGATTGCATTGATGTGGGTTGGTGGGAAGGAGAACTCAATGGCAGACGAGGTGTGTTTCCAGACAACTTTGTCAAACTTCTTCCTTCTGATTTTGAAAAAGAGGTAAGCAATGTATTCTTTCATTTTTGCTTTAGAATACAGAATGAAAGTGGAGTTGAAAGGAATTCTCTTTCAGATATGTAATTTTGACAAAGTTTTAGTTCTAACTTAAGAATAAAAAAAGTTAAAGAAAACAAATTCCTGGATTACAAAGCATCCATGAAGAGAACGTGTGGCACTCAAAGTCATATTATGGAGTTTCTTTGAAGGGTTTGATTGGCCCATCCGGTCAGTCCACCTCCACTACGTTGCTCTGAAAGCCCTCCATCCTGCGTCCTCAGTTTGAGAGAGAGGGAGGAACTGGAGGTCCCAGGGTAATTTGCTGAGTCAGGTGATGCAATGATGACCAGAGTTGTTAACTTTTCTCCATTGTCTTTGTGGTGGAATATGAAACGTTAGCGTACCACCTGCATGCTGATTGACAGCAGTGAAGCACTCTTTCAGAATGAAAAGGGTGAAATTTTAACTGTGAGATTTGAAAGACAACAGGGAGCTTTTGGTATCTCAAAGGCATGTTTCTTTACCTCTCTCAGAATTATTAAAAAAAAAAAAAGGTATAAAATCTATGCAGAAGCTTTTTCAGCTTCTATTTATTATTGGCATTATTATTTGCCAAACAATATTTAGAAATCCTGCAGCTTCCTGGAAGGAAGTAATGGATTACTTCCGCCAAAAGCCCATTCCATTTTTAGGAACCTTTTCAGTCATCAGTGGGATATTACGAGCTTGCAGTCAGGCTTTTGATGAGTATTTCATGGTGACAGTGTAAGCCTTCTGTGATAAAACCAAGACTCACTGACACTCGGCTTCAATCTTTGGCAATAAAATCGGATGCCGGAGGCAAAAATTAAATAAATTGGAGAGCTTAATAAAGCAGCTATTAAACAACTCACAAAAGCTAACATGATAATTATTAAAAATGAAGGTAGAAAGAGCAGCAAAAAGTGTGCGAGATGAAAATGCAATTCCATAGCAGAGTGGATATCCTGGCTTTAGGCCTTGTAATAAAAGAAGGTGATTTCCAGAAGAGGCAGAAATCATAAACCTTAAGACATAGTGAGCCTATTATAGAAGAAAAAAAATCTTTATTCTTATCCATTTTTTGTGGTGAAACTTATTCAGTCTTTTTGAACTTATAAATTATACATCTTTAATATTTTTCTTTAGAGTACAATGAATATAACTTGTAGATTAAATTAAACATTCAGACACTTAGAAATTGCAGCTAGGTTTGCTGTAAATGTGGAGAATAAAATGTTATTAATTTTTAAAATAGCACAGATCTGACCACATGAGTAAGTAGCTGGTAGGACTATAGACTGTCTGTCTTTGCTTGAATCAGTGATAAAAGGGAAGGAAACTGATACTTTTCCAGTGGTTTTGTCAGGTCTTTTCTGATGTGATCCAGAAACCCTGGATTCCATCCCATGGTCTGAAAGTATTTGTTGCAGTAGTTCTGCTTGTTGAACAAAAGCTTGGGATCTTTTCCCGTCTCCTTGTTCAGTCCCCAATTTTCCAATCCTGATTCTTTCCCACACATGGCTATTTGTCCCAGGCCTTTTCTATTCACTGCCTAGTCCCAGTCTCCACCGCTCAGGTGGTCTCACTTACAGGATTTTCCCCTGAGCTCACTACCTGAGTCTAAATCACCATCTGGATTTACTTTCTATCCTTACACCAAATTTCTTTATCCAGCTTATTTTCCTCTCTCACTCTTTGTCCCTGCTCTGTAGTTTTGTTCTCTTCCTGTCCAACCAATCCTGGTTTCCTTTCTGTTGGCTTCACTTCTAGACTCTCTCCATCACCTTCTCGGTTATCTCATCCACACACAGAGCCTTGTAATTCCTCCTTGCTTCTCCACGTTTCCCTCAGCAGTCTTAAGGCTCCTTCACACTGCCTCCTTTCTGATCTTCGTCTGCATTTTTGGAGCAATGTATTTCCCTCATCAGCTTCCAGTTGAAGCCCCTTTGTTTAATGAACCATAGGATCCTTTCTCCTTTGTGTTTATCTACATTAGTGTTTTAGTTTATCAGGAGTGGGATTTGTAGTGAATCCTTCATCCATCTACACTTGCTGTGCTTTGGTTTACCTCGAAGACAGGTCTCAGGGGACATGAACTAGACTCCTTTCAGATGAGAACGAAGCCAAAAGATGTGCTAAAGGAGTGCACCTCATATATTCCAACTGCTGATGTATGGACAGTCAATAGGATCAGGCTCAGCTCACACCACTCCCGAGTAAAACCCCAAATGTGTATATTGTGCTGTTGAATCCTCAGCACCAACTATTTCCCTCTGCAGCCGTTATCAACCAAACCCCCAATTGCTATCACAAGACATTCATTGTCCCTGTCTTCTTTCCTTTTCACATTTTTCTGCACTTTTCTGCATTTAAAACTTGAGCCATGTTGCCTAAATTCTCGCAGAAGTGTCTGTGAGAGTGTAAGGGGCTCACTGTTCATGGACAATGGCCCACGGCAGCCAGACTAGAGAAGATCATTCCCAGCTTCTGAGTTCTTGGCCACAGCTTTCTCAGGTTGATGACAGGAGGTGATGTGGTTAGGATAAGATGGTAGGAGAAACCTGAGGCTTGCACAATGGCAACTTCAGAGATTTAAGCTGTTAGGCTTACTCAGTCTGTGCAAACTGGCATTTATTTTTTTCTCCAGAGATGAATACATTTGCTAGATTTGAGAGATCCCCCAGGAAGGGTGAGTGGCAAGGGCTCAGGCTTCACAGAAAACCTCCTTCCTGTCAACATTCAGACTAAGACTTGAGAGTCCTAGGGCAGAGGCTGAACTAATTACTGCAAGTGAGCAAAACAATTAATCTTTCTTGCAAGTAGGTGAGCCATTTGACAGATACATAGGAAATAATAGGGGGAAGAAAATCAACATGACTTTGGTAGAAAATGTCAACATAAATGGTTGGTTGAAGTTTGGCAAAGCTATGCGTATCTGGAAACACCATCATAATTATACATAGTTCCACAAAACGATATACAGTGTTGCATAGCCAACAATGTAGTGACAGTGATTGTGATCAGTCTGTAGCAAAGGAAATAAGGTCCTTCTCAGAAAAAAGGATGAACATATGAAGAAAACAACTATTAATTTTTACTTAGGCTTTATTCTCAATTTTGTTTTTGTTTTTTTTTTAAGAGTGAGAGTTAAAGTATGTCATTTGATCTGGCATGGTGCTCCATTTGTTTTTCTGTTCATTCCAAGATATATATGGTGAATGCCAGTGTGGTGTGTGCTCATACACACACATCATCATGGAAGGAAAGGCACTCCTCACCTAGCGTGCAGGTGAAGAGAAACAGTTCTGGCGCTGATTTGTTGGTCATGTTTCTCAGCAATACCATTACAGATCTATTAGGAAAATGGTCATAACGGAGAAGGTAAAAGTAAAAAGTACAGATTGGTTGGAATAGTTTATTTCATTTTGCCAAACGTCTAAACCACTGACGACTTGTTTTGCACAATTGCAGCTGTAAAAGAGTCACAGTGAGTGAATAAAATGTAACCTTTGCAGCATCTCCTGTATTCTGCGTTTTTGCCCCATTTATTAGTCTGAAAAAGCACCCTTCAGGTTTTGCCATATCGAGCTGGTTTTTTGGTGGGTTTTTTTCCAAAATGTGTTGGAATGTTTACAAGATTAAATTTTTAATAAATGGATTTCTTCAGTAAACCAAAGGTCATGTATTTCTCTAATGTTAAGGCACGTAAACTGGACTTTTTTTCCCCTCAACAGGACATTTCAATTGCAAAAGTAGAAAAACTACATTTTATTTGTCAATGCTATTTTCTCTCTTCAAATTCTTTTTAATGAAGTTGTTTCAGGGGAAATTTGTGACAGATCTGTAGTCTCAAGTCTTGTAATTATTAATGTTAAGCAATGTATGTTTAACTCCACCCTTTGTATGAATGAGATTTACAGGCATTTTGAAGCAATCTGTTTTCTTCT
The DNA here is from genome assembly GCF_030463565.1 of Pelecanus crispus. Lineage (NCBI taxonomy): Eukaryota > Metazoa > Chordata > Aves > Pelecaniformes > Pelecanidae > Pelecanus > Pelecanus crispus. The sequence goes on from NC_134643.1 coordinate 139,222,199, forward strand.
GTTATTAAATTTTAGAGACCGAAGAAACCACCACCTCCATCAGCTCCTGTCATCAAACAAGGATCAGGTAAGGTGCAGCTGATTTTGTACAGCACGTGTCAGTGAGCACATCTCAGTCTATTAAGTATATTCAAATTTATATAGAATTCATCTGTATCAAAACTGATAAGCAGGAGGTGTCTAGACAACAACTAATAAGTCAGAATCAAATTGCAAAAAGATGATAACCCTGAAAGACTATGATGTGCTTTTTAAATGTATTGCAGGCAACCGTCTGCACCATTTTAAAATAATGTATTTTGCCCCTTAAACACGTTAATTTGGAACGAGCATGATACTGCAGTTCTTAAAAGTTCTCCAGTTCTGTTCCTTGACTGAAGTTGATTGTGTGCATGTCTTTGCAGCGTAGACCCAATATGTTGGAATCTAATAATATCTGCAGGAGGAAACTGCATTTACTTTACACCTACAGATCTGATTTATTCTAGAGATAAAGAGGTTTTTTGCATATCTATAAGACAGTGTCAAAGAACTTGGCTGTAATACAGTGGCCCCATCTGAGTCGCAATCTAAATCTTACAGATCTGCATGAATGCTGGAGCTGGCTGCCTGTCTCTAGATTCTATGCCATAGTTAGATTCTTGGGTTTCAGTACTTTACAGCCATAAGTATAAAACTTAAAGGAGTTACCCTGAATCTGGTTATGTATATAATGGTATTGCGAATGTATTAAGGGGCTGATTATGTTTTCCAAATGGATGAGTGCTAGCAAAGCTGGTTTTGGAATATGTTAGACTGAATTGTCTATAAATACTGAGAGCTGAAACCACTTTTATTTGTAGTTTTAAAACGAACTCTCAATACAAATTTTCAAAAATGCCTGCATGACTTACTTTTTCTGTGAAACTTAGAAACAGTTAAAAAAGTATGTACGCACTTGACAGTTCTGACCCCAGAAACCAAATTCCTGTTCCATTGAGGTAGCATCACAAATCACAAGGCATGGGATGCTCTCAGAGTTTTCATTTGTATTGCAGTTGTGCTGGAAACATAACTATGGCTGGAATTCTTTAATCCCCTAACTCTAGTTGGTTTGCTAAAATTCTGCAGCAGCACTACTGCTTCCCCAGCTGTTGGCGCACATTAAAAAACCAAAATGAACACGTACAATCTAGCTAGATTATTTTTCTTGCCACTGTGGTCTGTTCCAGCTTTCAGTACTTTAAAAAATAAATTTTCCTCTCCTAAAGTCTTGACCTGTTAATAGAAGGACAGGTTACACCAGTGTACAATTTACTGTGAATTATTAGGCTACAATTTAACTAGTTTGAATTTTTCAAGCAGTTTTTTTTTACTACAGAATCATGACTATAAATATTTGGTTTGCTTATTGACAGCCATGGTTTGTTCTTCACTCTGTCCTGAGACTCCTAAAAACATAGATTTGATTTTAAGATCAGTGAGTAGCAGTGTCCAGAGAGAGCAATATAACTTTGCCATCTAGTGGTGGCTGCATACTAAAGATGTCTTAGCGACAACTGACGTTACAGCCTGACACAGGTTTTGGAAAAGCTTTATAAAATGTTATGTTTCTTTCAGTTTATAACCTATAATTAGAGAATAATACTTTCAATATGTTTGTAGCTGTGTGCATCCAATGCATTAGCTGTGTCGCCATAGCAGGAAAATGTGCCCATTTTCAGAAGGAAAAATGGATGCATAAAAGTTGCAGACAATTTAATGAAGGCCATCTAAGTCTATGGCGAAGGCAAGGCTATTGCTGTTCTTTGTTTTTATACTCAGTCTTTGACAAGTCCTGGCTGATTATGCGCAAGAGTTTCTTCTGATATGTACTTAGAGGTGAAAATCAGCCTGTGTTTATTACCATCCTGACATCCTCTATTTTGTCAAATTATCACTTTCCTGAGATAACACTGCATTTTGCCACATCCCTATGTCAGGCCTTACTGTTGATAGTAGGTAACAATTTCCAGTAATGTTTCTGCATATTTAACCAGTCATAGTGTGATGAATAAATTGAGAACTGTCAGTTGCAGCCTAAATAATTAAGTATCGGTAGCTTCTGACACAGAGCATAAAATCATAGCAGAGAATTAGAATTGGTCTTTGCAGTACAAGCGGTACATATGTAAAGGAGGTGTCTAGTTTGTGTTATAGTATAGCTGGAAGTTTGGCTGTATTTCCAAATCCTGCACAGCAGTAGACTGCCAGGGCCGTCTGTGCTGGGCTACTTTACAAAGTAAGGTGAAAACTGAAAGGCCAAAGTTAGGAGCACCAGTCCCTTACATTGTCACTGAAAAGCAGTAGGCATTTCACCGGGTAGCTGGGATAAGCAGTACAACTGCATCTAGACTGGAGGATGGGATTACTCTGTTGAGTCGCTCTGGGAGCTGGTACGGAGTTCACCAGAACTTCCTTGCAGGTGACCTTCTCCTGGAAGCTAAAGCAGGATAGTGCCTGCCTGGGTACTGATTCATTTTGGGGTCACAACCCACATAGGGAGTACACCTGAGCCTGGGAGCTCCTAAGTGTTTGTAGGCTCATTGTTTTAGACATGGCCTGAGAGCGTCCCTCTCTGTTTTAATGATGACTGTTAATCTTACTGTAATTAGGTATATAGACTTGTGTCTCCTTTCTTGAACGTACTAGTGTGTGCAAAATGATCAATATGTTGACTTGTGCTTTGCATAACTTGTGTTTAGAAAGGCTTTAATTGCTTTCTAGCAACAGTTTCTCCTCTCAACAGTGAAGTATTTTTCATACAATCGTAGAATCATTTAGGTTGGAAAAGACCCTTAAGATCATGGAGTCCAACTGTAAAGTGGCAATTCGGTATTATTTATTGACATGATAAGTGATAGAGTGTTGCCTGTGCAACAGCACAGTTCGATAAAGAAACAATGGCCGATGATCACCACTGATGAGCAATTGGCACTGATGAGTACTGATTTCTAGGAACCAGCTGCAGAAGAGAGTTGCGACAGCACATTCAGGAAATGTAAATGTACTTGAGAACTGCATATAATAGAATAGATTGAAGCAAAAAATTGCCTTGTGTTCCCTGCCCTGCCTCCTCTGCTTTTCTTGGATGTCATATACTGTAATTTTTATTGAAATACTAATAGCATTACCTAAAGTGGTTTTCAACACTGCTAAGTTGAAATGGCATTAGCACCTAGTAGTTAGCCAATGCAGCCAAGCCAATATCCAGTAAAGCAATTCTTATAATACGGGGACTAGAAGATTGCATCTTGCATGTGCCAGGAAATTTTTGCAAAATCTTCCCATTGTTGGTGCCACAAGTTCTCATATTGCTTATAGCAACAGAAGTCAGTATGTCAGGGTCTCTAGTACAGAGGCAGAAGGAGCAGAGGCTTACACCTCCAGGCCCAAAGCTGCCAATTAAAATAATCATGCAGAATACTGTCAGTACTACTGTTCTCATCCTTCTAATATGTGGAAGTGAACAGCTAGTAATAGAGATGAAAAAGAGAGGGGGGTTAACTTAGTGTAAAATGAGCCCAGTGTATTTGTCTATAGTAAGTATTCTCTTGGCAGAAATGCCCAATTAATTGCTTTATTCCTAATGATTCTCCATACTGTTGAATTGATCTTCAGTTAAGTACGTCTACAAAGGTAAAGGAACTGTCCACATGTAAAAATCTGTAGTTACTGAATTTTTTTTTTTCACAGAATGGTGTGAAAATGCCTATTCTTTTGAGGTACATGCTTTGGAAACTGTGAATTTGACTGTGAAAACATAAACATCCAATTGCTTTTTTGTCATTATGGTGTAAGCAAATACTTGAAACTAAATTTATGTTCAGTTTTAGTGAGATATTTTCAAATTAGAGAATGTAAAAAGCCTAAGAACTTGTAGAATTAAATCTTATGTGGCCATATATGCTGGTTTGCTCAGAATTTTGAATTTTCCTTTCTTTGACAGGTACCACAGATCGAAAGCATGAAATCAAAAAGGTACCTCCTGAAAGGCCAGAATGTCTTCCTAATCGAACAGAAGAAAAAGGTATGAAATGTGATTTCCTGCCTGCTCTCTGCAGAGAGACGGGGGAAATGGAACGGATGCACATCCTCATTTCGCAGTCCCTGTTTTCATTAAGTGTATCGTCTGGATGTTTACTTCCCACTCTGATAGATCTGTGATGATATGCATTTTGGAAAGGATCGCATTGTTGCTTATGGGCTAAATTCAGGGTATTCAATTATGCTAATCCAGAGCTGTTAAGTATTTGCAGCCTCAACTGAAGTCAAGGGGAGATATGCTCTCAGTACATAAAATGCTGTTGAAAGCTCTGTGCTCAGTAAAGCCCTTGATCGAGTAAGATACCCCACATTAGTGTGTACTTTTTTCTTAACATCTGTATGCCTTGGTTCTCTAGTTAAAAGCAGGGTCGGTGGTTTTCCTGCATCAGAGAGGGGTTTTGTGAAGATATAGTCATTAATGCTTATGAATCACCCCATTGTCATTGTCACAAAAGTCATAGGCAAGCCTGTGAAGAAATGAAAAAATTCTGTCTTCAAAGCCAGGTTTGAACATTGCAAGAAGTGGGGCACAGTGTCACACAGAGCAGTGACAAGCAAATTAAACCTTTAATGGTTTCATTGTGTTCATTGTGCATTCTGAATGGTTTGGGGAAAACAGTTACACTGATTCTCTAATTGAAGATGATGTCCAGTTTCATATGTTTAAGTGGACTATTAGACTGTACGGATAAGTTTGTTTATGGGATTTCTTAACTTTTAAGTATTCATACTTGCAGTCTTTTAAAAGGCACATATATGCACATGACTAAATTTATAATATGCAGTTATAATTTCGTGCCAGAACATTCAGACTTTGCACCAAGATCTGTTTCCAGATATATGTCTTAGCGATCTGACAGGTGTTTTAGCACTTTCGTCTACATATGTTTACTTTTGGTTATGTGCGCTACTTCTTGTGGTTATCTTAGCAATAAAACCCTTTGCTTTCCATTTTTGGATTTACAAAGCCAACTGTCAAAATGGTGGAGTAAGTTTAAATATGTTACTGTCCCAGGGTATAAATATCTGTAACTTTTCTAAATGTTGGAAAGAGGCCATAGGAGCCGTGCCTACGTTTCTGGAGTACCAGGGAGTGGCAGGAATTGTTCAGTGTGGTGTGGCAGCAGGGGTGGCACAGGAACGTTCTTTATGCTGTGTGTTGGTACGCTGCCTATCCCGTCCCTCATACATAGTTTAGATTCTTGGACACTGACACAGTATGAATTGCCATAGGAGTAAGTGTGTAAAAATTACACAAGATGCTAGAAAAGCTTCAACGTTACAGAGGACCCAACGATTGCATCAACTGAAAGTGTACTGAAAAAGGGTGTATGCCTGTGAATCAACAGTCACTTACTGGACTACTTCAAATCTAATGCATATTGCGTTTCTGGTGATTTATTCTGTGATTCTCTCAGACTGAAACCTGGAGCCCATTAAGCAATACCCTGTAACATTCCCAATACTTCTTACGTGTATACAGAGATGTAATATTCACAACGTATCATAGACAGTGTTGTCAAGGGAAGTGGGGTGTTGACATAGTAGGATACAGAGAGCGAAACTTTGGTCCCTTTGAGAGTTTTGTCCTTTCTTTAAGAAGAGTTTCCTATGGTGTGGCAACTGTGCTTACATGTTTGTTTTGTATTATGAATTTAGAGCATATTATTTACAAGAGTTATTCATGTGTATTGTACTTTACGAACTCACAGGCATTGTGCGTTTGGCACTGGCTGTTAGTATTGTGGCACTTTCTAACTACACATCATCAGTTCCGCAAATGATCTTCTACTTTGCTGGCAAGCTGAAAAATTCAGCTATAAGGCTGTGCTTAAAAACCTAAATAAAAGGTCTGATTTTTCTGAGGTGTTTAGATCCTGCCAAACTTTGCTAAATTTTAATGCTTTTATTTTCATTTAACTGTAGTTCACTTGGAACACACTTTTTTCCCCCCAGAAATGGTATTTTTGTGTTTGTTCAAGAGATGTTAAGAATATCTAGCATAACTATCTTTGTAACCTTCTAACTTAATATTGTTTCATATTAGAATGTGATGTAAGTTGTGCTTATGGGAAATTGTTGATATGGTATGTAATTTTTTGCCATTCTTATTTTTTACACTCACAAATCAGTAAGTTAATAAAATAAAAAATAGCATTCCCATTCAGACACTGAACACACATTTTGGCCATGAGGAATTACAGGCAGAACAGTCAGGCAGGGCAAACAACTGGTTTGTGGTAAACGTGTTATTTCAAATGAAGAATGACTTAGGATGGAAGTGGAACGGAGATAAGCTTTTTCTTTGTATACAGTGTATCTACAGTTGAAGACTTCTTGTTTAATTGTAGACTTGTGAGTGCAAATTAATTACACTTAATAATATCCATGTTCTTTTTTTCTGGAAATAATTGATTTAAAGAAAGATCAGAGAGAGAGCAAAAACAGTTAGACTTGCAGAAGCCTTCAGTTCCTGCTATACCTCCGAAGAAACCTCGGCCACCCAAAGCGAACTCTGTGAATAGACCTGGTACCTTGCCCCCGAGACGACCAGAAAGACCAGTTGTGCCTGTGACTCATACAAGGTATTGGTTTTCCTCTGTCCAGTGCTTTTGGGATTAGTGGAAAAAACACACGTTTAGAGAATTTAGATTTTACGGTTAATGTCACAATTTATTTCATGGTAAACTGTATGTAAAGAACAAACAAACAAAGGCCTTCTACTCATCTGGCTGGATCATAACTATCTTCTCAAGAATAACAGACTGTTCACTACTAGTTCATTTCTACTGATGAACACACTATTACTGCAACATCATAGTTTCCACTGCAGAATATGTGGGAAATATCTGCATCAGTGTGTTGCACTGATGTTGACTTTCCTAGTTTACCTCAGATTATTCCAGCTTAGCTGGGGCACTAAGTTAGTGCAAAAGCTTGGACTGTACTGAGGAACAGCATTAGACAATGCACATTGCAAATACCGTCAGCTTGGTTTCAGTCTGTTTTCTTTGATCGTTTTAGATCAATTTTTAGCAAAATACGTGTGTCTCCATAGAATGTTCTTTAAGCTGGTGCCACTGCAGAATACTGCTGTCAAGTATTTATGCTCTAGTGTTAGTTGTTATTCTATAGTTACATGACACTCTTTGTCTAGAGGTGGTTACGGCCTTTTGAGGAGCACTGAGAAACTGGACTTGCCAGCACAACTCCATTTAATCTGTGCTAGAGCTTGGAAGGGCAGAGTTTGCAGAAATTCAAGGCCTTGCCTGTAGTCCTAATCAAGTCTCGATGGCTACATTAGTCATCAGCATCTGGGTTGTGCTCTGTAGACTTCCTTTACGCATAGTGGATAGAAATAGGTGAAAACCAGAAAAAAGCAGTTGCCTAAAATGGGCAAGCTGCACATCTTGCAGAAATACTAGAATGTAGGCATAGAAGTAATTTTACTATTGTACTGTTAGAAAAATTAGCTGCCATTGAACTACTGGAGTTCACCTATACTAATGGTGAATTAAATACAAGAATGGAGTATAGGGTAGAGTGGAATAAAATAGAAATCCTAGACATTGATTCCCCTCATTCCTCCACATATGGTTCATTAAACAAATGCTCTCAGTGTGAAATCTGAGAAATAAAAAAACAGTGCCTGCCTTGTGCTGCCAGTTTCATCTTACTGAAGTGCTTTGGCTGTGCATCTCTGAGAATTTACCCTTCTGTCCAGGTGCTACTGCCACAGCTTCTTCAGGACTTCTTGGCTTTGAACATGCTTGCCCAGTTGTTACAAAATATAGTCCACACCTGCTGGTCACTTGGGCATGCTTGGAAAAGCAAGTATTTGCTATGACCTTTAGAGTTAGCAAAGTGATGTCTTCTTGGCAAGACCAATACATACCCTAGTGTTCAGTTCACTGGCTAGGCGTGCAATGGGGTAGCTATGCTTTTGTTCTATCCTTTGCCTGGAATATTTTAAACATATTATAAATATTTTAAACATTTAGAGTTGTGGAGAGGTATTCTATTACTCTTCTGTTTTCCTTTTTTCTAAGTACAAACTTGTATAAATAAACCATGCATTTTTAAAGATATTTCCATTTTCATGTTAACAAAGTGAAAAAGCAGATCTAGCCAGTAACCCTGTCATGTTCTTAATTGTCTAAACTCTGCTATGTCTAGCACAGAAAAAAATGCTTCATTCTTTTTATCAAATACCATTATATTTGAAAGACTTTCACTTGTAACAGTAGTTGGATTAAAACTTAGAAGGAAGGGTGATTTTAAAGGTGGTTATGATGCATGTTGATGGTCACAGTGCTAGCAGTTTCCCTATGAATTACTTTGTCAGCTAATTCAAATTAATGGATTTATCTCATATAGCTGTTCTGCCTGGTAAGCTCTAACCTGTAAGGGTGTCTTATAGGAAGAGAGCAGAAAGTTCACATAATAAAATAATCCATGGAATAGATTTTGAATTACTTGAATAATTAAGAAATGTGAAACTTCAAATGGAAGCAGCCACTTCAATAAAGGCGTTTTGGTTTTAAATAAGTTTGGTTTAATAAGATAGTAAATATTTTTTAAGACCTGCTGGAATCCATTTCCAGAATCTGAAAAACGTAAAGCAGTTAGAATAAAAATTGAACCAGCAGAATTTTCACTGACCTGTCGTGGTAACCCCAGTGGGCAGTTCAGCCTCCCCAGCCGCTCCTTCACTCCCCCACAGTGGGATGGGGATGAGAATCAGAAGGACAAAAGTGAGAAAGCTCATGGATTGAGATAAAGACAGTTTAACAGATAAAGCAAATGCTGTGTGTGCAAGCAAAGCTATTAGGGAATTCATTCACTACTACTCATCGGCAGGCAGGAGTTTGGTCATCCCCAGGAAAGCAGGGCTCCATCACATACAACAGTTTCTTGGGAAGACAAACGCCATCACTCCGAACATCCCCACCTTCCTCCTTCTTCCCCCAGCTTTATATGCTGAGCATGACATTGTATGGTGTGGAATACCCCTTTGGTCAGTTGGGGTCAGCTGTCCCAGCTGTGTCCCCTCCCAGCTCCTCGTGCAGCCCCAGCCTGCTCGCTGGTGGGGCGGGGTGAGAAGCAGAAAAGGCCTTGGCTCTGTGTGAGCCCTGCTCAGCAGTAACTAAAACATCCCTGTGTTATCAATGCTGTTTCGGTCACAAATCCAAAACACAGCACCATGTGGGCTGCTATAAAAAAAATTAACTCTATCCCAGCCAAAACCAGTACATGATCCTAGGGGGAAAAATTGCTGTAGTTATAAAGTGAGTCCCATGAGATTTCCATGGCTGCTGGTTAGCAGCCATGGGGAAAAGAAGAGGGTTTTTTTCTAAGTGGCTTGCATCTTATGCATCTCACTGATCTTTTGTGGTGGTGATTGTTTTTCCATTTGAATATAATCCTCCTTCTTTGGAGGCAGGTTAGGGTTGTAAGGGCAATAGAAGAGACAAAAACCATGTGGGACAGAATGGCTGTCAATTTGCTCCAAAGGCGTCACAGCTTATTTAGACATACCTGTGATTATACAGTTTACCGATGAGTCAATTCTCTGGAGTAGGCAAGCCATGAAGACCTACAGAAAGTGCATTTTTACAATCAGTCTAAACCAATCTGTGTCCGTGCTGCTGCTAACAGGGGCAGGTTCCCTCTCCTGGCAGCCCATTCCTGCAGCCTCCCTTATGTTAGCACCAGCATTTGTGCAGCCATTCAGCCATATGGGTCAGGGAGTTGCTCCAGATGGCAATTAATCAGTTTGCAGTGGGATTTCTATTAGTGTGGGGCTTCTTTCAGGCTGATCATCTGTCTCATCAAGCTGACAGCCTATCTGCATGGGCACGAGCAGTGGGAGGGAGACGCTGTGACCCAGAAGGGATGGCTCCACTCCTTTCACAACAGTGTGGATGTAGATTGGCATAATAAGCCATTGATTCTTTTGACGACAGAGTTGAGGTTTTTTGTGGGGTTGATGTCATATACCTTGGTATCTTTTGTAGTCAAATGGTAAATGTTGTGACTTTCAGCCCTAAATTACATCTTCCTTAGAATCTCCTCCAAAACCGTGCTCACACATTTCCTAGAGCGCTTCCAACTCACATGGTGCTCTCAGTTTGCTGGGAAGTATATGTGTACAAAACAGAGTACGCAGTCAGATGCTCATTGCCCTGTCAGCCAAGAAACTTTGTTGCTTCTTAGAGATTTACAAATAAAGAAGCGATTTTTTAAAAAAATTTACAGACCAAAAGGGCGGAAAACTAATTGATCAGGTAGATCACTTGCAGAATACCCGTATTTATCATCTCACCAATTAATACATTTTACTAGGACTGTGTTAAATTTCTTCTGTTTCCTTCCTGGTGCAGACTGCCTGCCATATTGATAGGTGTGTAGGTCTAGTTTGTTTTTCAGGTCATAAACTGGTTGTCTATCTTTTTTAGTTTGTACAATACTTGTCACCCTACCGCAGTGTTTAGCTGGATATATGTTCACTTAATCTGTGCCTTGCTTTGGTTTTTAACACAAATATTCAGGCTCTTTATCACAGCCTTCCTGAAGTCTGAAATAGGGTTTCCAGCCATTTTGTGTTTTGCCCATAAACTGCTGCCATGAGTTGAGGTTCAGGCCATCTGTCATCAGAGCATGGCGTCAAAAGCAGAGATAAATGAAAAAATCAATGAGATTCAGGAGCTTGCTATGTATTTACCTGGCAATGGCTAATTATCGTTGTTCATAGAAATGCACATCTGCCTGGGTTGTTTCAGGGACAGATCTATATTTTTACTCATAATTTGGGTACCTTACGTACATCATAATTGTTACAGCGCTATGCTGGGAATAGTCATTGTGGGAAAACTATGATATTTGTTAGGTGAGCTGGTAATGATGGTAAGTACAATTTATTGCATTAATTGAACAGTTGTTGTCACAGTAAATGTCACAGGGATTTGTCTGTGACCCGTGCAATGCCGAGCTACTCATCTACCACTGGCCCTTTTTTAATTTATTGTTTCAATAGTCAGATTATTTTAGTAAACTTAAGTAGTTGTGGGATATAAAGTTCTACAAAGAAAGAATAATCATGTTGCTTATGTTTGATCTCCTGTTTGATTTAAAAATAGTTCCTCTGTATGAGGTATCAGAACTCTTAACACTTGCCTATTCCACAGACATTTTCAGACAGAGTAGGTAATCTTGGTTCTTTGGACCTGTGGAAACAATGTTCATAGTCTAATCTCATAAGCAATGTGCAAAAATAAAGAAAGATCTTCTTTTGGTGGAAGAGCTGCATTTATGAGTAAATACTAGGAACCGCTGAAATGCACAATGCTAGCTTGATGTTCTCTCCCTTTCTGCAGTATTCTAGATAGTCCATCACTATAGTTTATGCAAGCCAATTAATTAGAAAAAATTAGAAATAAGATGTTGAAGAATGTCCTTTTGCCCTTAGGTTTCCTTCATGTTGAGATGCTGTGAACATCTGAAGAATTATTCAGGACACTACGGTGTCTAAAATAGGCTTTTTTGACAGGTGTTAAGGAGAAATGAGATAAGGTTAATCCATACAGCATGTCTACTTACTGGAGATTGCTCTTTCTGACACAGTGCTATTACTCTGGTGCTACAAAGGAGGACTATTTTGCTCTTTCATTATTAATTGCAAGTTAGCTATCAATTTACTGTAACCCACACAAAAACTCCAATAAAATATCTCCTCTCCTTGATCCAAATGCAGGAGTGATAGTCCAAAAGTGGAATTAGTGGGCAGTACAGTATCCGGCACTCTAGAGAAAGACTCCTCTGAAAGAAGCAATGACATCGGTAAGTTACAGTGCTTTTTACAGTTTGCATAAGAAATTCATGATGTAAATTTCTGTTTGTTAGTGACTTTGTTATGATCCAAAAGGCAGATTGAGGATTTGGCAACGAATGTGAGTGCATTTATATCAAATTTTAACTGCAGGTTTAAAGGATCATTTCTGCTTTACTTAAAAGAGTTTTGTTGGGGTTCTCTGTTTAAGAAAAATTTTAAAAGGAAATATGGAACAGTAAGCTATTTTTAATAGGAGGGCTTTTGTTATTTCTGTTTAAAAGTCTGAAACAAGTGAGAAGGCCAACGACGAGAAGTCATATTAGTTTAACAGATGTAATATTAGTGCTTCCATATTTTTAATGCTGCAAAAGATTGTGGTTTTGGTGCAGTTAGTAATCTTTACACTTTCCAATACAAAGGAATAGAGACCCAGTTCAGGCCAATTCGAATGCATTTTACTGCAAAAACCAATTAAAAGCAGTCTAAATTTCTCTTGAATATAATAATTTGTGTTCCTGCAGCACGAACAGTTTAATCAGGAAATCACCTGGAAAGGTGATTTTTTTTAGGTTATTTTTCTGTCTTCTCTCACCCTCCTTCCTTCTCAAGTTGGCAGTGCAGGGGAGATGTTTGCTGGGCTGGGTGCTGCAGTAAGTGGCACTTGGAAAGCAAGGTGCTTTGACTCTTGTCCCAGGGCTGTAAGCAAAAGCTGTGACAGCCATCTTCTACCTCTACTTAGAAATACGCTGGCGACAGCTGCTGCCGTCGCTCTCCTCCGCAGTCGCAGCTGTGCAGCAATAGACCTGTTTTTATTAAAGGCAGAACTAGGGTACCCTCAATGTGTAAGCATTACTACCTTTCGCTGGTCGCATTAAATGTTATTTCGGTGTGGTGGTTTCTACCCAGACTGCCTTATTAGTAAAACATTTCTGTAAAATAGTATACTTTCAACAGCCGAACCTGCCTTTTCTTCGGACTTGAAAGTAGAGCTTTAAGTTATAGATGGATTTTAATTGCAATGCAGGAATAAAGTGCTAAATTGATTTCACATAGGTTTATGAGCTTTTCAGCATCCATATGTCTGCTTTTTTTTATCCTTCTGCTGTTGCTATGGTTTATGGTAGTAACATTCTCCTGGAGAAGCAAGTAGTATGTTTTTTCCAGATTTTCATTCGGGATAAACATAGAAAGTTAGAAGCTTGTGATAAATTGCATGAACATTTTTCTTGTAGAGATTAATATAAAGGAATGGGATTGAAATGCAGGCAAATGCATTTAGTGTTTGTTACTCATGTTTACAAATTTGCTTCAAAGCATGTAAGCTTTTGCTTACTTGAAAGAGAAAGCTATGACTGCAAATAGCATATAGTGGTCTGATGGAAGTAATCTTTTTTAATCCTTGCACGAGTTTCCTTGGAATCACTATCAGGATAAAATCTTAGAGTGTTTTGTATTTTTCTGGGTTTTTTTTGAACAACCTATAAAAGGCTAGGTAGGAAATCTGATTTATAAAATTTTTGTTCATTTCCAGAACTTGGGCGGGGCGTGGGAGGGTGGGGAGGTGGTGGTTTTTTTAAATGGAGAATAGGAGCCAACAAGAGTCCATAAACCAAACCACATACACAACATGTTGCAAAGGGTTTAGCTGATGACCTCCTGTTACCACTAACAAGGGGAACCTATTGAGCCCAAGGATAAAATAGTGTGAATACTTAGTAAGTATAACTTGATAGGGTCAAACCAGAATGGCATTTACAAGGGCAAATCGTGTCATTCTAGCCTGTTAGACACTTGTTAAAAGAAAAAAGAAAGAAATAAATTATGATTTTGGAATGAAAGTGGACCCAAAGATCATAACTGAGATGAATTTTCAGGAGGCTTTTGATGGCTCATGTACAATATTGTTAAAAACCAGCCTTTTAAGAGAGGGTAGAGCAATAAATTAAAACTTAATAAGCCAAAACAACTCACAGTGGATTAATGTATTTTACTATGAGGAGAGGTTTGGAGTTCAGGACAGTTTATGGGCCAGTGTAATTGGAAAGATTTATGATAAATATGTTAGACTTTTTATTTATTTACAAAGAGAACAATGGGTTGGAGAAATCTTGTGACTAAATGAGTTGTTAGTAAAAATGATGGATGAGTGAATGGAGTTGTCCCAGTTTATTCCAAAACACTGACAGATCAGGCAGTGTGAGTCGATAACATTCAACTGTGGTATGTGTTACCGGTGTTGTCCCAGTCTCATGTACTCTGTGGGAAGGACAGCCTCAGCTTCTCCAAGGTTCATCCTTCCAGTCAGAATGGATCGGATTAAATCTAGTCATTTGATTCCTTCTCAGTAATCCAAATTCACACCACAAATTAGAGTGGACCTGTGTGACAGACAAGGTGGGGCTTAGCAGTAGCCTTTGAAGAAAATGGAAGTTAAAGGGCCTTTGCAGCAGCTCGGGTGTATGGCCGTTCTGGTTACTGGGCCCCTCTTTATTCCTCCATTAGCCCCAACACCATTCCCAGGCACTTAGAGCTCTCGGGGAGGACAGAGGAAAAAGCAGCAGTCAATTACAAGTCGCGTCACCCTCTTTCATGCTAAGTACTAATGGTGAATCATGGACCGAAAATGAATACTACAGCACTTTCCTGGCTTTTTTGCACTAGCGATGTTAAGCTGGATAATGGCTGTCAGTGTTTACGTCCTATAGCCAATCTAAAACTCTCATTCTTTCATTCAAAGCAGAGAGATGTACAAAAGCACTGGAGAGACAGTTTTGGTTATAAAAGCAAACCATACTAAAGCTGGATGGAGAGCAGTTTTCCATTCTGTGAAACCTTTTTAAGGATTTCTAAGTTTGTTCCTTTTCTTTATCATGATGAGACCCAAACCTTTACAGTGAGGGAGGAGAAGATACAGGGTCCTTCCATATGCCATCTCCCAAAAACCAAAGCAGTGATCATCAACAACAAAATCAGTAATTCCATCAACAATTGAGAAGCAGTATGCAGGGGGGAATTGGGGAATGCAGGTTCAAAACTTGTATTCTGTCTAGGTCCCCTATTCTGCCAGATCAATGTGTTAAACATTGCTTCTTTTTTTCAGAAAAGGCATTTTTCTATTTATTTTCTAAGTAATATTTCATCAGTGAAACAGTGTTGTCTAACCAGAAAGCCTCACGCCTTGAAAAACGCCTTGAAAAACACCTTTAAAAACACTCTCACCCAACTTTACCAATCAGGAAAGTCACAAGTGCTTGAGCAAGGCTGAGGTGATGTGTAATACTATGCATAACGTTCTGTCAGTTGCATATATAAAACGTTATTTTTATGTAGATGTTAGCGCATGGCTTGATTTCACTAGCATGTTCTGCAGAGTTGTGATTTGACATTTAAATTTCTTGATGATAATACAGCACTGATTACAATTTTGCAATCTGTACTGACAAGTGCAAGTCCTGTTCAGCAACATCACTGCTGATTGTAGATATAATGGCAGCTATTACCACTGTTGTTCATGACTTTGCTTCTTTCCACCATCCTCACAAAAACCGTTGGAAAACTAGCCTTCAGAATGTATTATTTAAGAGGAACCATTCCCCATTTCTCCTCACTTCTTTTGTTTTCTTTTTCCCTGTTTTCAGTGATGCCTTTCCTTTCTTTTCCACACATCTTTCATCCAGCTTTTCCTATTTACATCTCTTTGCCATGGGTAACTCTCCTTCATTTCATGAGGGTAAGGTGGTTTTTTTCCATTTCTTTTCTGTCCTGTCTTTGCTTTAGTTGACAATGCATAACAAACAAGTACAGAAAGAAGTGTTTTGTACAACACCTGATGTGTACATGGCTATGACAAATTTTTCTTTTTAATTAAAAGTTGAAATTGAGTGTACTGTGACAGAAAATCTTGCACCATAGCATTGAAACAAGAAATCATTATAGTTTATTTTATTTTTACCATAAGACATTTTAGTGATGTGACATGATAGGACGAGAGGAAATGGGCTCAAGCTGCGCCAGGGGAGGTTTAGACTGGAAATTAGGAAAAATTTCTTCACGGAAAGGGTGGTCAAGCATTGGAACAGGCTGCCCAGAGAGGTGGTGGAGTCCCCATCCCTGGAAGTGTTCAAAAAACGGCTAGATGTGGCACTTTGGGACATGGTTTAGTCTAGTCTACCCTTGATTGGTTTAGTGTGGACTTGGTAGTGTAGGTTAATGGTTGGACTGGATGATCTTAAAGGTCTTTTCCAACCTAAACGATTCTATGATTCTATGATTCTATGTACAGTTTGCATGCACTGTTTGTTAATGCTGTGGTTTTATTAACCTGTTCTTACAGACAGATGTTGTCATCACAAAATTTAATGCATATATTTCGTCATGATGTCCTTACATGTTACAAAACAAAAATATTTAGCAATGCGCTAGGATGGTTTTCCAGTCTGAAAGAGGAAAAAAAACCCAACAAAACAAAACCCAGAAATTTGAAGAGCGGTCACTGGCTCCCAGTGGAACGTGCATGGTCATGTCACCCAAGACTTTGTCTCCAGTATTGCTGTGGTTAAATCACAGTAGTTACATCTGTTGTAAAGTCTCATGTACCAACAACTGTTCCTGGATTGACAGCAGCTTTTTGAGCTTAGTTTAAAATGCTTCCAAAGCAACATAAGCTACACTAAAAGTAAGCCCTGTTCTACCAACAGAAGAGTAGTCCTTATGTAGAATCACATTTATTTCAACAGCTTAAATTCATGCCTTATTGCATAACTTGACACTTTTTTAGGTTATGTGTTTCTTCTTAATTTCACAAAGAATGTTTATACCTGAGGGCAGTGCAATGACAGAAACATCTAGCACATATAATAGTTTACTGGATCAAAAACTAATGCTTCCAGAAAATTGCTGAATTATTCCAATTAATTATTGGTATTGAGTTATTTCTGCAAGTCAGGATTAATCCTAAGTCTTTTAACCTGTTGTGGTTTAACCCAGCAGGCAGCTAAACACCACACAGCTGTTAGCTCACTCTACCTCTCCCCAGTGGGATGGGGGAGAGAATCAGAAAAAAAAAGCAAAACTCGTGGGTTGAGGTAAAGACAGTTTAATAGGACAGAAAAGGAAGGGGAAATAATAATAATAATGATATACAAAATAAGTGATGCACAATGCAATTGCTCTCCAACCGCTGACCGATGCCTAGCCAGTCCCGGAGCAGCGATTGCAGCCCCCCGGCCAACTCCCCCCAGTTTCTATACTGAGCATGATGTCACATGGTATGGAATAGCCCTTTGGGCAGTTTGGGTCAGCTGTCCTGGCTGTGCCCCCTCCCAGCTTCTTGTGCACCTGGCAGAGCATGGGAAGCTGAAAAGTCCTTGACTAGCATAAGCAGTACTTAGCAACAACTAAACCATCAGTGTGTTATCAGCATTATTCTCATGCTATATCCAAAACACAGCACTGTGCCAGCTACTAGGAAGAAAATGAACTCTATCCCAGCTGAAACCAGGACATAACTATACACACACACACACACACTTTGGAATCCTGCAATCCTGAAACAAGTCTTGTCTATCCAAAATAGGCTTGCTTTGAAATCATCTAACACTTAAAATCATATGGATTTAAGCTAAGTGATTTAAAGAATAAGCCACAAAGAAATAAAAATAATATCTCTACTGTGGAAATGCTCAGTTAATCCATACAAGAAGCGGTTTCTGTGCTTTGCAAAAAGACTGAGCTGCACAGGCACTTCCCACACAGAGCCAAGTGGACACTTCTTTCCAATATTTTTCCTGGCTCTTTACACATTTTGTGGAGTATTTATGAAAGCAGTTAATAATCTTCATCAGTGCTAACATAAGGCACATATGCCTGCATTAATTCCTGCTGAAACATATAGCGTTAGTGTAAATTTTCTTAAGCGATTCCCTGAAAGCTGGTGTCATGGTTTAACGCCAGCCGGCAACTGAGCACCACGCAGCTGCTCGCTCACTCCCCCCCGGTGGGATGGGGGAAGAGAATCAGAAGAGTAAAAGCCAGAAAACTCCTGGGCTGAGATAAAGACAGTTTAATAGGTAAAGTAAAAGCCGCGCACGCAAGCAAAGCAACACAAGGATTTCATTCACTGCTTCCCATCGGCAGGCAGGTGTTCAGCCATCCCCAGGAAAGCAGGGCTCCATCACGTGTAGTGGTTACTTGGGAAGACAAACACCATCACTGCAAACATCCCCCCCTTCCTTCTGCTTCCCCCAGCTTTATGTGCTGAGCATGACGTCATATGGTGTGGAATATCCCTCTGGTCAGCTGGGGTCAGCTGTCCCAGCTGTGTCCCCTCCCAACTCCTCATGCACCCCCAGCCTGAGAGAAGCAGGAAAGGCCTTGGCTCTGTGTGAGCCCTGCTCAGCAGTAACTAAAACATCCCTGTATTATCAACACTGTTTCCAGCACAAATCCAAAACATGGCCCCATACCAGCTGCTATGAAGAAAATTAACTCTATCCCAGCCAAAACCAGCACAGCTGATTAACGTGAGTGCATTTTTCAGCACTTCCTCAGACTTCAACCTTCAGACCATTTGCTGGTGGATCATGGAGTACTGGCTGAACCCACATTACTAGCCGTACTCTCTATCTGTCCCTCCCCCCAAGCCTGGTGCTAACTTGCCTGGAAGGGTGGTTAAAAATACCCTACTTGAAAATATCTAATAACCAAACGAACAGCAAATCTTCAGTATATTGTGTTTCCTGGAGTTGTATTTGCAGTTGTTCTAGAGCTGCTACGTGCTCATATTTGTCAGGAGAGGTGATGGTTGAGCCTCTGACTGGAAGAAAAAGTGATATAATAAGATTTGGCCCACACTAGGGAAAAAGGCAGAGAATCTTTCCAGTGAAAGGTTGTAGAATGGAGTGGGTTTGTCTTTAAATCACAGGCTGTTATACTGCGAGGCACTGTAATTATTTTGCCTGAAGGCACAGAGTAAAAGTTGGAAAACAGAAAATACTGGTAAATATAAGGGTTGGAGGACAAAATGTGACTCATATAATGAAGACCAAAATCCACCTAAACCAGTTGTTTCTTTCTGTGCTGCTGTTCATGCTCATTTTAATAGAGTGAAGCAAAGGAGCAGAATCACCCAGCTGGGTTAAGTTGTAATATTTATGTCAGTGAATCTAAATCACCCATAAACATAGTTGTGAATTGGAAATACTGTAATCAGGGATATGTTAATGGTCCACTACATAAATTAATTAGGTCTCTTGCCCCAGAGGGTCCTGAAAAAGGCAGTAAACCAGAAATTTAAATCATTCTCCGTGTGTGTCAAGTTGAGGTGCCTGAAAACAGCATATTCATTCCTTCTAGCTCAGTTTTCTTGACCTTTCAGTTCTTTCTTGGCATCTCCTGAATCATTAAAAATAAAATCCTTATGAGGGCACTGGCAAGTGGTTAGCAAAGCTCATTATGGCAGCTTTCTACATTCAGCTATTAAAGTGATAAAAGTCAGGGTTGAAATGGGAAAAGATAATTGTATACTTTAGGAAAGGTGGCTGTGCAGTGGCTGTCCTGGGAAGCCAGGTGAGCTAAGCTCTTTCCGTCCAGAGCAAAGAACCATGTGGGCAGGCCTCCCCGGCACATCACTGTTGCACTCTTGAACACGGTAATGCGGTAGCCAGGGAGCCCTCCTGCTGAAAGTGCATTACCCAAATCTTAAAAAAGAGTCTGTGGTTCATTATGGGTGAGATTCTGCCGCTCTGACCCTGGCTGGGAGCATGGCTGTATTCCTTGAAGGGTACGATGCTGTTCAGCATGGAAAGAGTAGCAGTATCTGGGTGCTTGAAGTAGTTAAAATAATTGTGGTTGTCTTCTGAAAATTCCCGGTAATATCCAGATTATTGTTTGAGTTGTTCTTTAATTAGTGCTATACATTGAATGGACATTAATGCAGAAGATTTCGTCTGCAGTATCTCTGTCTCATTTGATAGCTTTCAGGATTATCGTATTTAAAGACCATATACATACCATTACACAAGCCTATTGTCAATCTTTTAAGTGTATTGAAGATGATTATGAAATGAAATCTACCTCTGTGGCTTTTGTGACATTATCTTCTTCAAATGAATAGAATGCCACCTTTGCCTCATTTCTTCCAGCCCTGCTGTATTTCTGTTCTATGAAACCTTGCCATTAGCATTCTGAATGTGTTGATTCTACTGTTATCCTTCACTTTCCATTTCAGTTTTCTCAAGGTGGAATCTCTCTGCTAATTCAGAAAGCTTTCTGTCTTCATTGTGTATAAATTACTTTGCTCAAAGACTAAAACACCTAACCATAAGATAAAGTTGAGGCCTAGACACATTTTATGCCAGAAGAGTAAATGCAAGGGGGAAAAGGGGAAAGGAAGGAAGCATAACCATTTAACTTTTTCCTTCTGGGGTTTGGTGGGTTGTTTTCTTTTTTTTTGGAGGGATTGAAGGTTGTTTTCCAGGAAGGTACAAGTCTAATGAGCTGAGAACTTTTTCCTTAAATAATTGTTTTCCTGGATCTCAGCACTTTTTTAAAAACACCATCATCATGCTTTAAATAACCATGTCTCCAAATGAACATAGCAATGGGAAAAAATATTCTATTCTTAACTGGCTTGGAAGGATACCAGCAAGTAATTCTTGCACAGCTAACATTTTATATTCATTAAATATGTGTTTGCTCAGTAAGCCAGACATTTTACTGTGTGTACTACACTAGTATATTAGAATTACTCTGATGTCTTTCTCCCCATCTCATGAATTACTTCATGAATCACCAGCTTGAGCAGTGAGACAGTAATAATGATGAATGCATCTGTTTATTTGTAGAACAAGTATCAACTATTCTTTTAATTAGGGAGTGCCACTGTTAATTGAAGGGTGCCCTTGACGTTCTGTGTGTTCAATAGAACCTTCCTTACTGTTTGTTATTACTAACAGACATAGAGAAAGCTGGACCAGTGCAGAGTTCAGGTCTGTTGGATGCTGATGCTGCCTTGTGGGCAATTAACATGGCTGTGAATACAGTAGACTGGACTTTATTTTTAATTACATCCCATTTGGTACAGCTTAGGAAGGTTTTACATTTTGCTTATTAAGTAAATTTAAGCTCCCAATTTCTGATAGCTAACTAATATCAAATCTCTGCATTTAATGATCTCAATGAGTATAATATAGTCACACCCATATAACCTTGCTTTCTATTAGCAAAACGTAATCAAATAACCAGTATAAGTGAATTCATTATTGAATCTACAGTATGGATGACAGCAAGGCAGAGGTCTGTTGAATGGCTGTGATCCTCATTTTCTTTACCAGTTTACTATACGGGAATTCTCCTGAATGAATACCTCATAGGTGATGACCGTGGAAGGTGGTGATAACCTTAGATGCAGAGTAGATTTGGGAGTGAGAACCACATCTAAATAAGGAGAACAAATGGGGGGGGATAAAGGGCATATGGAAATACTAGAAATGGATTTACTATTTTAGCATTGTACCAACTGTTGTCCTTTACACTTAAATAGAATTTCATTTATAGTATCAGCTGAATGGCTGTGATTTCACTAGTTTGGCAGCAGATTTTACCTGTGGAGCCCTTCCAACCTCTGCTTTGCTCTTTTTTTAAAATTCAGTGCAGGTATAGGCTGCTTTAGTTTCTTTTTCTAGCTATCTGAAATGCATTCAGAAGTGGAAAAAATGGAGGATTCCCAGTATTTCTTGATAATACAAGCTTTGCACAGAAATATTTGTCTTTCACGGTATTCATAAAATGTGTGGAGCAGATTTTATCTGCAAGTGCTCATGGATTTCAAGGATGCAAATTCATACACTGCATATGTAAACATACATCTGTTTATCGATACATTTTACAATTTAAACATGAATATTTGAGTATTCTGATAAAACATAGAACTCTAGGTAATTATTAGTTTATTTAAGCCAAAGAAATACATTGAATTAATGCCTTCACTATGTTTTTCATTGATTGTTTTCCATATTAGTATAGATAATTATATTTTGTAAGAGCAGAGGAAGGGACAGTGATGCTTACCATACAAGCGGCAACACGGAGAGAGGGAAGTCATGCACTGGAGCCTTGCTAGGCTGCAAGGTAACTTCAGCCAGTTTGCTGCCTCCCAAAGCAGTAGTCTGCTCTTCCTCTCAGTTTTAGCAGCTTCTATCAGTCCTCTGGTACCAATACTGATCCTTCCTTCAGCACGGGTATTTGTGGGGCTGGGCACATGCTGCTGGAAAATGAGCTGGATTAAAACTAGCTCAGGAGAAAGAATAGTAAAAACAGTTAAGTGGGGAAGAGTGGCTGGGGCAAATGGAAGGGTTGCTTCAGCCTCCATTTGTACTCACGAATGTGAGCTTCACTTGTTTATAGATGAGTGTATCTTTTTGATGGCATTATATTCTTGCTGTGCAACTTAACAAAGTAACAGTGGTGAAAACAATGTATTAAAATACATCACTGGTTTGCTGTGTGATCTTAAGCAAGTCATTTAGCTATCTCATGCATCAGTTTCGGTCTGGATATTACTGGAAACCAGCTCTTACATTTGCATTTTTTTTCCCCAGAAAATAAATTTTTGCTTCCATTTCTCTTCTTCTGAAATGCTGAAGTTCTGTAGGACACCAGACAGGTTTTGTGCAGTCTGCTAATGTTAGCTCATTTTTACTTTAAAAGCACTGTAGCACTCACCTGATATGTTGGGTACAGTTGAGGCATCGGATTGCCAAACTCCCATTGACAGGCTGGGTGACCTACCTTTGGACGTAGGTTACAACAGTCAATAAAAAAAGCAATGAGAGAAATACCTGGTAGGGGACAGTGGGGTCACTGGTTATATATAGGAAGAGTTGCTCCAAAAATAGAGTAGTATTTGGAGGTGAATAACCTTAGATTATTTCATGGCTATTGAAAGAGGTCTCTTTTTCTTCTTTTGTTATCTTCCAGAGATGGAAGAATATTGCTGAATAAGGAATGTCTGATCCCATTTACTTCCTAGCTGCCAAACCATAAGTATTTGGAATCAGCTTAAGTGTCCTTCAGTGCATATAGTTTATTGCACAGGCCCATTAATTCATTTGTTTTTCCATTGTGTAATTTTGTGTGATGGTTGCAATATGGCAACAAAGTGGGATCTTCAGAGATTCATTGTTGTGTAACAGTCCTGAAAATTAAGTGCCCACTGTAGGTGACTATTAACTTAAAAACTATTCCTTCCTACATGTGTGCAATGTAAACCAGTCTCTGAATACTGAATATCGTCCCAGTATTTGATTCATGTCTGAAAGTAATTTTACAGAATTTGGATTTATCTTGTCTAAAGTACCGCTTGTATGTTTCCTGACTCATTTCTGCTTAACATGTGCAGTAGGGTATTTTGAAGTGGAGGTGAGTGAAACTGATATAACCCATAAAAATAGATGAATGGTGTTAAGCCATTTGATTCAGGCATATAATCACGAGCTGTGGTATTCCTTTGGCCTTCACATCATTCTTTCACGTAAACATGCTAGCACATGGCTGGATTCAGTAAACACTTCCCCAGTACTTTTCACTGACCGTGAAGACAGTCGAGACTGCATTCGAGTAGACCTGTTTTTCCTGGGCTTTGTACAGCTTCAGGAGCCTGTTGGAGTTTTTACTTACCATAACCTCTGGACTACTGGAGATAATTCCTCTCACCTATAGCTACTGGAGGCTATGCTGCCTCCAGCTGCAGGTGTCCGGGAACCTGCAGATCACTTCCAGCTCAATCATTCTCAGTCTGTGCTCCCCTAAGCAATTGCTCCATGTGCAGCACTGACAGTACGGTTCTTGAGACAACACGTGCACTGTCTTATGTCTCCAGTTATTCAGGAAAAAAAATCGCTAAGCCCTTTAACAGCAGGATGGAAATTTTGAAACTGTTTGTTCCATGCCATAGAACCCAAGTTGTCATTTAGCTTTCACTAAGCCAAAAACAAAGCCAAAGGCTCCTCTACACGTTCCACCTCTGCTTTATTGTGTTTGAGGTGGAAGAGTAATTGTGCTTGGCAAGGGTGACTGGATTACAACTGCCTTGACTTCCAGGTTTTTTTAACGCCATTGTGGTGCCTAAACATGTGCAGAACGCTGTGACACAATGGGGATAGTGGGATTTGATTTCTTTGAAATTAGAAAAAAATTGTGATTCTTTCCCTTTGAGGACAATTGCCAGAAAACCAAATCAATTCTATTTTATTTTTAAGACTTGGAAGGTTTTGACTCTGTAATACCAATTGCTGAGAAGCTTAATCATCCAACTACAACCAGACCAAAAGCTACTGGCAGGCGACCACCCTCCCAGTCTCTCACGTCTGTAAGTTAATTTTCCTTTTCTTTTAAAAATATTTTTTTCTGATATTTTTCCCTCCTATTTCTGTTCCCTAGTGTTTTTACTACGTTTACAGAGCCATTGCTTCACACGTACAGTGAGGCAGAGAGATGCAGCTCAGGAAAATCAGTGTCAAAAGGCTGCCAGTATTTTGAATACTGATGTTTAAAACATTCCCTCCCTTGCAAGATTTGCACCCCCTTATTTGGGTGCTGCCAGGTATTCCTTGCCAACCGTGATGGAGGCCAGAAGAATCCTTTACAAAAATCTTTGGAATAAGCCTGTTTGTGCTAAGTATTAACGATTTTGAAAGGCTTTCCCAAAAGAAGCATTTCCCTTGGTTTCTCTAGGACACTCTACCAGATTTTGAGGACAAACAGACCATTGTCAGCCTTCAGCAGCTGTCCTTGAGCCACCATGTGTTTCTTCTCATTAAGCTCACAATTGTAAATATAAGCGTGATTTAAATGTCACTCTCTAATATTATCTTTAGACAAGTTGGTCTCATAAACCATACTTTGGAAACCACTGCTTAGTTTTTCAGTGTCCTTTTCTTTGGGGTTTGGGGTTTGTTCATTTCTTTGCTTTTTGCATTCTGGAACATTGGAATGAGAGCAACTACTGATGGTTACCCATGTTCGTGTTGTTGAAGAAAAGCAAAGTGGAGGGAAACAAAAAGGATTGTTGTACAACTAATAGGACAAAAAAGAAAGCTTTCAAAATTGACTATGTACATAAATACAGAATGTAAAAGACGAGTGCAAAGGTCAGTCTTCCCCTGTCAAATCCACAGGGAAAGGAACAAGGGTGGAAAGAACCTTCCCTGTTTGCACCTTTGCAAAGGGGCCGTGCACAAGGCAGCCCTGCAGTGCCAGCAGTGTGCACGGGCAGCAGCATGGGTCCTCTGAAGAGCAGCAAAGTGAGCCCTGCACTGAGCAAAGCCATAGCAGAGCTGCCCAGGTGGCAGAGCTGACATCCCCACTGCACAGTGCTCAGCGTCCTAGCCAAGCGAGGTACAGCTCTTCTTGCAAACAGGAAGGTGCTTTCATCTTATGATATAGTGCAATGCAAAGCTGTAAATTAATGTTGGATTCAACTCTTAAGTATATCTCATTTCATAAATGCTTTGAAAGCATTCTAGCCTTGAAAACAAGACGTAAAAAATGGGAGGAGGGGGCAGTGAGGGAGAGTCCTGATTTTAAGTATTGTTACTTTGAAAATGATAACTAAAAATAAAAAAGTCATCACCAATGCTTTTCTTCTTCCTTTGTTAAGTTCTCGTACAATGAAAATACCTGCTTTTTTTTTCCTCTCTTGGCGTGTGTGTGTTTGTCCACGTAGTCATCCCTTTCAAGCCCCGATTTCTTTGACTCACCAAGTCCTGAAGAAGAGAAGGAAGAACATGTTTCCATTACACACAAAACTATTGACGTGTCAAGGAAATCAAGAACTGTTACAATATCACAAGTAAGTTAATTGGAATATCTCTGCTTAACCTTATCACATGCACCTTCATTTTTGAAAACAGTATTCAAATATTTATTTTTAAAATTTGATTCAACAATCACCTGGCAACTGGCCCTTTAAAGAAGCTTAAAATGGTAAGGGTTACTAAAGATTGTTCTGTGTTTGAAATGCAAGTCTAAAGTGAATTGCACCCTTAAGATGTCTCCATAACTGTACTGTGAAAAAATACTTCTAGTGTAAATGCATTTCACAGAATCAGAGAAGCTAGGGAAATAAATTTTAGAAACAAAGGCCCTTTCTTGCAGCTGTAAATTAAGTTTACGTTAGAAGAGTCTGTGAACAGAGAAAATAATACTCTTTGATCAACTCCAGTAGTATGTGAATTTAAATTTGCAAGTATAATCACTTTTTATACTGGTATAATTGTATTCATTTTATAGGCTTGTGCCATTCTTAGTGTATATTGGTAGAAAGCTATAGGATAATCAAATATTACAGGAGTATGTAGGCTTTGGAGGTTGGAGCTATTTTCTAGTACATAAGGATATGTTTAATAATACAAATATTACAGTCTAATAGTGTAACAAAAGTATTTGAAAGATGAAGTCGTGCACTTCTGTGATCAAGTTATAAGGATAATGTTTCGCTATATAGCTCCCTCTTCTGGGAGCACTTGCATTAAGGAAAGCTCTTCAGCCAACATTTGTAAATTATGTGCTGGTGTGCCAAGGATGTACATACATGTTGTTCCTGTAAAACAAGGTGACTGCTATCAGAAAGTAGCTGCTTGAGGCTTTAATGTTGATAGCCAGTTAAGCTCTGGAATAAGGTGTTCAGTGTGGATGACTCCAGTTCTGCCTTGCTCACTTGCTTCAGGTTTGAAGTCAGCCTGACGTCTCTTTTCAGTCCAAAAGAAGCTTGCATCTACTGATATAAGGATTATTATCCATGAAAGATCTATTTATACGTACACATTACTCACACATGCACACACATATATATAAAATGTTAAAAGAATATTGTTAAGGTTGTGAAGTCAAGCATTCAAGCCACTGGAGTGATTCAGCTTTCTTGTGATTGTAACACCATTTTTATTTCTATGGTCACACTGTTTCTGCAGAACACTTTTCATGCAGTGCTTGCCCAGGACAGGTTCTGTGCTCAGTCACACTCATGTGGTAGGGAAGACTGTTTTTTGCAGAACTCGGTGGATCCTGCTCTTCCCTCCCCATCACACTTT
Source organism: Pelecanus crispus (assembly GCF_030463565.1). Taxonomy (NCBI): domain Eukaryota; kingdom Metazoa; phylum Chordata; class Aves; order Pelecaniformes; family Pelecanidae; genus Pelecanus; species Pelecanus crispus. Next base: position 139,249,184 of record NC_134643.1, read on the forward strand.
CTCCTAATTTTCATCTGACCGCTAACTTTTCTCTCAGTTACTTTGTCCAGCTAATGCCACTGCCCCAGTCCCCAAATCCTCACTTACAATGTCTCTTTCTGTTTCCATGCCATTTTTTTTCCCTCAATTTCTTACCCTATTTGCCATTCAACATCAGTATCTCATTTCCAAAGATAGAGTTGGAGGGTTGCCTAGTGCTTTTTCTTACTCTTGGCCAAACCAGATTTTCAGATACTCCTGGTAGCTGTTGTATAATGCGCACATTAACATTGCCAAATAACAATATGATAACTAATTAAGACTCACCCTAGTTGCCACTGTGATAACCGTACTTGTACACTGTTCTGTGTATGCAGTGAAGTAGCTGGTCATGTATGGTAGGTGGACTTCAGTTTTTCTACACCTTGTCTAGTAAGTAGAGCACTGGATTGCAATTCAAGAAGCATGGGATCCTTCTGAGCTAGCCACATGGTTCCAGGGTAACTAGGTTAATGCTGTGTTTTTCTGTTAAGTTCCTGGAGGAATAAAGAGCCATTGGTAGATATGGGGATGCACAGAAGCTTCAGTTAACAGAGGACAGTACAATACATTTATTTCTTATTAACATATTATCATTCTGAAGTCATCGGATTTTGGTTTTATATCATACCAACAATCAAGCTTAAGGAATATTTTGCTATCTTTGTAATGCTAAGGCCACCATGTAACACATTTTTTAATTTTTAAAAAACGTTGGGTGTTGAAGAATCCTTCAGTGGTTAGTTGACAACCATAAATTTAATCTGCAAAGAAATACAGCTTGAATTCTTGGCCATGCAGTTTTGTGCTCTGCAGGAGACGTCCGTGGTTGTTGGTACATTCTCACAAACTTCTGAGAGAAACACTGAGCATCTTTGCCTGGTTCATTTCACTGCTAGGTCTGAGATCTTGGAAACGCTTGTTGCTGACTGGTTGTAGCAACTGTGTAAAGCCTTACTGAAGCTGTCTGAACTTCTGCATCCCAACTAGAGCCCCTCTGATGTACATGTACAAAGATAATGTCTAATTATTGTATTTGTCATGCTTTGATCATGTTTGACTATGGACTTTCAACATTACTGAAGAGCAGCAAAATACTTCGTATTTGTTAGAGGTCTGATTTTCATAAAGCTTTGTCCAGACATTAAATGTTATTCTTTTTGTTGCAGGTGTCTGATAATAAAACTTCCTTGCCTCCAAAACCAGGAGGTTTGGCTAGTGGCAGTAATGTACAACCATCACTATCCCCTTCACCATCACCTGGATTTCACTCAATTGCTATGGGAACAACAGGCCCCAGGTCAAATTCCCCATCCCTGTTTGGTACTGAAGGAAAGCCAAAGACTGAGCACTTGAGCCAAGGTCAGACTGCCCTGGAGGAGCTGAGAACACAAATTAAGGAGCTAAGAACCATCATTGAAACCATGAAAGACCAGCAAAAGTAAGCACTGCAAATCACAACTGTAGCTGGGATGCATCCATTCATGCATGGTGGTGGCAGTTTCCTCTTGAGCTTGCCTTCATGTATGTTACTCTGCACAGTTTGCCTTCATGTTCATGAGTGATTTTCGTCTACTTCCCTGACAGAACACGTTCAGGGGTGAGAAGCTCAGGAAAAAAGACTGGCACTATCCATCTGTAACAGCTTTTTTTTTCCTGTGTTGTGACATAAGCAGATGTTTATGGGGTGTTGAAAAAGTTAAGTTACAAGCTATAAGCAGTGAATAACATTCTTGTGTTGTTTAATTTGCCAGTAACTATTTGGGAACTCATATGCATTGATCTTAATAAGGGGTGCATTTGTTCTAGGTGTAGTACCAATTACTACAAGTTCCTAAAATTATTAAATCAATTTGTTGTTTGACTGTTAGCACATTTTCCCAGGAAGCTTGTATTACAAAAGAAGTAATTGAATTGTGATTAGCACATTTTAAGACCTTTGTGTTTATGACCCTGAATCTTACTATTTCAGTGTTGGGCATCTTTTTTTTCTTGAAGCTGCTCATTTCTTAGGAGGTACTGGGGCTGGCGTGTAGCTTTTGCTATTCCTGAGAATATTTAATGTTTTGGAAGCTAAACCCTCACTTATGTTGTCAGTTGTGTGTAGCCCAGGCAGGAAAAAAAAAAGGGAAAGCAGCGTGCAGAGACTGTCCGTGGTGGAACAGAGGCGTGGGGGGAGTCTGGGGGAGGATGCGGGAGGGCACGGTTCAAGCTGGATTTAGCCAGCGAGCCCCACAGCTTTGCCTCTTAGGCTGACCCCTGCTCCTCTGGTCTCCCCCACCCTTCTTGCAAGGGCTGCTTCCACCTACTGGTTTCTGTCTTAAGGTGAGACACTCAGTGGGAACATGAGAAGGTGTCTGCTCCTTATAGCTATATTCCCCTTCCCGACAAAGAAGGATGACAGCAAATCCGTATTTGGGATTGTTAAGTCTTATAAATGAAGTTGAAGGTTACATTGTGTTGCTGGCATAAACAGCTTTTTAAGTGGCTTAAGTATGTGATAGCACGGGCAGGATTTGTGTTATCAGTTCCTATAACCCACCAACAACCAATCCATCTACATTTTGTATGGAAAAAAAGGCAACTGGGTGCTGATACAGTGTTGATACAGCTAGTCCAGAGCAAAGGCTGGGGACGCGGGGCTGTTAGGAGGAAATGTATTATTCATTAGCCATATGGGGTGGGGACCGTACTGTCCCTTTATAGGGAGTCTTACTTCTCTGTAGTATAGCATATAGCATACAAGAGTATACTGACTTTAATTAGTTGTTCAGAAGAAAAAAGGTGACTAGTGAAGCAGGGAAAACATGTCTTCAAGAGGTGATCTTTTGTATTTTATTAGTTTAATCGTTTCCATTCCAAACTTTTTTCGCATTCTTTTAACAGAAAAGAGATTAAACAGTTGCTGTCTGAGTTGGATGAAGAAAAGAAGATCCGTCTACGGTTGCAGGTACTTAAATTATTTTTAATGTTATGGAAGTATTGGCAGGTTTGATTTAGCCTCAGGTATGGGACATAAAACTCTGCTAAGATATTTAGATTCCAGTGAATCAAAAACTACTAACGTTTCTGAAAGGGATATACCTGTTCCCTTCACAGTGTTGCCAATATGTGTCATATATGTTGCAATACTGGAAAAAACACTGAAAAGCCTGATAATTATCTAAAAATTTATCAGCACAAGTAGACAAATTTAAAAAAAAAAGTTAAACACAATATAGGTTTCAAACTATGAGATTTTTTTTGTCTCAGCTTTAATGGCTTGATGTTGTCACAAATGGAATCGTGTCTTTTTAAATTATTTGCTCTCTCCCAAAGCTTTATATTTTGTACTAGGCTTGTCTTAGTGTTGATATGCTTGGAATATTATTTCATATAGCAAGATTTTTATGTCTACCTTACAGACTGTGCTCAGGTTGTCTTGACTAAAGCATCCTAAACAGTATAAAAGAAGGTGCTCTGATGAAGAGCCCAGTTACTGCTACCGTAGTTTGTATAGTACCTTAGCTCTAGATGTTGTCGTGCTGGCTTAGTCATTTGCCAGGCGGCACGCTGCCCTGCTTGGGTGAGCGGTGGAGCTGGGCCTTTGCTAGGATCATTGACTGCGCTGCTTCGACATGGAATGACATTGAAACTGCTTTTCCAGGTTTTGGAGAGTGATGTACTTGATAAGTGGTTTAGTATTGAGTATATTTTATATTTTTATGGTATAGGTCAACTGTACTTTTTCTTTGTCCTAGGGATAGAAAATAGAATTGTAATTTCACTGGGCTGCTCCTGCTCAGTAAAATGCTTGGGAATGTGGCAAAGGGTTGCAGAACTGGGGACCATTAATGTCTGTGTTCCGGGGCTGCCTAGAGGACTTTATGTGTGCAACCACATAGGAGTGTGGCTTCTAGTAACACACAATTCATGTTCAGCTAAAATTGAAATTTTTTAGATAAAATCACTGAACATTTTTAATAGCAGTTATTGATTTAGTCTAACAGGCCAGAGTATTCAGAGGTCTGGATTCTACTTCCAAGGATAGCGTTGCATCTTTATACAGAGACCTGCATTGATGGTTTTAAAATTATGATCTTACAGCTGAATGCTTTTACTCCAGTTCAAATGTTGCTTATACTGGTAAATGTTCAGATGCTAGCCAAGGTGGCATTGTTAGCTTTACATGAATATCGGAGTTCAACAAACCAAAGTTGCTTTAGTTTTAAGAGTGCTCCGATAGTCATAAAGTAGCACAGCTCTCAGTCCACGTTTTAAAGAAGACTGCCTCGATGATTGGCGCACTTGAACACTGCGGATGTGTTTGAATAAATCCAATACCCCTGCCTCAGGGTTTCCAGCGCCTGTCAGAGGGGCCAAGTGTACAACTAGGGCTGATGATGGTTTCAGCCGCATCCTTTTACCACACGCTGTACATCTGTCAGAGCCCTTACGGTGCCTGGACGCAGGCTTGATGAGGGTAGAAGGCAACTGCCATCGCTACAGCAAGAACCATCCCTACAGCAGAGAGACGAGAGGTTTTGCTCCTCAGCTACCAGTGCTCGCTGTCAGCAGTTCAGTTTACTTGTGCTGGGTGTAAGTGCAGCAGCTGGTGCATGGACACAGTGCTCATTCTGCCAGTAATTCCTGGCAGCGAGCTGTGTGGCTTGTGAAAGTTGTAATTTAAAGAGTTTGAAAGGTCTTGTGGTACATTCAATGACTATACTTGTCAAGCTCTCAGGGGAGGAAGCTGTGAGTGGTCATCTTATGCAGCTGAGAAGGCCACCTCAATTTGTGAAATCTGTGGAAATAAGAGTAGTATAAAACCCATACTCGACACCCGTGGACAAGATGGAACGTGCTTTTCAAGCAGGACCAACTGTGCCTCCGTGTGGTAAAGCATCTAATTTCATCACAAATACTTTGTTTGTTTGTTTTCAGATGGAAGTGAATGACATAAAGAAAGCTCTTCAATCAAAGTGAATACTTGATAGGTGGAATGTTGCATTATTCTTCATGACTGAGACTCAAATTTATGCCCCAGCCAAAATAACTTTGTGCCAAATGATTTAAGAATTGCCTCAACGTCCCTTTATTTGGAGGATTAGCACAACAGTTTTTGATAGCGCAACAAAAATACCAACTACGAGGACAAAATTTCCACCCGAAGCAGTGCTGTGCGGCACTAGTTGTGACTGAAATTGATCGTCTTGTGCTAAAGGCTCTCTACTTCAAGATCCTAGGTGAAATGAAAACTCAGGCAGTTTAGTCCATAGTGGTACTATTTTGATGATATTTTTCCACAAATAAAGTGTATTTCAGATTATCTGTTTACAAGCTTTATGATTTTGACTTTTGGTTTTTAATTGTCTTTTGTCACAGATTTTAACATGTTTGTACTGCATATAGCCAGGAATGAATGTTAATGTTGGGGCTGGAGGGATTATTTTTGCTTTGAGATAGAACAGCCTACTTTCTTGTCATGGTTTTAAGTTCTGTTAAACATGCAGTTTTACGTCCCCGAGTCCCTTACAATTTAAACTTATGTTGTGTGCAGTAATGTATTTGCAGGAAGGAGACACACCGACAGAAATCTGGTCTTTGCAATGATTTGTGCCTTTCTTTGCCACACACTGACGGGAGCCGGTTGCAAGCCAGGTCTCCCTAATGTAGCTACCATGATGACTCCTCTCCCCGGTGTCCAGCGGAGGTCACCTTCTCAGTGTACAGCTGCTCTCTCAGTAGAGCCGGGTTTGTGCGAGGTGGCAGGACAAAAGGGCGCAGCTGAGAGCAGCTTTGTCTTGAGCAGCTGTGGCTTTTTAGCTTTTCCTGGTTTTGATAGGCCTCTCCCTCAACCTGAATGTTCATCTCCGCTTGATTTTCATTAGATGATTTAAACACCCGCCTCTGTCCCCAATTTTGCACAGAGTGAACAGAATATGCATTATTAAAGGAAAAATAAATAAAGGTAATCTATAAAACGCGAATAAAAAGTTGTATTATTTCATGCACAAGGTTCTCTGTCGTGTGACATTGTTTCATTTGCTGTTTACGTGGTATTGTTCGCTACAATGTTGTACACTTATGGACTGGTACACTTTATAGTCCTTTTTTTAGAGCAAGACTTTCTTTTCATCATTTTATTGAGCCTGATGCTTACTTCATTTCTTTCAGTTTCTCTGTTTGCTTTCATCCTTTCAAAATCAGGTCTCCCATTTTTCTGCTTGTGGTTTCATGTGTTCTATACTAGCCACAGAATATCTCATACCTTGTCAGCAGTCTCTGTTGAGTTTATACAAAGCGTTTAAATAACGGATATTTTTAAAAAGTGCGGAGTGAGTGGGTGAGTGATATTGGTGATGCTTCAGAGTGACAAAAAAACCCCACACAAAGGATCTATTTGTCATCTTATGAAATGCGAGGGCTGGCTCCAGCCAGCAAATCCTGTATCACAGCTAACCAGCCTGCCTGCCAGGAGCTGGATGAGACATAGTGTTCAGCTGGCTGGTCACGTTCACACATGGTTGGCAGAGTTCCCGTAATCTTTTTGATATGCACAGGTATATAAAATCCACACTCATACCCGAATCTTGCTTTATGGGTCTCAACTGGCGATACAGAACCTCACTGTTGGGATGATTTCCTCTACCATAGCATCTGCTTCTGTTGTAACAGTGGTGTCTGAGACTGAAAGATTGGATAGTGAAACTTGAGAATTTTTTTTAAAAGTCCCAATACATTGTTCAATGTACTCAAACAGAAGCACTAATAAAATATTTCACTGAAATGCTCTTAATTAACATTTCTAAAGAACTCCATTAAAATATTTTTGTACAAAGAATGATAGTCCCACCATAGCCTTCCAGCAATAAAGATTTCTAGATTACTTCTGTGTTTTTTGTGAAGTTAGTAGCAGAGTTAGGAGAACAGGAGGAAATGAGGGATAAGGAATAAGAATTCTGTTTGGGTTTGTAGTCATACATTTGCAACATGTATCCAGAAATGAACAGCTCTGGCTTCCTAATTGCATCCCTGGAAAGAGATAAACTATTGTATCTGTGGTAAATAAAGCATCATTTCCTGAGTTGTACCTCAGAAATATAAGAGACATCTCAGAAATGTTCCATTTTTTGCAAAATGAAAGTCTGAATTTGGCACAGAATTTCCTTATATCAGATTACATTTTTTTTTTCTCCTGTTGAGATGGTAACTTCTCATTTTATAAATCCAAGTATAGAAGTCCAACATATCATGTTTTGTAAAAGAAAGTTAAATGAGATTTTGTGAAAATGCTTTGATTTGAAAGTTGATTATTCTGGAGAAGAGTTTGTAGAAATACAGTCTCTTCTTGCTGCATTCCATTATAGTAATAGAAAGTATTTCACATAACACATGGATTTTCCCTTTTTAAAGAGGATCAGTTATGCATTAAACCTGTGGATATAAACTGCTGCTTTTAAAAATGTTTGGGTTTATATTTAAAGAAAAAGACAAAATGCTGGTGAGCTACAAAGTGATTTTGATGTGAAAATGATTAAATATTGTTGTTTGAAGAGTTGTGTAAAATGGCTTTTCATTAATACGCACACACCGGTCTTGTGGCAGACTTCTGTTTACGTGTAGAAGTCAGGTGTGAAACATCAGGCTCATGCCTTCGGATGGTAATATTCAAATTCTTGATTTGGGAAATTTTTAGGTTACTAAGGAAACAGGATTATGTTCTTTTTATGTTCTTTTTTCAACTCTAAAAGGAGCATGTATTGCTTCATGTGAGATCATAACACTTAGCACTTAAAAAAATTCTACATGGAAATAAGGTGGTAAATATTCAAAGTGTTTATTAAGTTCTGTTACTTTCATCTTCTGTGTTTTTCTTATTAGCAATCCATTTGTAAATGAGCAGAAGGGTTAGATGAATCTGCTGTTACGCTAACAGGTCAAAGGGTTGAACACAACTATAGGCAGTAAATTTCGGTTCCTAGGTGTACGACAGCCAGCTGCCGAGTAAATTTTGTGAGCTACTTTGTGTGCGAAACATCCACAGGAGCGCCGTACTCTGTGGCAGGCAGGACTGAAATTTGCACCTGTGCAAGCGAGGGGAGAGAGCACCCTGAAACACTCTCAGAAATTCATGTCCTGCTGAAGTTACAGGATCATTTCACTCATCATCTTGTGGAGCTGACTCACCTGTGAGCAGGCCCCGCTCTCCCCTGGCTCTCCCTCCGCACCAGGCTGCCCCGCCGCAGGGGTGGCTGCCCGGGGGCCGCGGCGTTACCAGCTCCTCTGCGCAGCGCCCCGTGCGTGGAGGCTGTGCCGGCACAAAAATACATTCGCCGCTGCAGGGCTGCCGTGGCGCAAAGATGTCTGGTGTTCCTGTGAGTTCCTCGGCCGTGCCACGTTGCGGTCATAACTGCGCTGACAGCTCTCACGCTTTTAGCCTTGGTTTGGGGCTTTTATGGTCCTGCGGATCTGCCTTGGGAGCGGGGGGAGGCTGTGGTCAGAGGCGCTGCAATTCGTGGGTCCCACAAATACCCAAGCGCCAGAAGCCGAAAAGAGAGTACAGCTGGGGTGGGGGTGATGAGCAGCGCTCCCACCTGCGGGAAGGGCCGGTCGGCAGTCCCTGATGCGGTGCAAGGGCGGGAAGAGGTGTGAGGTCGCTGGCGTCTGCTTCTCCTCTGAAGAAAGGACCCCAGGGCTGGAAACAGGACAGAGGCACAGGGATGAGGAAAGTGTAAAGGCTGGTTAGAGAGAAGCTACCTTTCACACAGGCGGGCTGTGGTTCAAAAGGCAGGCAGGAATACTGCTTAAAAGTAGAAACAACCAACCACTCTGCAACTTCCGCACTGAGGAGGCTTTCCGACCGTGTGGGGGTGGCAGTGCTGCTGGGCAACTGGGGTTCCCATAGCTTTGGGGAGGAGAGGATCCTCCAGGCATTGACTTCTGTTCAGGGCGATCTGTAGGTTACAAAGAGCCAGAGGGGGCGGAGCTGAACTCCCCACACTAAACATGGGGTACTTGTATCCATGGTTATTAATACCCTTCAGCCAGAAATTAGATTTTGCTTGGCACCTTTGGCCTCAGCTGACTCTTGAGCTGGCCTAGGAATTAGCAGCTGGTTGCGTACGCCCCAGCCCATTCACTCCCTGCTTCCTGCAGCTGCTTCCCTCCTCCTGCCCTCCCGCCGCGGCCCCCCTGCTCCTGCCGTTCCCCGTCTTTGGAAAATAACCAACTTCCTTAGGTCGTCAGCCCTGAAGGTGAGGGGGTGCCAGCGCTTCTGGAATAGAGCAGCTGAGGAAGCAAAAGATGCTTTTTCAATGTCCGCGGGAAGCTGTGGTGCTGTGTGCGCGCTGCCGGGGGTGAGGGGCCTCGGCACCCACCAGAGCTCTGGGCCGCCCTCCCCTCCGCTGTCTTTCAGGTAACGAAGGTCATCGCACCCACTCAACACATGGTTGTTTGCTGTTAGCTCCATTAATTAAGATGATTTCCAATCTTGTGCAGGCACGAACTTTTACAGGTAGCTAGCGTAAACCACTGGCAGCCTCAGGGACAGATGCTTGAGAGACTTTCTTGGTGCTGCCAGAGTCAGGCTTTTTGTGAACCAGCGACGCCCCTGAGTTTCCCCTTTCAGTGCTCACAGGCCCACTGTTAGGCAGCGTGGGGGTCTGGAGTGCGAACAGCTAAACTAACGGAATAGCTTAATGCTCTTGTCCCTTTTTTATTTTAAAAAAAAAAGTATCAGAAATTTAATAATATTTAAATGCATTAGCACTGTAGGATGAAAAATCTAAGATGTAAATTAATTTTGTCGACATTGTTACCCTACAAACTGGAGTGCTATCTTAGTGTATTTTAGCATGTTAATTAGCTATAATTCTAGACAAATCTCTAGAACCACAAGAATAATTGTTCTGACACATTGTAAAGGTTACAATAGGGAGGCAGGGCCTGCCAATCCCTCTCAGCCCCTCAGATAAGTAGGTTTCGAACTCTCTTCTCCTCCTTTTTTATGTAGGAAAAGCAACTGGAGAATGTAGACCATGATAGTCACAGGAAAACATAATTGGCTTTTATCAGTACAATCTTAAAAGTTGTAATAGGCTGTTTCTCTTGGAGAAGAAAACTTGAAAATTAGAACAACAAAGCAAATTAGATAAGAATGACCAGGCTTCACAAGCAATTCTGAATATTGGAACATTAAAGGAGTGTCTGTTTTCAAAACTTTCTCTGGTAAAACCCCTTGACTTCACTGCACCCAGACCTGGCATTTTTATTTGCTGTGGAAGCTCATTTTCCTCAGTACGACAAGCTCTTCCCTGCGTGCTTCACCCCAGTGAGGGAACGGCAAACGTGCTTCCGCAAAGGGACCCCTCAGGCTGCTCTTCACTTCCTTGGATAACAGCAACAAAGAGTTTGGGATTTTCTGAGAGCACTTTTGGGGCTCTTCTTAGAGGTAGTGAAAATTAAGCTGGGCAGCTGTCCCTGCTACAGGGTGACCCATCCCCTGGGTTTACCCCCTTCCGGGGATGGTTTTCTTGGCGAAGGGCACAAGCGCAGGAGATAGCACAGTTCACACAATCTGTGTGCCATGTTGTTTCTCCTAGCACAAAGCACCAAAAAGCAGAACAGCTAGGGAAGGATAAGTAGAAAAAAGTAGGTGCACCTGCATGGAAATTGCTGCCGCTAGATAATTTGGCTACTCTGGATTCAAAGAGCCAAATTTACTGAGCCCTGCTGGAAGCACAGATGCAGCCATTTAGCAAATAAAAGCGCAAGGCAGGGGGAAACATGACATAAATTTTAGACCCCAGCAAAAGCAGTGTTTGCTGGAGAAAGCTAGTTCGTTAATGGATGGCAAGTCTCTCACCAGAGGTTCAGGATGTTTGTGCTGTGATTACGCCATCGTGCCTGGCGTGCGTCACTGATCTCAGGTGAACGGAAAATTTCTGGTGCTCTGACCCAAAGCACCTGTTCACCTCAGAAGCACAGCTCAGTAACCCCTGCTTGGGGAGCTCTAACACAAGAAGGATGCCGCGTGTTACTGCAATGGCTACGAGCTTCAATACTGGACTTGGACTAAGTGAGATATGTCAAGGAGGCTGATTCAGTCAAAGTGCTGATTCAGAGCTCCCAAGTGCAGCAGGTACCTGTCACCAATGCACCGGCTGGTGCAGCACCTCGCTTTCCAGCTGGGTGCAAGTCTGGGGTAAGCCTGAGTTCTCCCACTCACATTTTCACTCACCTTCTAGGTCCCCTGACTCAGGCCTCATGCTTCCTCAGCCTTCGCCTGCATAGTTATAAATAGCAGCAATCTCAGACTCTAAACCTCCTCTTGTCTTGAATCTGACACCTTCCCGCTCCAGAAACGTACGTCCTAGCACCGCTATGACACTCAGGAGGGGAGCTGCCCACATAAGGATGCAGCCCACCACCTCTGCCCATGTGAAGGTGCTGATGCTGCAGCTCAGGTAAGCTAGTTGCCATTTGCAGGCTCTGGCTGCCATCTCTTTGCAGGCTGGACTGAGATGTTGCTGTGTCTCTGTTAAACCAGAAAGCAAATGGGATGCTCCACAAGTTGGTTCCATGCTGCAGTGGTGTGTGTGTGCCATGTGGAAATCTGCAGCTCATTGATCGATTGAATCATAGAATCAGAATCACAGAATGCTTTGGGTTGGAAGGGACCTTTAGAGGTCATCCAGCCCAACCCCCCTGCAGTGAGCAGGGACAGCTTTAACCAGATCAGGGTGCTCAGAGCCCTGTCCAGCCTGACCCTGAATGTTGCCAGGGATGGGGCCTCCACCACCTCTCTGGGCAACCTGTTCCACTGCTTCACCACCCTCATTGTAAAAAATTTCTTTCTTATGTCTAGTCTAAATCTATTCTTCTTTAGTTTAAATCCATTACTCCTTGTCCTGTCACAACAGGCCTTGCTAAAAAGATTCTCCCCATCCTTCCTATAGGCCCCCTTTAAGCACTGAAAGGCTGCAGTAAGGTCTCCTCGCAGCCTTCTCTTCTCCAGGCTGAACAACCCCAACTCTCTCAGCCTGGCCTCATAGGAGAGGTGCTCCAGCCCTCGGATCATTTTTGTGGCCTTCCTCTGGACCCGCTCCAGCAGGTCCATGTCTTTCTTGTGCTGAGGGCTCCAGAGCTGGACGCAGTGCTCCAGGTGGGGTCTCACCAGAGCGGAGCAGAGGGGCAGAATCACCTCCCTCGACCTGCTGGCCACGCTGCTTCTGATGCAGCCCAGGATACGGTTGGCTTTCTGGGCTACAAGCGCACATTGCCGGCTCACATCCAGCTTTTCATCCACCAGTACCCCCAAGTCCTCCTCCACAGGGCTGCTCTCAATCCCTTCATCCCCCAGCCTGTATTGATATTGGGGGTTGCCCTGTCCCAGGTGCAGGACCTTGCCCTTGGCCTTGTTGAACCTCATGAGGTTCACACAGGCCCACCTCTCCAGCTTGTCCAGGTCCCTCTGGATGACATCTCGTCCTCCTGGCATGTCAACAGCACCACTCAGCTTGGTGTCACCTGCAAACTTGCTGAGGGTGCACTTGATCCCACTGTCTATGTCATTGCTGAAGATGTTAAACAGCACCGGTCCCAGTACGGACTCCTGAGGGGCACCACTTGTCACTGCTCTCCATGTGGACATCGAGCCATTGACCACCACCCTCTGGATGTGACCATCCAGCCAATTCCTTATCCACTGAACAGTCCACCCATCAAACCCATATTTCCCCAATTTAGAGAGAAGGATGTTGTGAGGGACCATGTCAAAGCCTTTACAGAAAGATACAGATACTCTGTTTTGTAAGAAAGGGCATCTGACATTTGTCTTAGATGCATGTGTGTACCAAAGTAATAACCTTATATTTTGCTGCTTTGTTGCTGTGTGATTAGCTAAGAACACCCCAGGGCAATGCTGGAATCGTTCATGGTTTTCCAACTGGATTTAAACTTCTAGAGAAAACAAGGCTGTCAGGTAAGAAAAAGGATTACCTTTTACTACTGCTTCTGGAAATCTTACTGCCATCATCAGTTCAAGTGTTTTCTTCAAATAGCTGTTATTTGGAATTTCCCAAATCAAAAGAAGAGGTAGATGTTTCTATTACAAGGCTATTAGCAAAGCATGTATTGTTTCCTGTGCAAAGGTCAGGAAAGCATTCCTCAGTGCTTTCTAGGTGTCTTGGATTTGAACAGGAAGCGAGTTATTATTTAACTTGTTTTTCATTGCAAAGTGCAGGAAGAAACTCTTTGGTACTTTGACAGAAATGTGATTTGACACAACGATGGGCTGAAGGTCTCACTTATAGCATTATAAAACTTTTCTGGAATGATTCCTATCATGCCGGCAGATGAATGTCTGAAAAGGTACTGTATTTGAGTGACAACGTATCTGGCCATAGAATTTTCTAACTGTACAAGAGTGACGTGTTATTTGGCAGTGACTTTAATAGCCTTGAGCATGTGACACCACTCTAGCGAAGAATAAATGCCATACAAGTTGACAAATCGGAGAACACGAAGTGTCTGGCAGTGCATCTTGCCTCACTGTGTAACCAGGAGAGCTTCAGGACCAGTTGTACACTGGTGCGCAGTAAGTGTTATGTACGTTCAGGTCCCATCATTAAAAGTACTGAGAACTGCACCTAGCCTAACTCAAATATTAAAATCAGACCCAATGCTAATGACCTCACACTTACAAAGCAAGGGCATCATGCAAGCAGAGAAAACAGTTGCCAGAGGCTTTGAGAAAAGCTAATGTTGCTTTCTGGCTCACTAGATACCTTAGCTGTGCTCCTACCAATTATTACCTGCTTCTCCCATAACTTTTAACACTGTTAGTTCATGAATGTGAATTACTTATTGATTTTTTTTTTAAAAAAAAGACCCTATTTTGGACATTGGTAGACTTCGTTCTTCACATATTGAGCTAGTATTTAATAAATGTTGCAATTTCTTGACTGCCTTAACAATAAGAAAATGTGGGTGCAATTTAAGGATTCTTACTGAAGTTGTACAAAATTTCCATATTTGCCTAAATATATGAAGTTTTCATTAGTACCTATTATAACAGCAAGTATTGACATAACAGATGAGGGGTTTTTATTTGTCACTTTGAAGCAATTCTTGCCTCTTCAGGATTCCTTTACCTTTCACAGTCCCAACTGTTGTAATACCAAGAGATACTTAAAATCCTTTTAAGCAACATTGACAGCTTTGCTTCTGCTAAGCTTCTAAGTGTCACGTATCCTCGTGTATCTGGCGTCTACAGCAATATAAAAATCACCTGAATGTCAACAACAATGAACCATGTATTCCAGTCCTCTCCATTGTTTGTATAATATGTATGCATAACCATGTTGTGTTCCCTGCCACAGTCACGATTTTGCTGGGCTTTTGTTAATCAGTAGACAGAACAAGCCTGTTTAACTGGAATAAACGTGAATACTCAGGTGGCCTTTATTACAAATATTTCTTCAGTGAGAAATAACTTGAGAAAGGCTAAAAGTGAGAATCTTGTCTTGTCTTAAAACCGTGTGTTAGAGCAACTGCAATGAAAGCACCGAGCCATGACACATAAAGAAGTCAAAGATACTTTGATCAAGGTGAAAACAGGAAACTTAATCAGGCCCAGTAAGAATATTTAATCTTCTTACTGTGCAAACATTTTAAACCAGACCTCTTGAAGTTGCTTGTTATTCCTCAAGGAAATGTGTATTTCTCACCCCTAGGACCTGCTGAATTGGAGACACCTAACACAAGGTGCAATCTCTTAGGTTTAGGACTGCAGAAGAGCAAGTATTCATCATGTCAAGACGCTGTACGAGTGAAGAAATCTAGGGCTGATATTGTTAAAGTATTAATATCTAGTACTTGAATGCTAAAAATCAGAATGATATAGACAGTCAGATATATATAGAGAGAGATATATATATAAAACTATAAAAGTTTTTTTTCTTTCCAGAGTTTTCTTGAGGTTTTCTCTAGCATTAGGCATCTTAGTGGGGGTTCAGAAATTTCAGGGTCTAAGGGAGGTCTTTCTGCATGGGGGCCTGGTTTGGTTTGCTCCCATCTGAAGTATAAACTAGAAGTTATTTGAAATGTGTTGAAAACTGGAGATAAGTGATTTTCTGTTTGACTAATCAATTAAAGATTATATTTTGGAGAACTTGAGTTAACTTTTAGCTCTAAGCTGGGTCTTTGCTCCTCAGTTCCTGAACTGAGTGAGGAAGGCCGGACAGCCACAGATACTTAAATCAGAACAAAGTTTTTAACCAGACTTTAAAAATGCACATGTCTGAGTCTTGCATAATTGATCTGATCTAGCTGTCTGATAGAGAGAAATAATGTAAATAATGCCAACTATCAGCCATATAGAAAGTGTGAGCTCCCTGCATCAATAGAGATTCAGGAAAGGTTGGTTTTGTTTTTTTTTTTTTTTTAATCCCTCTCTTTGCTACTATATTTAGTGGTGGGTTGTTCGTTTGTGATTTGGGGTTTTTTTTATTATTATTATTTCAAATGCACACAGTCACCTATAAGTGAAATTCTGGCTTTGTGGAATCTATTGAGAAAATCTGCATAATTTCTTCACTGCTAGCCTGCGCTCCTTAATCATTCATGCTCCCAAAGACTTGTTCTATAACTACTCAAAACCCAAAGGCAAGAACTTTTGATTAGAGTGCCGGATGTGCTGAAAGCTAAAGGAGATGAGGAATTTGGAATCAAAGCCAATTTTGAAATTGATTCCATTTTGCGCTGCGTACTTGTGAGCACACAGGGCGTATGTATAAAATTATCATTCTGCAAGGCAGGCGGAGAGGAAAGGAAGAGAAAGGTCACCCTTTGACTAACCTTGTATTTCATACAAGATGTCACTCTGTCCTTCATTTGCAAGGGGCGGTGACGAGCAGATGCTGTGTGCAACATGCCTCCCTGTGCAAAAAAGTGGATCTGAATAGAAAGCTGTACTAGGGGTTGTATTCTTTGACGCAGCAGTCATTTTCCTTGCCTTCATTCTTTGTCAGTAGGTCAAAGGAGCTTGTGAGGCCTCACGCTCTCCAGTGAAAGAAAAGCGAGAGGAATCCCTGAGATCTCTGAACCCAGTTCCAATGCTGGTTTGGTGGCTGAGGTGTTTTGACTTCACATCACTCTGAGGCACCCAAGTTTCCTCTTGCAAAACAGGTGTGCTTTGCTGCAAGTCAGCTTTTAAAGCTTGTAGCGTTTTGAGGCCTCTTCATGAAGGGTTTCTTCAAGAATTATCTGCGTTGCTTAGCTTCCGTTGTACAGAGTTAATATTTTGAATCTGACTTTTGACAAAAACCAAGCAGTTTATTAGACTTCTTAGGGAGAATTCACAGCACTTCATTTAAACTCTAGTAAAGTATTCTACATAATGACCTCGAGAAAGAAACCATCTTTTGTCTGGATGTATATTTAAAAAAAACAACAAAAAAAATCTCGTCTTCCTGTTCAGTAAAGAAATTAACCATTTTCCTCCTCATCCACAGGACAGCAGCATCTGTATGGTTTCCTGGAGACCTGCTCACTGAGAATGACAATAAGTGGGGTAGCACTCTGGTAACAGTGATACCAAAAAGTCCCTTAACAAAGTGTTTGCTTGGAATAGTTTAAACACCACAAATTGCATGATCTTGTGGAAGGTTCTTGCAGTGGCTTGCCAGGAAAGAATTCGGACCTCAAAATATTTTCCCTAGTGCCTGATCATCACAATACATAAAAATTTCTCACATCAAGGATACAGAGTTTTCTGTAGGCTTTCTGGATGTGTGTCCGTGCGAGGTGGCTGTCGCCCTGGCAGTGCTTCTTGTAGGAGCCTGTACAGGACGCTGCCGCCCGGCCCCAGCTGTGGGCTCTCCGCCTGGGATGCAAGGGCAAGAGGGAGACGCGGTCGTGGGAGAGGATGCACCCTGGTCACTGCCAAGGGGACGGACTCCTGGGCACCTCTGCACCAGGAGGTGCCCGGGATGTGATGGACGCCCGGGATACTGCGCTGGCGGGCAGTCTTCAGGAAAGGCTGCCAGGGCATGGGTGGGTGGGTTTGTGTTTTGGAATAACAGCTCAGATCTGCAGGTTCCCCATGGATATGGGTGTCTTCTGGTTTACTTGGTGCTTACCTGAAACAAGAGATCTTGGCTTTCCCTGAGCTGGGGTAAAATGGGAGGAGCCCTTTTTGTAGCCGAAACTGTTAGAGTGCAATGAAATTGCAGCCTGACATTTATGCCACCAGTTCTAGTGTGTGTTTTCTTTAAAAAAGGGAAGTTAAGGTATGCTGTAGCTATATATGCATCAGGGGAAAAGGTGGCACGTCTGCCTGCAGAGTCAAGCTTCACATAAATTTACAGCTCACAGTTTGAACTGTAAGTTTGTAGCCCTGGGAAAAAAAGGAAGCACTCGCTCCCCATTAACCCAGTTATGTCTAGAGAAACAACTGCTCCTCAGGGATTTGCAAAATGGAAAAAAAAAAAAAAAAAAAAAAAGGCAGTTTCAAGGACATCTCTTTTCTTTGGAGCACTTGCTGTCTTTGTGAATTGCAGCGAACATATTGCTCCTGGTGTCTAAGTGGTAATAAATATTCTGTGCTAAGTGGATTTGATAGGTGCAAAGCACTGCCTGAGAAAATGGAGGCATCATCTTTACATTACTGTGTAAGAGCGAACGTTGACTTCTCAGGTTTATGCTCAGTTTTGCTAGGCTGGGTTCTGTGCAAAGGCAAAAGGTCTTGGAAAGGTGTACGAAAGCTGAGTCTTCGCTTCTGGCCTGGACCTCTGAAAAGGTGACCCTGGGGGGCAGAGTAGCTCTTTTTACAGCCTTGTTACTGGACCACGTTTCCAAAAGAGGAAAAAGTGTTGCATGACTTACCATTTTTCTTCTAGATTTAACATTTTTTGGTTTGCACAGAAACAGTTCAAATATCCCCAAACCTGAATCTCCCATTTATTCTCACTTGGGTGACTTGCAAGATCTGAAGATACTGTTGCTTGGTGGAAATATCAGGCATACCAGCACTGAACCACAGTTTCTGAGGACTCAATTGTAGTATATAAAATGAAGCTTCTTCCTTTAAAAATACTCCTTGTTTCTAGATTTAAAAAAAAAAAAAAAAAAAAAAAAGCCTGTGAACTTGGAACAAATTGCACCAGGTTAAACTACTGAAAACGGATATTCAGAATGTGGCGGCTTGTTAGGAAAAATGCCCAAGGAATAGTACGGATACTGTTTGGAAGATGAGTAAATATAATTAAGAAAAGGGGAAAATATCATTTTCTTAATTATATTCACATAAAGTATCTACTAAGAGAGACTGTCACTGTTTGAAGACCAAGAGACAGGCCTCTCAGCAAGCAATTTAAAACAGTACCAAATGTTGAAAACTGCAAAATGAAACCCAAAGACATATATTAGAACTACAACAAACCAGATTTTGATAATCTCTAGAAGGCAGAAAAGGCTTATTTATTATGTCTCAGTGGCATCCCACCGAGCAATTCCAGCCTACATATTTGTTCTAAATTTACGCTTCAACAATTTTCACGATTACAGAAAGCACCTCACCATGTATCTGTTGTTCTGAACCCTTTAAATTGCAATTTGTTTTTTTCATATTAGTTGCTGAAAGCCCAAGAATGTTCTTGAGTAAGATAAATGCTTTCCTGTGCAAATAATCCCTTAACTTTGCTAGTACTGTATTTTTCATTTCAATACCAGCCGTTCAACCAAACTTTCTTATAATGCAAGAAATACAAAGTGGGATTTGTATTGGGGAGGATCATAAACATATGTGCTAGTGCTTTGTGTTGGTCAAAGGCTTCGATGTGCACACCGAGTATCTTCTAAATGCGGATTTAGATTTTTCTCCTGTTACATCAGCTAATCGGTGCATTACTGGATCAAGGCAAATAGAGTTAGAGTTGTCATATAAAAAGGCTTGCTCTTGCCTAAAGAGAAAAGCTGCCAGGAATGAGTGGGATCTCTGGTGGCCATGGTGTATCAGTCCTCCAAAGTCTCACGCACTAGTGCTTTTGTCAAAAAAGCACACACACCCCCCAACCTCTGGACCAGATCCAACAGTTTATTTGCCCCAAAGTCTCCAAAATGAGAAACAGGTTTGCCTCTTAAATTATTTCTCCAGATTCTCTCTAAAATCTTTACGAGCCACTAAGCAAACATGAACCCTGCACGGCGCTATGCTATCCTCACGTTGGAGTATTTCTCAGGAAGACTGTCTACTGCAATTCTTATTACGGTCACCAAACCATGGTGCCAGATGCCTGAAGAGGCAAATACCGTGCTGCAAGTCTTTGGTTGTTCCTTTTGTTGTGTTACAGCACATGGTAAAAATATTAGCCTCTGATAGCCACAACAAGCCACGCTGCAGCAGAAGGTGAAGACGCTGTTTGTTTAAAACCTCTTCTGTCACAGTGAGTGAAAAATGAGATGAAGCTTTCCAGACAGGTTTACTACTTCAAATACAAATTTGCTTGAGGACTGCAGTTTTCCACTGTTCCTTCGATGACTGCTGGGCAGTGGTCGTGGTAGGGTGTATCGGTGTCCTTTTGACAACTGCGGTACAAGGCCAAGATACAAAGTTATCCACACACAGCCTGCCTTTTGCCTTCTCTTGCCGCATAAACCAGCAAATCGCCCAGCAGTGGTGCCAAAGCTGAGGCTGCCGTCGTCAGTTTAGCTAACAAGAAAAATGTGTTAGTAAATGGGATGCTCAAAATTAATTTTGTTCTTATAAGGAAGCCAGGAGTTGCCACAGAGTTTCTGGGAGCCGATTTTACCGTGATGGTGGGAGATTTTAGAGAAAAGAAAAGAAACTGAAGGATGAGCGATCATCCAAACTTCTGATACAGTTTGTCTGTGGTCAAAGTCGTTTAAACAGTAACAGAAAGACGAACCAGCGGGGGAAAAGCTGTGATAGAGCGAGTCGAGGGAAGAAAAAGCAGCAGCAGTTGCCTTTGCTTCTTAAGAAACAGGGCGGATCCAAGACGCCGAGAGCGGAGAGACCCCCGGCTTGTGAGGGGCAGCCGGGGCGGCGGCGGGAAGCCCGGCCGGGGCCGAGCCGGCCCCTCAGGGAGGACGGCGGGTAAACGGCTCCCAACGGCCGCGCGCGCGGGGCGGGGGAGCGGGAAGGGCCCCCGCCGGCAGCCCGGGGCGGGGGGGGGGACGGGGGGACGACGGTGGCGGCCCCAGGGGCGGGTTCCCTGCTGCGGGCCGCTCGCCTCGACCTAACCCCTGTCACCCTCGGGGGAACCCGAGCGGGGCGCACGGTGCCGCCGTGTCAAGGAGTAACGACAGCCGCGGCAGGGAGAGCGGAGCCGCGGGCGGTGCGCGGAGGTGCTGCTCGCACGGAGAGGGGCGGGGAAGAGAAGTAATAAACGAGGCGCGGTCGCCCCGACGGTGCCACCTCCCCCTCAGTCCCGCTTTGGTCGCGGAGGGAAGCGGGGCGTTTGTCCCGGGAAGGCACGGCGGGCTGTCCGCCTGTGCCGCCGGGGTGGGGGGAGCCGGGCTCCGCGCCGCGCTGTGCGGCTCCCCCGGGCTGTCCCGTCCGGGGAGGGCGGCGCCGAGCTCCGCTCCGCTCCGCGCCGGCCGCCTTCACCTCGCCCCACCCTCCTCCCGGTGCCCGCCCGGCCGCGGCGCCCAGCGGCGGAGGCGAGGGGAGAAGGGCGGGCGGAAGGGCTGCGCTGAGGGAGGGAGGAGGGAGGGAGGAGGGAGGGAGCCGCCTCACCCTGCGCCGCCGGAGTTTGCCCAGCTGTTTGCGATGGAGGGCGGCCCCGCCTGAGCACCTGCCGGCAGCCACCGGCTCCCCTCAGCCCACGACGCCGCTATGGAGAACCCCGCGGGCGGCAGCGCGGCGGCGGAGCCGGCGCACCCCTGCGCGGAGCCGGAGCTGCCGGCCGCCGGCCCGGCTGAGGCGGCGGTGGGGGGCGGCGGGGAGGTGGCGGAGGTCGGCGCGGCAGCCCCGCGGCCGCGCTGCCTGCGGGCCGTGTACGTGCTGAACGACCCGCCCAAGGCGGGCGCCGGGGCGCGGAGCCCCGAGGCCGGGGCGCTGCAGTGCCTGCTGCGGGCCTGCGAAGCCGAGGGGGCCCAGCTCGGCACGGTCAACTTCGGGGAGCTGGACTTCGGGGAGACGGCGGTGCTGGACGCCTTCTACGACGCGGGTGAGCAGGCTGGGCTGAGGCGGGGCCGCGGGGCGGGGGCTCAGGCTCGTCCCTGCCCTGTGCCACCTTCCCGGGTTGTGTGGGGTCACGGCTGGCCGGGCTGGGGAAGGCTCCGTGGTGGTGCCGGGGAGGCCGGAGAAGAGGGGAACGGGGGCAAATGTGTGACTGGGGGGGGTGTCTTGAGAAGGGGTGTGGAGACAGAAAAATGGCTGCGAGGAGAACCTCGTGTGTAATGGGAGCAAGAGCTCGGTCTTCAGGAGTGTCCTGCACGTGGAGGAGGAGGTGTGAGAAAAAATTCAGACCTCTACACCAGCTCTTTCAGTCACCATGGTGTGTTGCCCCAGCAGGACTGTGGATCCTGTGATAGTGACCAAGCCTTAAGGAGTAGCAAAACTTGCTAGTGTGTTTTGCTAAGAACCCTCTTCCAGCTCCCAGCCTGGTTGGGAGCTTAGAGCGAGACATAGCTTGAAGAGAGGCCAGCCAGAAGCCTCTGATCTGGCTTGGCCAGATGCTTCATGTTCACTGCTCTAACTCCAGACCTGGACAGTGAAATTGGCTTGCATGCGGCCAGGAATGGAGCGATCCAGCATTGGTCTGAACAAGTGAGTGTAGAAGCACACCATGAGGAAGAAAACTTGTGAGTATTGCCCACCGTGTCCAGGCTCCAGATGGTGACTGGTGTCTGACGGTTCAAAAGAAAGCTGCTGTCCCTTCTCCACTCCGAAAACACCTGGCTGGTTGGGCACTATGGCAGATGATTGTGAGCTGTTTGAGCAAGCAGAGGAAGCCCCTGAGTATAAATGGGTATTACTAATCAAGATGAGTATATGGACATGCTGCAGACATACTTTTTCTCATATCCATATGAGCAGGCATTAGGAAACTGGGGAATTCACAGACTCCAAAGAGGGAAAGTACTGTTAAGTCCATGTTGATCTTTTACATGAAGAACTTCAGTTTGCTCATGACGTGTGTTAAAGTATACTTCTTAAAACTTTAGTCTTATTTAACTTTCTCACATGATGAGTAGTCCATTTTGTCCCCTGATAAGTCATCCAAATATTGAGGAATGTCTCATCCTTTGTTGTTGATGTTTTTTAACTTCTCAGTCAGGGGGATTTTGTTATATCTCTGCTAGCAAGGTTGACAAACATGTAATAAGTATGTTCTTTGTGTGTCTTAGTACACCACCATCAACTAGCAATTTCTTTGTGTATCTCCAGTATTTTTGTAGCCCTTCCCAAGGTAAGCATTACAGTGTACTCATCACTGCAAAATTATTTTTCTGTTTCTACTATTAAGGTATTATGCACACACCTGCTCTGCATTGTACTGAGAGCTTGAGACAGTTATTTAAAATGTTTTCTTAAGTTGCTGCATTCTGAAATGAGTGCCTTTTGTCTGGGAATGTGGCCTACCTTCACAGACTTCTGCATTCAAGTCATCTGGTAGGACTAAGATCATTTTATTGGTGATTGATATCACTTTGTAATAGTTAAGTGCCTTGTTACTAGATACTCCTGCAACACTCCTGTGCAGGTTTAGTCAGCAAATACTTTTTAATGGACACTAAAAATCATATAAACTTATTGGATCATCCTGAACCAGCAATTCTTCCAAAGGAGACTGTTCAAAATTGCTTTTGTGTGATTTCTTTCCAGTAGCAACATTTTGAGATCAGCCAGCGGGACAGCTTTTTGATCTGTGTAATGTATGCCTTTATTTGGCAAACTTTTTGGTCAAAGCATCCTTTAATGATAAGTTACCTGTATTAGGAGAAACTCAAGCATGAGTCACCTTTATCAACCAGGCCTGCAAGCTTTCAAAAAGCAGAGAGATTTATTTGTCTCTTTTTTTTGAAAACCATGCTGAATGGGTTAGTAGTATTTTAGCATTAATTCATTATCAGGGGTCACAAATTAACTGCAGTGTTACCCTGAAAATGCAAGCATCTTTAATTAAAAATAAATGCTGTTAAGTATAAACAATCATTTTAATAGAGTGTTTATTTTGCTCTTCTGTTGTTTTAGTTTATTAATAAGTAGTTCTTCTAGCATCAACATTTTTAATAGTTTTTTTGTTCTTGCATTGCTGCAGTTACTGTCTCTTTTTTAACTGAACATCTCTGTAGTTCCCTTTTATCTTTTTTTTAAAATAGGCTGTACTGACATTTGCCCCATCCTTTGGAGTTTTCCCAGTTCCTGTGGAATGTCTAAAATTGATGTTCAGAGAAATACTCAGTCAGAACCTTTAAACTCATAAAACTTAAAATTTAAACTTATAAAATTATCCTGGTACATTGAGGCAAAGTGTCTTTATCTTATTATTTGCTGCTTCATTTCCTCCTACTACATCCTAGAGATGGGGAAATTTTTGGTTCCTTTAACAGTGTCATATGGAGTAATTGCGTCGTCTTGCTTCATTCTGCAAAGGGACAAAAAGTATCCATTACGCTTTTCACTTCATTGTTTTTCTTTCCTTTTTTTTTCTTTTATTTTTCTGGGGTTTTTTTCTTCTCTCTTTCTGGTATCAGCTAGAAGTGGACCTAAATTTCATATTGGATTTTCATTACCATGGATTTTAAAGTGCTGCTTTTTTTTTTTTTTTTTTTTTTTTTTACAGTTCTCATTTTATATGCAATGATCTGTCACTGTCTCCTGAGAACTTTTGTTATGCCTTCTTGTTCTCTTGCTCTGTGGTGTTTATTGGTAGGTTCTCCCTGCCTCATGTTTTTAAATACATATCACGCTATTATTCAAAAATGTTGAATCTGATAATTGTTCATTTATGTGCAACATTCTTAATCTGCTACCCTGCAATTTCTTTAATCTTTGAAAAATCAGTCCTTTTTAATTTCTGTATTTTATAGATACAATTCATTGTTGCTGTATTCTTTTTCTAGAATATGTGTTGGATTGGGACTGTTGGCATCTATTCAGTTCTTAACAAAGAAAAACATTAAGAATAGGTTTTAATATGAGCAATCCTATGGCTCATGATGACCTTTCTGTGTTAGGAAATTGCTGCGTGTGTAAAAAGAAAAAAATCTGAAGAAGTTTTATTACTGCCTGTGTAAGACATTGAGCAGATGTTTCCCATACTGAAGATATCTATTATAGTGTATATTTACTTTCTGTACACCATGGGCAGAACCTCGAGAAGCAGTTCGTCTTGCTCTGTTATGAGAGTGGGAATTCTCTAAAAGCTGCTTGCTCTTAGCCATCTCTTGGTTTACTAGTTGAAACCTTAACCAGTAAGTATCTACTAATGCTTAATGACTGAGCAGTGAGGTCCATCTCACTGTGAATAGTAACGACAGGGTCTTTGTTAAAAGTGCTATCCGTTATCCCTTTTTCCCCACTCTCCCTGAAATTGTAGCTATTTACAAGCCATAAGACACCCCCCTCTAAGCAGGCTCATCTATCTTATTTAGTATGAATCTATAATATAATGAATCTTGGAACTGGTACCTTTGATGACAAACCCAGCAAACTTTAAGGACAGAGTGCAAAGAAAAAGATCAGCAGGAACCTCTTTTTCCTGTCTGCAGGCAGATTTTCTAGTAGGTGATTTTTCAGTAAACCACTGAGAAGAGTGCTGCAAAACCACCTATATCCTGTAATAAGAGTATGATGTCTCTTTTCTCCTTGAATGTGCTCATTACTGACTTCCCATGGTTTGAAATCTTATAATGAATGGAAATGTGACTTACGCCTTTAGTTAGTCACTGCAGACCAGCAGGTAATGCAGAATGACCCTGATCTTAAGAATCACAAAACTTTCTAAGATGCTTCGCTAAAAGGGAACTACTGCAGCTTGAGAGCAAACTTGCAACAAATTGTGAAATAATGGTTTGATAACAGAAAGACAAGGTCTCTTTGCTCAGTCTGTGCTAGAAACAAGCTGTCAACAAAGTAATTTATGTTATGCAGAAGTGAGTGATGGTATCTACCTAATAGAGAAGCAACAAGGATTCTTGCATGCATTGACTATATCTCTGGGAAGAAAGAGAGGCAATGTTTTTAGACTGAAAACCACAGATAACTGGGCATTTTTTGCACAAAATAAAAGCAGTTTTACACAGGAACAGTGAGCCTAGGAGCTAACTGAGGATTTTTAAAATTCTCCAGAATTATCCCATGCAGAAAATCAAAATACAGGCACCATAGTGCATTCATAAACAGCTCAAGAGACATAGTGAAAAGGTGAGTGTGGCTTAGTTAGTGATGTTAAAAGTAGAGTGATTCAGCCTTTTTGTGCTCTTACCATAGCTGCGAAGGATCTTTCTGTTCTAGATGTACTAAGGGAGCAAACATGATGTCAAATGTCTCACCTGTATGTATGGAAGGGCGATGCTAGATAGAAAGAGAAGTAGCTTTTACTTGCCTTGATGAAGTTTTAGGTGGTTTTATTGCCTGAAATGTTACAGTATGTGGTTACAGGGTTAAGTGAGGGAGTGGCCTCTACAGTTGTATGAGTTTTGGGTGTTCCCATTTTGGTTCTGTGAGATCCTGTTTCTGTAGCTGATCATCCTTTCACCTCATGAGGGATGTACAGCAATCTGTTTTGAGACCTGGAATATTTCTTTGACCATTTGACCACAGCATTTAGAGATGACTGCAGTCACTGAATTTGGCAGGGTGAAAGCTGACTGAAAGGAAGACAAGCTAGAGAGAGACTGGGGTCTTGAGGAATAAAGCTAAAAGTTTGCCTGAGACAAATGAGCATTCCTCTGACAATCCAGGAAACTATGTCAGATCATTTGTGAGTATAGTGGAATATTTTGAAGTCCGTTTCTGTTGTTTTGCTACATATGAACTTCTCTAACCAACATCGCGCATGATAAAGCAGCCCCAAAATGCGCTGACTGATACCTGTCTCTGCAACCCCATCTTCACTCAGAGCCAGTGTTAGACTTGGGAGGGGGCCCAGAAGGAGACTGAAACATGGGTCCTCCTTACTTCTGTACCATAGTTGAACCACTCTTAACATAACCCTCATTTCTTGTCCCTGAAACTCTTTTTCATGGTGTTACACCATGAAAGGGGAAGGAGGAAACGCGTGATCTGGATCCTAATTTTCAGGCTCTGGCGGCCACTGAAGGAATCATCATTGCCTGTACCCAGCTGCCTGCCTTGAAGCCCTCTGCCCTCTGAAGGCCAGTGTCCCCACTTCAGAATTGGCAGGGACACTTCAACTTCTTCAGCCCAAAGACTAGTATGTCAGGGTACAGTAAACATTTGTCACTAGTTTAAGCTAAAGTACGGTGTGGTAACTAGTGTAGCTGAGCTGGAGGCACATGCTTGTCTTGCTGACTCTGCTGCAAGGACTGTAATCTCTGATAGGAAGGTGAGAATGACAGCTGAGGGCAATAACTTCTGAAATAAACTTTGACAAACCTTCCTGGTGCAATTTGTCTTTGCCCCTGGGTGTGACAGTGAACAGTGGGGAAGGGGTTAAGGGTTAGCTCTCTGATGCTTACCTCAGCAGGTGGGGTTTGCTGTTTTTCTGAAGGATACTTAATATTTTTTCTTTCTTTTCCCCTGCAACTGGCTCAATGGCTAGGGGTGGTTTTGCTTTAAATCTCAGGAGATGTATATACTACAGAATACAGAAATGTGAGAGAAGCAAACCAGCCATCTTCTGAACAGGAAGGTGGTGGCTGAGAGGCTAGGGCTGACTAGGTTGGATATTGTGCTGCTTTAGTACAACAGCAGAGTTATCAGGACCTGATCTTTTGTCTCTACGTGGTACTGTGCATCTAGAGAGACTACACGTGTCTCCAGCAAAGCTCTACATTGTGCCATTGAACTAAATATTCTGATAACAAGACCCTGTAATATACCAGTAATGTAATCCTTTTATATCCAAGTGCATGAGGTGAGTTTTAAGTGACAGTAACAAGCCTGATGCAATCCATCAAGTCTATATGTTACTATGTTATGATACATCTCAGGTGTTGTGACGTATGCGTTACATTCAAAAGGTGTATTTTGCTTTAATGATATTAGTTGGCGTCAATTTCCAACATTAAGTCTTCTTGCAGAAATGCTTATTTGCTTTCAGAGATTTGCATGATTTTGCTCAACAGCGGAGAATGTTATTTTCTACTGGTCACCTGTGAAAAATGGCTTTGTATCAACCCTGTTGCTTTTTCTGCGTGTAACCTCAAAGGCTTCACTTTGGTTCAACTTGCATGTATTCTATGAAATAGCTCCTTTAATGTCAGTTAAACAAGCCTAGAAACATACAAATAAATAACCATACATTGGTTATGCAAATAAATGACCATAAATCGGTTCGGTGGAATTCATTAACTTTCCTTTGGTATATTGTCATGGGCCAAATGCAAGATCAGAGCTGTATTCAGAGAATGATGAAGATGTTAAAAACAAAAAGAAGAAATATACCTTGATTCTCTCATGGAGAGAGATTCTGTTTTATTACTTCTTTTGGAACTAACATCTCTTTTTAGTTGTGATGGGTCATATGGAAAGAAATACTGACAATACAAACCCAGTATGAGTCCTACCTTTTAATGAAGCTTTGAATGAAATTGTTTGCATCTCTAAAAATCTTGTGCTAACCATGCAAATTTGGACTTCTTTCATTGTTCCAAGGTGAGATTATGTTCGTGTGCATGCATTGGCTATGTGAAGTGACTCATTTCCGTGCCATGACTCTTGGGTAAAGGATAAAAAAATTAGGAACACAGTTCTTTTTTTCCTGTTCTTTCTTCTGCATGAAACTTACTTGCATGAAAAAAAAAAAAACAGTAGCAAAACCAAAAAAGCCCCCAGCCTACAACTGTCCATTTTCTCTGCTTGTTTTTCTCTCCTCCTGAACTTAAATAATAAATCTGAGAAGGCTTCCCAGAACCTGACTGTGAACCCTTATGTCACTGGGTCTTGTAGCTAGGAACACATCAGATGATTTCTAGGTGTTGAATCAGCTAAGAAGGAATCTTCCCCCTGAATATAATATGCATTGTGTTTGTTTCTGTTTTGTTTTAATTTACTCTGCAAGTAATATTTTTCACTGTATGATTAAGAGTCTTATTGATTCTCAATAAATAGACTTAGTTAGACAGAAGCTTTTACACCCATTACAGCCATTACAGTTGATTTAGAAAATTTGAACGTTTAGGGTTATTCTGAAGAGATGAACAACTGCATCTATCTTGAGCTGCTTTTGATCTGAAGACCAATTATTGTCACACTTACGGCCCTTGAAAACACTGCAGTTAAGGTGGTTTTTGTTCTGTTTTTTAAATATTGCTTAAATGTTTTTTTGGAAATGAAACTTCTTTTTCTGGAATTCTTCTTGTAAGTAAATGTTGTTCTGATTACTGATAGGAGGGAAAAAAATGTGCTGGCTATGTATACCAGCAGTGAATTCTAAAGGTCACTTTTTGTTTTGTTTAAGATATACAAACAAATTTTTCAATATAGTTCCTAAGTCACTCTGAAGGAATCTGCTGTGCCATTTGACCATTTGGCAAGCAGATCTCTGGTTCTGCCTTGTTGCATTACAGGTTGACTCTCTGACATCAGAGAGCTCCTGAAAAGAAGCTGTACATGAGGCGGACAGGCTTGAGTCAACCTGGGTGGGCACATGAGGCTGCTTATGTGGGAGCTGGGTTTCTGGCCACTCATCTCCTTTGCAGTGATTGCATGCTTGTTCAGTCTTGCTGTGCTGTGTGTAGCATGTTCTTCTTAGGTTTAAGAATTGTTTCTCTAAGACCTAAGGTTACAAAATTGAGGTTAAAAAAAAAAAAAGGAAATATTTGCTTATGTGGGTTAATTACATTGTTTTAATTTCCATCCTCCCATAAAATAGACAAGATAGGTATGTGGTAGCTCATTTTATGTTCTGCAGTCATGTCCTGCTTTTATCAGTGTAATCATACATTGCTTTTTTAATTGTCAAATTACACTTGCACGTTAACAAATGTTGATGTACTCCCTAGTTAAAAAGTAACTAACGTTCCTGGTTTGCAGATGTAGAAGCTTGAGGTAAAGCTCTTCTGATGTGTAATGAGTTGGTGCCAAACTCAGGTGAGAACTCCAGAATTTTTGGCTTCCTCTGTATTCTGCTTATAGGATGGCCTCAAGTTCAAACTTACTGGCTGCAAACCTGGGTTCAGCTGGTGCTCAGGGCATACTGCTAGCTCAGCACATGTGGAGGAGCAGCCTCAGTGGTGGTCGCATGGCCTAGCTGCTGCCTCTTTGCACACTGCAGCGATGTTATGTGGCTGAAATTAGGCAGTCAGGATAGGTGTAGGGTCTTTCTTAGGAGGACCTCAATGTGGTTTGCCACTTGCAGGTGAAATTTGTGGACATGGTAGGCTCTTTGCCTTGCCCTTCAGCATGGATGTGAACTGCTTTAGCCTCAGGCTACCTTTGAACAGCAGTGTGGGTGCCTGAGGCTGAGCCAAGAGAGGGAGTGCAGCTGTTGCTTTATCCTGCTCCCTGGCACAGGCTTGCTATAAACAGCGTAGCTCCAGTCTCTGCTGAGGTCAGTGTGATTCAGCTGGCAGCTGATGGGCCAAATGTGCCCCACAGTAGGATTTCACCTAGCCTGTCGTCTTTCTCTCAGGAGTGCTACAAGTACCTTCACCTTTTCCAGGGAGGTTGGGGTGGCTATAGAGGCATGTCGGGAGCAAAAGGTGCATCACTGTAGTTTGCAAGGAGGGACTCGAAGCTGGGACATGAATTCTGACAGTTAAAAGTAAAGTATTGGATCACTGTGTCATGATAAACTGTGCTGGCTTTTTTTATCCTTTGTAATATTCAGCCTGACAAGGTAAATGATTCTGCTGTGGTGTTCAAGGTGGTAGAACTGAAACTTTCCGGGTATTTTCTGGTAAAGCTTCTGAGCATTTAAACTTTGGTCTAAGTCAGTAGTTCAACAACAGTTATGCCTTAGATCTCAAAGCAAAATGGGATTTACAACTTTAAAAAGTGTACCAGCTTTTATTACATTGAAAGTACATGATCCCAGCCTTGGTAAGCATGATCTTTCATTGACTGAAGCAGGCTCTGATGACAGGCACAAATCCAAAACAGTAATGACACTGTTAAGACTATGTCCCTAGCTTTCTGCTGATCTGGGATGATATAGCTAAATCCAGTATTAAGGGAAGTACTCTAGTTTATCATAGCTGAACTTGTGCACATATAGTTGTGTCTAGTGTAGTATATACTGGGTTTATGCTTAAATTATGTTTAAAAATTCTTCAATATCTCTTTAAAGTAAGAAACAAAAGGTAGTTGTAAATAGAATCACCTTGAAGTGCTTTTTACCCCTGTTTCACTCAGTATAATCTTTTTTGTTTCATTTTGTGTCAAGTTATGGAAGGAAATGTCTAGACTCTCTGCTGTTTATGTTTTTTCTTCTCCCATTTAGAAAAATATATGCCCTTGTGCACGGAACTGTAGCTCAACCACTGATGGTCATAGGCCTTTCAACAATTTGAGAAATGTTTTTCACATAATACCTAAAGCTTTTGAAGTCTAAGCCCAAAATGCATTAGTTCTGGAAGACAAACAAACAAACTCCCATATAAATCAGCACGATAATGAGCTTTCCCTAAAATTCTTCAGTTTCCTACTGGTGTCAGCAGTGCTTTCCATGAATTGTGGTACTCCATTGCCTCCAGGTCTGTCCAAAACAAGAGTTGTAGATTCATGAAACTGATTGTGGGGAAAATAACAGGGGAGTTACTTTGTTTACACTTGGGATAGTGACTGACTTGCCACTTGATTGCTATCCCCTCTCTTTCCCCCCTTTAAATTTGTTACAAATATTTAGTAGCTAGTTCAGCCAGAAGAAATTGAATCATGTGTCTTTGCCTTAGCAATCAAAGAAAGGCTGCATGTTTTGTCTAATGTAGAAAAATATCTGCCCATAATAATGTCACTCAGGTGAGACTAGCTGCATTAACTCTCCTGTTGCTGCCTTTCACTCACAGAAGTTGAAGAAAGAAAAGAGATTTAAATGTTTTTGGTTTTTTTTTTTTTTTTAAATTCTGCTAATGTGTGTGTGTGTTGAGGGGACAGTTTTCTTGTTAGCTTTACCTTTGCTCTGAGAGTGACAAGATGGAACTGGTAAATGAAAACAGTACAAGGCTGTATTCTGTCTGTGTCTTGCTTTCCAACGTTACATTTCTGCTGCTCTAATCTTAGTCAATAATAAAAATTTGCAGGAGAAAAGCTAATGTTTACAATGGCATTACTGCTTGGCACTAGGCTTCCTTACTTAGCAGAGCTTCTGTATGCACAAACCTGTTTAACAGAGTAACTGTCTGCTTTTATCAGCATCATCTCTGTCTTTTGTGGAAGTGAGTTATTTGTTTCAGATACTTCCTTTGTAAATAGACGCTTGACATGCTTCACTCTCTTTAAACTTAGATTGAGAAAAGGACATGATTACCAAGCTCAAAGCCAGACATTGTGCCTGTTCCTACTACTGCTGTTCATGGTCCTTAAGATAACTGACAAAGTATGGGTTATTGTCAGGTGGAGAAAGCATCCGAATCAGAATGAAAGGAAGTCTGAAAATGGTTGAGATGAATTTTTTTTTTTTTATAGCAATTAAGTTTCAGAGTTGATAAACTTACCTTTTTGTTTATTATAATAACTACAGAACAAGACTAGGTAAGTCTTCATATTGTTTTTGGAAAACTAGAAACTGCCTTGACTTTCTGGCTTGCAATCAAGGCACAAAAGAATGCTTGATTTTTATTTATTTATTTTTTTACCCTTTAATGGCTCTTCAGATTCCTTGTTTTGCAGTAATGATTGCCTCTGAAAAGATAGAATACAGCTTCTGAGAAGAATAACAAGTTAATTTCCTTAACTTTTGGTATTTTGGACAATTTTAAAGATGGATATTAATCATTTAGGATCTTAAATCTAAACTTTCTTGCATACTCCCACCATGACACATTCACAAGGTACAGATTAGCAATGTACTGTTGATCTTTTTCCTTCAATATGACTTCAAATTTGAGTTTCCACCTTATAGTCCCTGAAAGTGGTGGCAGTTGCTATTCTATCCTGTCTGTTTAATAAATCTGTGGGGCCTCAGATCTGACTATGGTAGTTGCTCAACCCTAACTTTGACTTGTGTTTCATCAAAGCAGATAAAGCTTTAAGGATTCATGAAAAATGGGTACGGCAATGTGTCAAATGTACTCCAGAAGGAGGAAGGGATCTATGCTGCTATTCATGAAAATAGTCACTGTTGTCATACTCCCTGAACACTTTTAACAAATCCTTTGAAAAATATGCTGATTTAGTCTTGTCTTGCAAACCTAATACTTAATTCCAGCTTGTGAACAGCAGCCAAACGCTAGTTCCAAAGGAAGAAGCAGTAAATGCCCACTTTCAACAGCATTTGACATCATCTGATAGCCTGGGTGTCTCATAGTCATGCTGCAGTCCAGAACACAGTAAAAAAGATGGTTCTAATCGTGCAGAGGCAGCCTTGTGGCTGGCCTGGCCACAAATAAGAACTGTGCTGTAAAAGCACAGACCCAGTTTTCTGGTTTGGTCCATAACTGCATGACAACCTATCAGAGCACTGACTGGGGATTCTACAGCAGAATTCAGTGAATGTGACT
Organism: Pelecanus crispus; assembly: GCF_030463565.1. NCBI lineage: Eukaryota > Metazoa > Chordata > Aves > Pelecaniformes > Pelecanidae > Pelecanus > Pelecanus crispus. Next base: position 139,282,001 of record NC_134643.1, read on the forward strand.
AGTAACATCCTTTCTTCGGAAGCAGCATAACGCAGGGAACTACATTCTGTCTTCTTGTGTATCTTTGAGGTTGGTAATACGTTAATCATAAGATGCACTCAGTTACCAAACAGCATCCCAGTGATGCTGATTTTTTACATACAGTCTGTCACAGTTAATACCATTGCTGTGATTATGAGAACTTAACCTTTGAATGAAGGCTACATTAGTCAAGTGAAATCAGGCAGTATCAGAAATGATGAGAAGATTCTGCTGATGTATGCTGAAGGTACACAGTCCATGTGCATGAAAATGCCCCAGGACTCTGTACAGTGTTTGGATGACCAGGTAACACAAATTTCATAGAATCATAGAAAACCAAAATAGTTCCAAAACATTTTCTTAGAAACTGCTTGTCATCTGAAAATTTCACTGCAGTAATTAATCTATTTCTTTTTTGTTCATTGCATCTGAAACTGTGCTTGTAAAACCAGCACACAGACTCTAGTGATATAAAATTTAGTGTTCTCCCTGCTCCATGGCTCAAGCCTTACTTACAGGCATAGGCCTGTAAGTTCTTCCAGTCATTTGCAATTAGCTTTTTCTGCCAGTTTAAAGTTGTAAACTAATTTTCAGAGTGACTAATATAACAAACATTAGGGTTTGGTTTTTTTTTTTTTTTTTCACTGCTGAATTCTGATCTCTGAATTATAATACACTACACTCTGATCTCTGGGGCAATGCAGAGAAGTGATCCTAGGGTGAATACATATGAACCTGGGGAAAAGCAGTCTGTCTTAGTATTATGGCTTGGCACCCATCCTCTGTAGAGAAGGTGCAATACACAGAATTCAAAAAGGGAAAATTTACTTAGTAGAAAAGCTTGCACATTAATAAAGAGGCTCACTGCTTCTGCAACCCTTTTTTTTTTTTATTATTTTTAGTGTTGCTTTTATTCTTCTTTGCCGATCATCCCCAAATCTGACTCTTTCTAAGAAGAAAAGGATGCTCTCTCAAGAAGTGCCAGAGACTTCATGAAGTCTGTTTGGGACTTTGGACAAGGAAAGTACTCGTAGACTGCTAATTTGAACAGCAGTGTAAAAACTTCAGCTGTGGATTCAGCTGTTTGATAAATAGAATGTTACAAAAAATCAGCCTCAAAACAGTACTTGTAGAGTTAAATTTACAAGGAAAAATCTAATCTATCTTGGGATTTATCAAAAAGAGAAAAAAAATACACCATCGAATACTTAAACTGAGATATTGTTAGCATCCATGCTGGGATTCATCTTGTGACAGTTTTATATGTATGTATATTTTGAGGTGAACAATCCTACACTACATTTAATAAATGTTTAGAGGCTTATTGTAAAACCACAATTTCATGTGATTCATTGTGTCTGATGAATCACAATTTGGATGTACTAATATTCCTCTGACTAGAGAGATCCTATGATGATTAGCTTTGGGCACCTTACTTTTAGTTATAATCTTAGTTAATGTAGGGAAATCTAGAATGGATCCACTGTGATAACAAACATGCTGTATTCATGCTTAATATTCCTGATTTATATGCTGGAAGTAATAACATGTACTGTATTTGTAGGATAGTTAAAGATTAAGTAGATAATGGTGTGACTTGCTTTGGAAAGGCCACCTTCTACTGAAATTCTAGATTTCATTGATCACTACCTAGTGCCTTGAAATAGATTTTTCTCATTTTTAATGAATGTTGCCCATTTCTGAAATTACAGTGTTCAGTGGTACATAAGGTTTTTTTCAGTAGCGCGTGAAGTCTTTTAGGCTGGCACATAAAGCTTGTACTGTTTATAGGGAAGTTAAAAATAGCAGATTGAATCCACATCTGCCCAGCATCCAGGATATTAAATCAAGAGCTTTGTATCTATATGTGAGTGCAAGTCTCTTGGCTCACGGAGCATGCTGTGGCTTTATGTAAACTTTATTTTCATTTGCACTTTAATAATACTGCCTTTCCTCAATTAACATTTTCTCTGTGCATAATTTATTGTGCTTTTATGTGGGTCCTAAATGACAGTCTGGGAGTCTATCAACATAAAGAGGAAATCTGTAATCTAGTTATGAGGTGAGATACCTCAGATTGGTATGTACAAGTTCCCAGTGCTAATGATGGAGATGTGTCTTGATGTTTGTTTTTAAAAAAAATATTTGGGAAAAATAAGAAATTCAGTGTAGGAAAGTGTCATTTATCTTCGTATGCTATATTTTCAATTCTTAAAAGAATAAAGGTCTTAGCTTAACCCAGACTTATGAACTTTAGTGTACTGAAATCTTTTTTTCTTTCCATTGTAGTGCTTTTTATTTTGATTACTTTTCTTATCTCTTACATTTCTTTCAGCAGAAGATAAAGCTCAGCATAATTTTATTTTTTCAAATGTTTTTGATATATGTTGTTGGCCAGTGTGTGACCTGTTAGAGATGTGCAGATTTGGCAGTTTTTTTCTGCTCCCTAGCCAAGGTATTCAACATTAAATGATGGGTGACTCTCAAGTGGTTTAGTTTGGATAAATGTCTAAAAAAAAAAAGAGCTCATCTAAACCTCCTTGGCCTAGAAATTGATTTGCCTGCAGACGGGGAGGAAGGGACAGCCTTTCTTGTTGAATTTCATACTCTTCTTAATTTCACTTAGGCCAGATTATCCCATAAGTGATCTTTTTTTTGATACTTCATTCCTTTTCGTTGGCTTTTATGACCCAGTGTAGGAAGTGCAGAGGTGTAGGAAAAGTTCACCTTTCTCATTTTTCCCCCCAAAATACAGGCAAGGTTCAAATTAGGTTCAGGATTGGGGTGTTTTTTCTGTATGCTCTCTCAACTGGCTAGCTCAGCTCTAGTAAACATTGCAGTGGAAACCGTCTCATGTGATGCTTGGCACACTGCTAGTGCAGCAGGCAAGTGTGAAGGACCTGTTTTTAATTTACTCTGCTGTTTCTTTTCTTCTCTGCTGTTAAATAGGGCACAGAAATGACAGATTTGCTAGAATTAGTAGGCTCTTTGGCTTGCAGCGAAATTTTAAGAAATAATGTTATACTTAATGACCTGGCATAGTGAAAAGTATGTATATATGTGAGACATCAACTCATGGCTGTCTAGCCATCTATGCCAAAATTTTTAATATACTAAGAGTATATAAACAGGGAAAATTATTGAACAGGTATCTTTCTTAGATCATCTGTGATGCATAAGTATTTTTGTTGTGTCCTGGATATGAGGATTTGGAAGCCTTTTTCAATCAGTGATAATGAATTTGGGGGAAAAGTGAGAAGTGAGTGATTTCTGGAATCTTCATTTGCCTAATGTCTGTGAATAACAAAAAGGGAAACAAATGTAGATTATTTAAATACTCTTCGAGAAGTTTTGAATGCTGCTTCATTAGTATTCATTTGGGTGTAAAGATTGAATGAGTACATGGGAAGTGCAAATATCTGTTTTGAGGTAGGATTCAGGCATATTGATTGCTCTGTAGATGCTTAGCTGTTTTGTAGATGGAATGCTACAGATGCTAAGTCAGAGACTATTTGTGTTGTAACTCATGCCAAGGTACAATTGGATGATAGAAAGGAATAGCTTAGGTAAAATATTAGGAATTTTCTTCTCTGTAAAGGCATTGATTTTGTTACAAACTACCTTTAATGCAAGGGCTGTTTTTCAAAGCTACTTTCTGTGTTCAAGTGGGGTATTTTGATTATTTTTTTCCCCCTGAAAATCAGAATCTTAATAACTGTATGGTCACCAAGTCCATCTCTGAAATCTCAGTTTATGTAATTAGCCTAGCATCACACAACAGCTGTGGGGTAGAAAGAAGCAGGGATGGAATTCAGTTTTGCAGGCAAGCATTCAGCTGTTTACACCATGGTACTGCCCTTTCTCTTCCTGAGTCTTGTCAGCCTCTGTCATGGTGTCACTGCTCATCTTCTGCAGCCACTGAGGTGGGTGGGAACTGCTTTGTTCATCACATACCCCACAGTCCTTTGTCTGCTATGAGCTGTGGTGTTTAAAAAAAGTTTCTTAGAATGTTAAGATTCTTCAACATATTTTAACAATATTTAACAAAATTAGGTAGTGAGTATAGAGTATTTCACACTATATGTTAGCTTTTTAAAGGAAAGATTGTTTTTCCTGAAACTTGCAGTGATTAGTATTTGTTGCTTTTTACATTATACGTGGTCAAATGATGGATGTCAACCTGCAATAGCAAATTGCTTTAATTCGCCTTCGTTTTCTTTTTACTTCTGTTGGGTGCAGGCTTACAAGGTTTAAATAACATTCACTGTATATTTAAGTACTTTGTTTTGGCACTCAAGAAATATGATTATAAAACTGGGGATGACCATATCTAAGAGGTGTTTGTATGTGTACTATCTCAGCCCAGAGTCTTTTCTACTACTTACAGAATCTGATTTTTTTTTAGGTACAGATGCAAGTGTGGTTTACTATATGATATATAAAAAGTGACTTTTCATGAAATTAAGTTTTTAACCTTTGTTTCTTTCAATTGTTGTAAAGACTAACAGTTTCTTAAAGTACATTTCCAGGAGGCTAGTGGGAAGCTGGTAGCTGATACCACTCACAGGACTGATTAGCTACAGTGACAGAGCTTCTACCTGCTACTGTGCTAGCACTAAGTTAGGCAGAAATGATTAAGTTAAATATAGGTTGAGGGATAAGGGGAGGATAGAATGGGAAGAGAGACAGAGACCATGGGTCATGGGAAAAAGGTAGGAGTTGCAGGCAGGCATAAGCATTCATCTGCCTGAGCCATGAAACTACTCAAATGGCTAAGATCCAAGTGATGAGATCTCAGCCTCAGTTGCTAACCCAGGAACTTGAAGGCTGCAATTTTACAAAGAAATGGTATAAACATTGATCTCTTGTGCATGTGACAACTTTCAGAATTCATTTATTAGCAGTGTGCAGACCTTTGCAGGACGCACCTGATACGATTGTGGTCGGTAACTAAAGATGTGTGACTTTGTGGTCTCAAAGTGGTCTCAAAGTACACTTTTACAGTCCTTCCTCAAGGAAGGATGTCTATGCAAAGGGGTGTGTACTGGTTGAGTTTCCACTGACAGTGTGTGCGGATGGTTTTGTGTTTTGGGGTTTTTTTTGTGTGATCTCTCACACCACTGTGAGTTAGCTCTCTCAGACTTGAGCCTGTGCTGTTCCCAGGATCTCACAAGCTACGGTATGAAGGGGGCAGGGGGAGGTGGGGGGCGGAAAGGTAAAGTCTGTCACTAGCTTTAGTATGAATGTTGTTGCCTTGCAGGGAAATGTAATGCTTATATTTGGCTTGAAGGTAATTTTACTGAGAATTTAACTTGCGTATAAACTTCATCCATAGGCCAGGAGGTTATAGTCAATGCATCAATGTAACTAAACAATCAGATTGTATGAGTAGCAGAAAAGACTCGGGGCCGAGACAGTACATGCAAAAACACCTCTTACAGAACTGTCATCTACACAGTTGTATAATCACATTCATTCAGTGCCAAAACAAACAACATCATAAGTTGGGATTCACAAATGAGCTCCCAATTTATAGAAAATTCAAGCAAGAGTTAGGTGTTTCAGAGACTCCTTTGGAAATCTTAGATGAGGGTTTGAATTGTGACAGTCCTTCCTTTTCTTTCTCACAGGCAGAGACTGCAGGTATAGTAATAATGAGAAAGAGCTGTAGTCCTTTTCTGTTGGCCACCAATTCGTTAGTCAGCTGGTGGGAACATCTGCAGGGACATATCTCCTCAGATTATATCATTCTTGACTGAAATGACTTAATGGTTAATTCAGTTCTTCAAAGCAGAGCTGCAAGGCTCTGCGGAGGGGGTTCATAGCACTGAACACCTTCGGTGTGGGTTTCTGCAGTTGGCTTTGACTCCCTTCATAGCTGGTGGAGAGAAACGGGCACTTCTGGGCTGCAATTCGTCTCATCCTAAAGTAGACTTCTGACAGATCAGACAAATGGTGCTCTAAAAGTGCTTTTCCTCCCTTTGCGTTGACAATAAAGGGAGTGAGGAGTGGCTCGTCTGAGACCAAACATCTCCCTTGTGACTCTGACCAACTCACTGCTGAAATTTTAGCTTTGGAAGGAGCAGCATTTCATGAGGGTAATGAGTACTTCCAGACAGCCTGACTTGTCTAACAAATTTCTGTTGTGGTGCTTGGAAGCACTAAGGCTTCTTAATTTGGCATGAGAGGATGTTTAACATCGGCCAGAAAAATAAGTTCTCCAGCACAGTCTTAGAAATGACTGGGTTGTTTTTAATTAAATCTTTTATAATGAAAAAAACCAACCTGAAGCAAAGACTGGCAAAGTTAAAAAGGACTGAAAGCAAAGCTTTGTCATGGAAAACATTAAGCAACTTCTAAGCTTAGGCATACACTGTTTACAGTGAATTCTATATTTCCTAACTTCTGCAATTCAATATTGCAAGGAAAGTTCTTTGAGGATTAGTTCTTTGTTTCCTTCTTTCCCTAAACTGCCAACTGCACAAAAAAATAATAAAGTTTTCTGGTCTCTTCAGAATGACAGGTTATTTTTAGGTGTTTCACTATTCCAATCATACAATATTTTTCTCCTTCATACTTGTGCAAAAGCATTAAAAATACATTCTAAGTTTGGATGCCCTATGTATTACATTAAATGCATTACTTTTCTTCCCACACCAGTTCTTGTGGGTACTGGTTGTATTCTGTTTTGGCAGAGTCTGGGAGACTCTCTTTAAAGATCAGTTAAAGAAATAATAAGCACAGGCATGCTCTTGACACAATTTTTGCTTTTTCTGGATCAGTAGAACTGCATTCTTATTTTAATGTAGTGCCTTGCCTTGTTTGAAACAGTTTTATGTGAATTTAATTATATTTAAGAAACATCTAAAATGTTTCTTAAAGCTTTTGCTTTTGGTATCCAAGGTTTTTGGAAGAATCCTTGCTTCCATTTAACAAAAAAATTCCTAATATGCAGCTGCAGGGAAAAGAATTGAAAGCTTCAGGTGATGTACCTAATGAATAAGGAAAGCCCAAAACATAAAAAGAAATGAGAACTCAGGTTACAGATCAACCCCTAGAACTGGCAGTGTTGCTCACCTGGCTGTAATTTGTTCTGTTCCTTTTAACTAAAGTGCAGTTTCTTGGGTGATTTAATTTTTGGAACAGATGGTTATTTTGATATTAAGGAATATGTATCAATTATGAACATGGCACAAATACTTTGTCATAGTTCAGAAAAATGAATAGTTTTAGATACTGGTTTCTCCCGAGTTGCAATAAATGCCACTGGAGCATGGAAAATATGTTCTAGTTCTATTTTTAATGCGTGTTCCGTGTACCAGAGGACAGATGAAAGATGTGGCATCTGAGTACAACTGTAAAGTAACACCACAGTGCTAACATGATTAGTGGCTGTTATGTTTGGGTCTGAATGTATCCCTGTTGTGGAGTTCATTGTATGGAATGGGTACTCGTACAGAATTATTAAAGCCGGAGATGAGCATTGGCCCCTCAGTCTTGTCCATGCCGTTGTTTTGGATGGTTGTCTGATTTTCACTGTATCCTGACGGTCAGTTTTGCTGGATGGGAATTGCCAGTGAATGTTACAATGTAATATGTTACTAAGCCTAAAATTTTCAAATGTTGTTGCCAAAGGCTGGTATTTGAAATCTAAAGGACAAAAGGTTACAGGTGAGAACTGATCTCACAAACAAGAAGTTTCTTTCTGGTTATGGCTAAAGTAAATATTTAAAATAGATATGGTTTTTATATTCCTTGCCTACATTTAAATGCTTTCAGGCTCTGTGTATTTGTTGCTGTGCTGGTTGCATTCATTACTGGTTTCACTCCAGCTACCTGTGCTTCTGTTTCTTCCACACTGGATTATTCTGCTGGCTGCTTCTTTGGACTTCACATTTCACCACCTGCAGGATGGCTATCCACAAAGTGCTCATTCCTCTGCCATTTCAGGCCACTGGGGGTTCTCCCAGCGGTTTGGACTGAAGCTGTATGAGGCACTTTTGTGATCTATACATGAAAAACAAGAGTACCAGCTTCCTTATCTCCACTTTCAGAGGGTAGTCCAGGCTACAGCTTTGCTTAGTAAGTTCTAACCATTCTGGTAGTTTAAAAACTGCTGTGTTTCAGCTTTTTGCCTTGGGAGCTGAAAGGCTTGAGTTTCAAAATTTTTAAGTGTGTAGGAAGGAGAAGATGCCTTCGTGGGCCACATGAAATGACACTCTAGGATGCACCCAAATACTGTGGTTAGAAACAGACTTGGATGTCAACTCTTCCTCCTCCTCCTCTACATGGATGTTCCTGCTTTCCAAATAAAGGCAGTGGATCAGCTGGATCTGGCCTGTGAAGCGCCAGTTGGACCACTTTCCTTAACACAGCTGTTCCCAGATTTGTCTCTGGAAGTGGGACGCTGCCAGTTTTAATATGTTTGTGTGTTAAGTGGAGCAAAGCGATCATCCTAATTGTTGCAGTTAGTAATGCTGCCGTATAGTGGAAAGGTTCGTCTTAAAATTAAAGTTTTTTTGTTTCCTAGCAACAGCAGGGCTCTGGATTTGCCTGGTCTTTTCAGGAAAGTTATTTAACAGCTGATTTTCCTTAGCCAAGAATGCTGCTTCTGCTCAGCTAATACATAGTTAAAATTACTTCTTCAGCACTCACAGTATTCACATTCACAGAGCAGAATGACTTCATGGGGAAGGATGTGAAACTGCTTTCCAGAGCAAGATTTGACACACAGGAAGAGATGCAAAAGAAAGGTCTGACTTTCCCACGTGTGTTTGCTGTTCTGATAATGTTGGCTTTTATAGGGGCCCCAATTTTTAGGCTTTTTTCCCTTGCCTTCCATTTTGCTAGGTGAGAGGAGCAGAATTGATACATTTTGGTGTGTGGTCCACCTTTCTCACCAATAGATCATTTTGTAACATGAAACTCATGGCAGATGAAGGTAAGATAAAGCCACAACTGAGTAAAAGGCAAATGACAAGCTCAGTCTGAGAACACAAATTAGAAGTGTTGCCCTGTTTTTGATAAAACATGTGCCTGAAGTTGCCCCTTTACAACAGTCCTTTTGTTTTCCTGAGCAAACAAACAATGGACAAGCACATTTCAGAATTTTTGCCATTTGATGCCCAGGTTTTCAGAAGTCTGAAAGCACTTAAATCCATTAGAGCTGTCAAAAGTGAGATATATTGAAGTTTAGATTTTGCTTCATTTTATAATCAGAGTGGGTGTGGATGGATAATACACCAGAATCAGAATCTAATTTTCTCTGTTGTCTTCCCAAGATAATAATCATTTAAAAACAGTGAATTACAAATTATTTGGCCCATACTGAAGTTGTCGTCTTTCTCCAATTTGTGATTGGTGTCACTAATAAAACCCCCAAATCTCACTTTTTTTTCTTCAGCGCTTATTATATGTGAACAGAAAGAAAGCTTCTTTTTTTCCCAAATTAATATGAGGATTCATACCTAATTTGATTCTTAAATTTCCTGTCCTTTGAGTTCTCAATTCCTTTGGCCTGTAAACTAAACGCTCTTTCCAAAGGAAGTGCCCTCACTGTATCAAAAAGTTTCAGACCTCCAGTGTGCATGCTTGTGTTTCCTTTTCTTGAAGTAGGAAGTAGGCTGAAACTTGTAGTCAGACTCGAGCTATGACTGAATTCTTGTGCAAAAGTTGATTGCGACTTCTAAGAACAACCTTCCTTCTTAAGCTTTGAAATTGCTTTGTAAGCAATTTCTAAACTATTACAGTTAATTTTCATTTTAGTATTTATACTTGGTCTTAATCTACAAGAAGTTAAGCTTAGTCTGAAATATATGACATGTTTTTTTTTAAATGCTATTTAATGTGATTATAATATATACAAGTCTGTATTGCAGGATAAATCATTACTGTGTAGTTGTTTTGGGGTTTTTTGGGTGGTTTTTTTTTTTTTTTTTTGTGACCAATTCTGGCCATATAGCAAAGCAGTGAAGTTAGCAAAGTTCATGCTATAAAATTGAAAACTTGAAGAGTTCGAATTGAAATACTCTTGGTTTCAACCAGAAATTCCTAAATTTAGAAAAAAGTTGCATGTTTATGTCTCATGAGACTTTTATCTTCTAAGGCAACTTCTGGTTATATTTTTGTATTTTATGATGTGATTGTGATTAGAATTTTTTTTTTTAATTAAGCAGATTCTTACACAATAGCATGATTTTAAGGCAGTGAGATTTTAATAGAACTCAATGCATTATGAGAGCCATAATAGCATCACTGCTGTTGACAGTGGTTTTACACTAAAATTGGCTTGTGTTTAGGATCTAATGGGAGGCACTGACAGTTTGCTGGTATAACAAACTGTGCTGAAAAACTACCTTAACAGTTCTGTTGCTAGTTACTACTATGCTTTATTGCCTTGAGCAACTCCCAGTTTCTGGGAGTACAGGGCATATTAAAGTTGAGAGTGTTGTGCCTTTTGTTTTAGCTTAAGTGAAAGCTGCAAAAGGTTCATAGTTTTCAAATGTACTTCAAATTTTTACCATAATTGTTTCCCTATAAAAACTTTGGTATTCTTCCCTTTAAAGGACCATGTAGTCATGCAGAAAAAAAAATTGAATGTGCCTCCTGAAGTTATGGATTCTTGAAGACTGTTATGATGATTTTTTTTTTTCTTTAGAAGCACTGTTTTTCTTCTGAAGAATAGCTTTGACAGTTTCCTCTGGGGGATTTCAAGGATAACACATTTGGTTTTTTTGCTAACTATGAAGGACACTGATGCAAATAGCTAATAATCTGAAGCCATGCTAATCTGAAGGTTCATAATTTACCAGGATGCTAGTGAATAACAAGCGGCAGAGTTCTGTATTTTCCTCCAATAAGGTTTCCATTATCATATTATGGGTTGGGGTTTTTTTTGGTTTTGGTTTGGTTTTTCTTTTTTTTTTTTAATTCTATTGTGTAGAGATAGGTTGCAAATGCTGAAAAATAATGAATCCGTAATAATGGACTAAGGTTCTTGCTCTCCACATGGACAAGGCTGGATGGAGGTGAGTCTTAGATTAGAAGCTGAATGCAGTACAGACTGTTTCTGACTTTTTCTTCTGTTAGGCCTCCTAGATTCCATTTAACTTTCAGTATACTTCAGGCTATTTCTTCATTTTCTCTTGTTTACTACTTTTAGCTTACAAATTCCAAAACCTGGTGCTAAAGTTTTCCTTTTGTTGTTGCTAGCAATACCATAAATCATACAACAGCCACATGAAGATTTGTGATTTGCTTAGATCATTTAACTATATGATGCCTTCAGGTGCATTCCAGATAGAGAAATAAGTACCGTGGTTTTAACCTGTGTAATAATGTTTTTCCTGTTGAATTATTTATTAGTTTCATAGTCTCCTGTTTTACCACAAGTAGTGATCTCTAATCTTCATTTCAGTTGTCACTTATCTCTTCCCCTGTCTGGTCTCTTAAGACATGCTAGTGTTAGAATATGTAAACTGTAGTATAAGAAATTATTTATGTGCCATCTGCTGCAACAATGCAGAGACCTAATCAAGATTGTACTAGTAATACTGATGAATTACCTTAATGCACTAAAAATATATATGCATAGTGTAATTGTTTTACAATGGAAACAAAAGCTTAGGCAAATGAACTGCAATCAGATACTTAATAAAGTGAGATCGATTTTTGGGTTCGTGACAAAAGAGAACTATTTTCAGGATGAAAATAGTTTCATGCACAACTACAAGAGAACAAAAAGAGTTAAAAAGATCTCTTATGCTTAAGGTGAAATGAGGCAGGGCGCATTTTTATGGGTATGTTCTTTTGAATGTGAGTTGCTGCTGCAGAAACAAAGCAATGAGTTTAAATGTTCCGTTCCAGAATCATCCAAAATTGGTCATGTGCAACATTAAGCACATCCCCACCCCTCCACACCCTCTGGTGGATGCATTGTAAAGATCTTTGTACTTCACTTGGAAGCCTTCTGTCTTTACAGAGGGGCTGTACCTTCCCCTGCTCTTTCCTTCTGAATGTGGGAAACCATATCCATTGGTCTTTTAGACCTATGTGAAATGTTTCATTATTGCATAAAAAATCCTCATTCATTAAAAGATTTGATCTAAGTTGGCATTAGCTCTTGCTTCACACTTGTCTAATGGAGGAGGTTGAACCTAGATTTGGAAGGGGAAGCCCAGAAGTATGTTTGGCTGAACAGGCTCTCCTGATACAGAGGATGGGAGTTGAGGATGAAGTGTGATTGACTTATGTTTCTATTCATAAATCAAGCTTTGCGAAGCAGATACTAGTGTTGTAGTATTTCTTTTTACGTATCTCAGGAAGTTTAAGGGAGTTCTTATCTCTTTCTTATCAGCCATACTAAATATATGGTTGAAGTACAGGCCCCTGTGTCTGTGTTTAAAGAACTGTGGATGGAAGATTTTAGCATAAATTGGAAGAAAAATATAGGACAACTGAAACAGAAATATTTGTGGTGTCATATATTAGCATTGTTCATTGAGTGATTCACGAACTGCCTACACCAAGAGAGACGTAACACTGAAAACAGTAGTACTGGGGAGCGTGCTTAGACCCAGTGATCAGTGACACCGAACACGGTACTCTCAGCACCCCATGCAGTGGGTATGTCTTAGGGATCTGCTTCTTTAATAAATGTTTATTGTTGGTCATCTGTTCTCCACCCAAATTTGCATTCATTTGCTGGGCCCACTGGACTCAAGCTACATTTCATTAGCACATTACTAAAGCTGGTTTGTAAGTAGATCTCTTTCCTCCCTGCTCAAAGGCTATTCCTGCTGGAGCGAGGCTTGGAGAGCTCCCTGGGAGTACAGCCTCTCATCACTGCTCTAGTCCATAGCCACTAGCGCTTCTGATGCTCTGCTTCCGTCCGCTTCTGTGCGGACATTTGCTTCTGTGTCATTGCTCGATTCCCATCATCATACTGGATCCATTCAATTATCTTCCTGGGGCTTTTTTTTCATTTGCATGCAAATTTTTGTGATACCGTCTTCATCTCCTCTGCTAGTCTTCAATTATGTTTTATTTTTATTTTATTTTACCTCATTCACACCTGTGTTCATGAGGTGTGAATAAACAAGAAAAACTCATTCTCCTGAATCTTTTATCAGTGTGAATGAATATCTAAGTGATGAATAATTACCCTTTTTAATGCAGATGCTTACTTCTGTTCCTATGCTCATTTAATGTGTTTCTGATGCTACTTACATTGTTACCTAGCAAGCAGTCAATAGAAGACAAATTTCTGTTGTAGGCTTCTACATGTTGCAATGAACTGTGTATAGCCTTGATCCATAACCAAGTTTATTGAAACATTGCTCACATTGCGTTGTAAAATTGTCTACATTCTTTTACCAGGATGGTGATTTTGATTTCACAGCACTCTGGTTCTGCAAAAACAGTTTATACAAGTGCTAAAAAGAGTCCAAGCTCTTAGACATAATCTTTTTTTTTTTTTCCTAGATTCTTTTTTTCCTTGATTCTAGGTCTGCTTGTTAGTTTGTCTTAAATTTTGTTTTATAGATCACTTATGTTTTCCAAAATGATTTTGTAATGTTGGGTAATCTATATGTGTTTATGGAGCTGGGGTTTGCTGCTTCAAGCCCACTCAGTTTGTGTGACCCTACAGTGTGCAGTATATTAAGAATTTTGTCCATGCTGTACAGAGCCGGCTAAACAGGAACTGGAAAGATCATCAGTAGATGGTGCAGGATTTGAGGTTCCACAGGAACAAGGGGATTTTCTCATGTTGCCATGATTTTGTGTTTGGATTTTTGTGTTGTCTGTTTGTTTTGTTGGGTTTTGGGGTTTTTTTTTCTTTTGAATGGTGATGTTTTGGTCTTAAGGCAGGCCATTGTCTTTGGACTCAAAACGTTCCTTGTGCTTTAACAGGGAGTCTGTTAGTAACCAGAGGGACTGGCTGACCCCAGTGTGGTGTGTTAGCATAGCCTGAAGGAATTGTACAGGAGTGTATATTCATTGCAGGCTTTTCCAAGAACTTGGATACGAAGTATGGGGTATTAATTCTTGTGATGTGTAACCTCAGTGAAGCCCAGGTAAACTGGATACTGTATTTGCCTCTTATACATCAGACCTGCTTTTAGATTTCTTGTTTACTAGTAGCTCGCCCTTCTCTGTCATTCTCCGTAGGTACAGACACTGTCTGTTACCCCTTCAGAGATGCAGGATTTACTACCCAGCTGCACTGAGTCTCTGGAATCTGTTTTGAACCTCAGAACCACACCTCCCCTGTGGTTTGAATGCCAAGGCTCTAGTCTTATGAATACTTTGGATTTAAGTTATTCCATCTATCCCATAGCGGTGCAAGTAGACAGACATATAGATACAGACCTTTAAAAAGCTTTAAAGCAAAATTTTCTTAGGTAGCATAGAGGATATAAAGATCAAAGAAAAAAACGCAGCGTTAAGTGTCCTCTTCTGCAGTTAACCCTTCTCTCTGTACTGGCCTTACATGAGAACCAAATGGTGAACTCAGAATCTTTTGCCTGTATCTCTGCTGTTCTGCATAACATGGGGTATTTCACTTCAGCTCTCTGTATAGGTCATTTTCTACTGATGTAAATTGTTTTACTTCCATTTCTGACTGGAATACTACCCAAGAGCAGTGGAAGTCTTGCTCTGGCTACTTGCTGTTGAATCCCCTCATTCCTGCACCCCCCGTTTTGAACATCTTGCCTGTAGCTTTTAAGAATCAACTTTCACAGTCATTTATTTTTCTACTGTTTAGGAATTTACTGTTGTCCAAACCTCAGCCTCTTAAGATAAACTTGGTCTTGCAGTTTTTCCTAATTTTCTGCTACATTATTGTTCTTAGAAGTTCCACCAGAAGGTTTGGAGCTTTCCATCCTAGTGGGTGTTCAGGCTGTTGGGCCTAGTTCAGAGAACAAATGCAGAACTGCTTCTTCACCCGTGGTATTCCTGATGCAGTGATTACAAAACCTCAAGCAGAATTCATAAACTCTGCCTCCCAGTTACTGTACATTGTGATAATTTCATGAGTAGGTTCTTATATTTTATATGAATGGTAAAATTTAATTGTACCATGAGAAAATGATCCTGATTTGAATATATTGATTTTGTCTGTCCAAATGTATGTGTAATTTCAGGATTTATTTTAAGTCCTGTGTAAGAATAAAATTGGTTTTAAGATGATTATTTTTTTAGCACTTTCCCCCCTCCCTCTCTCATTTCAGATGTTGCAGTTGTGGACATGAGTGATATTTCCAAGCAACCATCCCTGTTCTACCACCTTGGCGTGCGTGAAAGCTTTGACATGGCTAATAATGTTATACTGTACCATGACACTGATGCTGACACTGCTCAGTCTCTCAAAGTAAGGTTCTCGCTTCAAAATCTGCTTCATTTCAGAAATACATTTAAATACCTGATCCTGCAAATGTTTGTGTTTTTCTGAAACTTCCATTGAATGGGATTCCCTGATAGCTACATAAACAAATCATGCTAAGAAAAACAGCTGCTAGCAAAAATAGTAATGAATAGAATAGTATAAAAGCTTATTTATAAGAAAAGATCCATAGTTTGGTACAGATTTTGTTTCAGGTAGACTTGGAAGTGAGAGTGCAGGCCTGATTTTATCATTCTTTTTCCTCTTTTAATTAGAGTACATGTAAAAAAATGTTATGGCCTGTATAATGACACTTGAACAAGGGCTGTATTGCTACCTACTTCTACTATTGAAGCACTTCTGTCAGATGAGGTTTATATCTCCTAGGTGCTGAGTAGCTAAGATTACAGGAATCTCCTTTTTGTTGCTGTTTGAAGATAAAAAGATCCTCACCAAATCTTTTTATAGGCCTGTTGTTCATTTTTATAGTAGGATAATACATGCTATACACTTAAGTCCTGAAATCACTGTTCTGGATGCAAGTCATATATTGTGGATGTTTCTGTCTTTCTCAGTGCAGATTCTCTTTGTTTTAGATCACATTTAGACTTTTATCCTCTGTATCATCACCTACTGCTGCTTTTAATAATATCCATTTTCTTGCTACCTTCACTGAGAGCAGTGTTGTTCATGCTTTGTGTTTTTTTCCTTATTCCTTACTACTTTATATTTTTCACACCACCAATGTCCAAAAATCCTTTTTGGAATTCTCCAACCTCTCTTGATCCTGTAAGAATATTAAGTTTAATCCTAATTTTGTATGAGTTGTCTTCTCTCTTCCCAGAAAAGCTCTGTTCTGTCACAGCTGCTTTTTCCTCTTCTCTGCTCCCATGGTCATTGATTTTACCCTGATGTGTCTAGTATCCCACACTTCCTTTCTTCAGGTGGTGGTCCACATACACATTCACATTCCATGTGACCTGGAGTCACAAGAACTTGGAGTTGGAGCCTCTCACGCTCTTTGCTCAAAGAGGTCATCCATACGGATATGCTGTAAGGCATACTTGCATGCCCTCCATTCCTCTAGCTAATCTGGGTGGGCAGGCATACAACTTTTCATCCTGCATTGGTAATATACCTGATTGCAAAGAGATCTTTCGTTTTTATTTTTCATTAACACATTCAATACAAGAAAGACATTGAGGGTGCTGGAGCGTGTTCAGAGAAGGGCAATGAAGCTGGTGAAGGGTCTGGAGCACAGGCCTTATGAGGAGTGGCTGAGGGAACTGGGGTTGTTTAGTCTGGAGAACAGGAGGCTGAGGGGAGACCTTATCGCTCTCTACAGCTACCTGAAAGGAGGTTGTAGTGAGGTGGGTGTTGGTCTCTTCTCCCAGGTAGTTAGTGATAGGACGAGAGGAAATGGTCTCACTGCGCCAGGGGAGGTTTAGGTTGGATATTAGGAAAAATTTCTTCACGGAAAGGGTAGTCAAGCATTGGAACAGGCTGCCCAGAGAGGTGGTGGAGTCCCCATCCCTGGAAGTGTTCAAAAAATGGGTAGATGTGGCACATTGGGACATGGTTTAGTCTAGTCTACCCTTGATTGGTTTAGTGTGGACTTGGTAGTGAAGGTTAATGGTTGGACTGGATGATCTTAAAGGTCTTTTCCAACCTAAACGATTCTATGATTCTATGATTTTTATGTTTCTTCTATGCTGTCACTCAGATATTCTGATCAACCTGGTTCTCCCAAGGATGTGCCAAAGTTTGGGAAGCACCGGCTAGTCATCTTCTATTTGTCTCTGCGTGGTGAGGACCTCTGTGGATGGCTTAGATTTCGGCACTTTGTGCCAAGCACATACGCAACCACCTGCTCCATAACTGGAGTGCTGAATGGCCTCCAGGGTTACATCCATCCATGGGTTGGATCTTCAGATTGGTTGTTGCCAGAACATGCAAGTCTTTGCACTGTCAGTTCTGGGGCTTTTTTTCTAAGGGTGTAAAGCTCAAGGACGAGTCTGGGGACCTGGGAACACTAGAACATGACTGGGTCACTTAAGGCTAGAAAAGCTATTATCTGCCTTCATCTCTCTTCTGCTAGGAACCCTGTCAA
The DNA here is from genome assembly GCF_030463565.1 of Pelecanus crispus. Taxonomy (NCBI): domain Eukaryota; kingdom Metazoa; phylum Chordata; class Aves; order Pelecaniformes; family Pelecanidae; genus Pelecanus; species Pelecanus crispus. The sequence goes on from NC_134643.1 coordinate 139,299,517, forward strand.
GTGTCACTGATCTCTTCCTCGTCTCCCAGTTGTTTGCATAACCTCCTTGGCCTACATAGACCCCTAGCATATCTTACTGTGGGATCAGAAGGCTTGATTTAAGTTGCTGGAACCAAGTAGAAGAGATCCTCTGGATCAACAGCTAGAGTAGTTTAAGCAGGGCACTGGGACATGGTCCTACCCTCATGTCCTTGATACCTTTTCTGCAACTGAGCCCCAGTTCAGTGTTGGATACCACTCAAATATGCTAATACACCTTTCTTAGGAATACTTCGGAAGGTAGACAGGGATTGTTCTTGGGTCTTTCAGTGAAGAACAGTTCATGACACATTTCATGGCATAGGTGCTGGATAGTTCTCAGAAGAGTTCGTTTTTCACTGCTGAGAAAGATCTTTATCTGCAGTAGGTAAAGCCCTATTGGAGATACCTGCTTAGCTAGGTAGATGTATTAATTTTCAGATATGTGATATTTCAGATGTCTAAGTCTTCCATCACTTTTGTTCTGAGGTGTTTTATTGGGCTTAAGGAGTTCAAGTTAATCAGTAATTCTATTTAGGTTTTGATGCCTTAATATGTATTTTTGACTATCTGCTCATGTTTCTTTATTCTCAAGTTTATGACTAATTTGGTGAGGTTTTTTCCCTTCCCTTCAGGAATGTATTACTTTACTTGGATCTAGGTTGCTGTGCATGCCTCTTAAGAGTGGCTAGCCTAAGTGTTATAAAGGTAGTATTCATGACTGCTATTACTTCTACTGGGAAGATCAGTGAAGTCAGGCAGCCTGACTTTCTACAGCTTGTTTCTCAGGACCCATCCTGAAATTCTTCCAAGAGTTGTCTCTTCAGTTTCACCAATGTTCTTTCCAAAACAACGTAGTTCCAAGCATATAAAAGAATATGTGATCTGGATTTCAAGAGGGTCATATTTGCAGAACTAAACCTCTTAGATGGCCCCTGACATTTTGTCTGCCGTTGAGGAAAAGGGTGCATAGGCACGATCATTTCTGTGCAGTGGTTGTCAAAGTGTATTTCAGGCTGTCAGATGTGAAGTTGCTCAAGCAGAATCATCTTAGGTTATCAGAGCACATACAATTGAATTATATCAATAACCTTGCTTAGAAACAAGTCTATATCTAACATTTGTACCGTGGCTTACCTGGAGATCTGTTTAGTTTCACCAAGCAGTGTTCATTGGACATGTAAACCATCACTAGAAGGAGGAGGAGGTTACTTACCAGCAACTGGAAATCTTTGAGGTCTGGTTTACATGCCCATTAGTTTATCATCTGCCTCATAGTTTCAATACCTCTCTTTAGATTTTGAGGTGAGAAGAATTAGGGTGTAGGAGGAGTGTGTTGGTCTGTGCCCATCCAGGTAGGAAAGAAGCCTAGGTATCTTAAGGATACTCTTCCAGAGAAAAAAACCCTTCCAGCTTTGAATGCTTTTGTCTCACAAATGCCCAGAGTGTGACTGGGTATGTGGAGTGCCCAGCCTGAGAAACTCCAGTTACTGGCAAGTACAACTTTCTTCATCTTCTGAGCACTTCTTTAAACAGGTTTCTTCTTTGAATTGTTAATTTTTTCCTAACCTGAACTACTAAGACTTTTCTTGATGTTGTTCTGTCCCTTTACTTGGAATTTGCTGTGGCAGGAAATTTGCTGTGAAGAACACATCTGTGTGTGTGTGTGTATATATATAGGTAAATATAAGTATCCCTGTTAATTTTATTGGAAATAATAATTCCCAGTAAGAATTAATAAACTTTTTTATTCTCTTTTTTTTCCCCCAGGATATGGTATCTCAGAAAAACACAGTAAGTATTAAATCCACATTCAGTTTAAAACACAAAATGAGGATACTACATTTGAAGCAACTCTAATAACAAAGCTGCCAAGCATGTATGTGCTCTATATGATTGAAGGAAGTCTGTTTTACCTATATAGAATTCAAACTAGTGGAAATCTTGTTGACTTCCTTTCCAAAGTAAAACTAGATTAAAAAATTACTTTTCTTTGGAAGTTCCTTTTTAAATTCTAGAAAAGTGCCAGTAGATGTATGTTGTATATGTAGGTTGATAGATCAAAATATAAACTCAGAAATTCAAAGTCTCTTTCTCCCTCTACGACTTTCACCCATTTGTGCAAATGTACATGTGTGTGTGATGCCTTAATAGGGCTTACTCTTGTATCTCAAACAAGTATCTTTGGCTACTGTATACCTATTCTCTTCCTCACAGATTCACAGATTTTACTTAGGAATGCAAAAGCTTATTTTCTGAAGTAAAAATATGCTTACCCTTAATGCAAGTAAAACCAAAGAAGTAAGGCTGAACCAAGATAAAATTTAGTGGTTATTTTAGGTTTATTGCAATGTGCCACAATATCTTACACAGTTATATATTTTGTCAGACTTCACATCATGTCAGTGATTATTTTCATTAAACACTCTACACTGTTATTTTGAGGACTATTGAATTTGCAAAAATCTTAAACTTCCATTTATTCACATCTGTTTCCCCCATTCACCATATACTTTTATTTCCTTCTGAAGAATATAGAGCAGGACTTAAAATAATAAAATGTTCTTAGAGTGCTAATAATTTAAGAGCGGACTAGAAGAAATAATGCATTAGTTTATTTTGAGCTGCTGTTTATGCTTGACCACAGCACTGCATGTAGTCTGAAGATAGGTCAGGTTGAGCACATGAGTAAATCCAGGTCATCTTCCTGTCTGTCTTGGTGATCTTTGAACTAGTTTCACCTGTGGTGTGTGAACTGCATTTACTGGTCTGTACTTCTGGGAAGGGGGGCCTCAGAGTGAGGCAGATTTGCTTGTGAATGCTACTATCCATCAACTGGTGGATGTTCAAAGTGTCACAAGCGTGTGTTTTCCCCTCCAGAGCAAGGGGGAGAATTGTGACTGAGCCATTTGGTGGTAATTCCAGGAATGGAGTAAAGGCAAAGAGGACAGTGGCAAGTTCAGCCTAGTGCGATCAGACTAGCAGCCTGCAAACTTTTCTTTTGGCAGATTCTTTCTCCCACAGAGGGAGGTATTTACCTTCACGTGGAAGAAAAGAAAAGATGGATCTGGTGACATGGTTACTACAGCAGGCCCTGCTGTAAGACCTATAAACACCATGTGGCTAGCAAAAGGGGCAGGGAGGCATCCTGCAACTAGGATCCTGATCCCTCCTTTAAGAAGGAGGGATTGCCTAACCCACTTTGTTCAGGTGCTTAAATTAAGAAAACAATTGTGAGCAAAATACAGTGAGGAAAAAATAAATTACTTTAAATACCAAATATGGATTCTTGATCCTTTTGTGTTATTTGGTTGTTCATATTCTCTTTTATTGGATAAATGTGCTCCCATATTGTATTCTTTTATCATTTTTTTAATCAGAAATTACAACAAACTAATTAGCAAGATAAATAGTTAATAGGCTAAAACTTCATGTTTTTCTAAGTTGGAGTTGATTTCAAATAGACAGTTGCTTTCCCCTCCTTTCAGATCCAGTGAGTTGTCATGAGAGGCTTGCAGTTTGCTGCTGGCCCAGTATGATGCCACTGTTTCATTGCTTGGTTAAATATTTTACAACCAAATGGGCAATGTCTTGTTTGAAGTTAATTGATAATGAGGGTTGCCCTGCTAGTTAGGTAGGTACAGAATCGGTGTTAATTTACTGTGTCCAGTCAAGTATGTAGTTACATAACCATTTCAGTTTAAATGCTGAGTATTAGATACAATAGTTAATACTCCTGTACTAGGGTTTTGTGGTTTTCTTTCACTTTTCCTGATTGAAAAGTGTGGGTATGCCTCTGCCATAGCTATGGAGTAGCAGAAAGAGCTTAAATGCACTCATCATTAGGGTCTGGAGACATGTTGGAAAGAGGATAGATGCTTGATCTGCTAAGCATTCTTCCAACCCAGAGGTAGCCACAGGAATACCATTGCTGGTCTTATGAAGAGAAGTGCTCTCTGTGTCTTAGAAGCTCTGTGTCCACCCATCTGCGCTGTGTATAAGGGAAGGGCGACAGCTGAGATTGCTACCAGGCACAGCACACAATTTTTGCAGCAGCACAAGTGAAACTTTCTATGCTGACTGCTGTAGCTTGGCGCTTTCTCTGAGGCTTCCCTGCCCTCATCTTTGCTATTTATCCTGTAAATCTCAAGTCATACAGAGGTGCAAAAAAATCAGCATGGAACGGATGTGGAGCCATGTTAAAGATGCGGAGAAGATGAATGTTTAGAGTGCCGTCTGGGGTAATTTTCTTTTGTGTATTACAAGTAAGCCTTGAAGAAAATGGATGTTTTCCTTGTAAAGAAAACCTTATTAAAATTCAGCATCAAGGAGGAGGCAAGAGCAAGTAAACTGGACATGAAGCTGAAAACAATGCATAGAAAAAAAGTCAGCAATTCATTTCAGGTTTGGCCTGAGTACAGCTGATCTAACAGTGAAAATTATACAGCAGCTTGCTGCGGTGATGTGAGTCTGTGAGATTTAATAGCTTACTGTCTGAAAAAAGAGTGTAAGAGTAGGAGAACTTCCTTCCTTTCTTCCCTCCTCCATCCAGGAATGACGTTTTCAGGGATAAGATAAGATGGGGAATGTGATTCAGTTCTACTTGACTCCCCCAAACAAGCAATTAAAATTCTGTATTGATAATTTATTGCATACTTGGATACAAAAGGAAAGAATTATTGGCTATTGGAGTTCAGTTCCCAAGAAGAAATTGCCCTGGCATGAAATTCAAGGCCAAGATGCTGTGTCCCATCAGTTAGGTTTCCTTCTGCAGAGCTCCTCTGAGTTTTGATGACTATTTTCTGTTAATTTTTCTGAGAATGTATGCACAGCTTCCTAGTTTCTGTCAAAATTATCATTGATAAAATAAATTGCAAACATGCAGTCTTGCAGAACAGTTTTTCCCATGTCATTATGGAAAAATCAATGTTTGAGAGCACAGTGGATGCTACTGGACTGTAGGGTACAGGAAAATAAATTTGTCTATGGAAAATGGGCTTGTGCTTTGGAGCTTCTTTAGATGTTGGATAAACATTGGTTTACTGGAGAAATGAAATTTCAAGGCTTTTTGAAAGCAAGAAATGATTAAAAAAAAAAATCTTCCCCCAAACCAATGTAACAGCCAAAATCCATGGGGAATCTGTTCTATTTTGATGCAACATTTTGTTGCTATGCTTGATTATTTTTTTTCAATAGGGAAATTTCCTCTCCCTCTACAGAATTTTCTACTTTCTACAAAAAGTCCAAGATTTAGTGAAGAAAAGAGTGTGCAAGGGGCTTTTTAAAAACTGCTGGAGTCAGGAAGCAAAATGTACAGTCCTTCTAGCAATAGTTCTAGCATTGGTTGCACGTGGTTTGAGAAACATACTTTGATCCATTCAGTTTGTTTGAATGTGGCATTGAAAATACAAATTAGAACTTCCCACTCCGGAAAAATTATTATGGAAAGTACAGAATATAAGGAGAAAGACTTAATATATTGTTAATTTTTCTTTAGTCGATGGTATGCCTGAAGAAATTTGAATAACCCTGTTAATTGCTTTCAGGGAAGGTATTTAAAGGAAAGCAAACTGGCTATTAAACCAAAAGGTTTATTACAGTATACCTAGGCCTGTGGGCCTGATGAAGTATTGTCAGAGATTTAAATGGGTTTTTTTCATTAAATCCTGTAGCAGCTCTTACAGTAAGCAGAGAATAATGTCTGGGCCATGGAGGATTCATTAGCAAAAATTCTTCTCGATCTAAAGGGAACAGAATTACAACTTATCCTTGCCATGAGGAACTTTTATGTTGAAAAATCACTTTTTATTGTAATTGGCAGAAAGTCTCTTCAGAATTTCAGTAGCTGTATAAATTAGACTGTATCAACTGTTTCAAGGCAATGAACATTTAAGAAAACTAAATAGAAAGATTTTGGCACTTGGACTCATATTCTCCAATTTAGTAGTCCCAAAGGATTGAAATGAGAGCCAAGACTCTAAAGTATGAATTTAATAATCTGAAGTAGTAGTATTGCAGAGTAGCTTTCTATTTTTTATTTTCTGATTATTTTTACAATATATAAAAGTTTGTATGATATGGTCATTTAATGACATATTTCTAAAGAAGCCTAAGGCAGCAGAAGTATTAAAAGGGCACAGGATGAAAGGGTAGGAGGAGTGTCTTAAATACAGACAATCATTTTTCCTTTTGGGGGGAGAATAGTACAAAGGCAATGGGTAACCCAGTAAATATTACTTCTAATGTTTCTAATAATGAAATATGCTACTGTTGATATAATGAGAACTAAGGCTTTTAAAATTTATTTATGAAAGTTAGTTTTTATGGAAATGTTACTATCTCAAGGGATGTGTATTTGTGGTGGTTGGATTATAGATAGCTAATCAGGTAGTGAATCTGATCGGTTCATAAAAGTAAGACTTGAAAGCATCTTGATGACATAAGCAGATGTGTAGACAAATCGTGTTAGAGAAATCTTACATTCTGAGTGGCAAAGTATTGCGTTGTTTTCTTGGACTTGTAAATATGGATTTACTATAAATATTTATATTCACTTTCTGTTGTTTCTTTCTTTAATAATTTCTCTATTCATGTGTCATGTCTGTCTTTTTGATTCTTATGCTGTTTTGTGGTGGTGTTTTTCTCTTTGTTGTTTTATTTCAACTTGGAGTAGGTTGCCAACCACAAAGCTTTTCTTCGGGTTCAAGTACCTCCTGAATACCACAGTGGTAATCTGATAGGCAAAGTATGTATCACTTTAAATCTGCTTTCTGTTGAATAGATATGCCATTTCATTACTGTGTTTCTAGGCATTTAAAAATGTATAAGGGTACTTTAAGTATAGTGCTTGGCAGGGTCTTTCCTTCAAAGTGATTGTAAACTTGGAATACTCGTTCCTTACAAGCTAGATCCCAAGCATTTAGAATGTTTGGATTGTGATAATCTCTCTTCACAGTCTTTAGGTATAAATACTGCATATATTCAACTTTGGAAGAGGTATCTTAGTCACCTGTATCACAAGATGGATAGGACTGTGATGTCACAGAAAACTACTATGAAAACCTTAATTCTTAAGACAACAGTTGGATTAAACTCCCTGAACACTCGAAAGTTTGTGACTTCTTTAAGTGAATGCAGTTCATTTTCTGTTATCCTATGTGTTTTCCTTCTAACTGCTTTGTAAGGTAGGGTAAGCACTCCTAATGCTCTTGATGCTTGAGTAGGAGGCAAAATGAACTGCATGGCTCAAGTGAAATAATTGTGCTATTAGCTGTGCAGGCATAGTTCCCTCACTAAAAATGCAGAAATTTTACTCAACACTATTTATTTGAAAAAAAAAAAACCAACCCAAAACCAAACTCACAAACCAAAAAACCAAAACCCCAAACCCTTTAATTCTAGTGTATGATTAGCTTTTGTTGTCAGAGACCAGCATCCTGAGTAGACGATCAGAAGAAGCAAGGATGATATTTTCAGCCATCTCTAACCCTTGATAGCGCAAGAAAAGTAGATGGACAGAACTTTTTTTTTTTTTTTACATAATGAAGATAAGAAAGACCCTCTTGGAAAGGCCACATACTCTATATGAAGGCACTTTATAATTTATTATATGTAAATATCGGATGGAAGAAGCTAGAAAATTGGAGCTGGTTGCTTTTCAGACAAGGTGATGTGCTCAAATATGTGCAGGGTTCCTGACTTCTGCACACAAAACTGTGTCTGTCATGGATAAAAATGTGGTTTTAATTGCATAGATTTCACTATCCAAAAAGAGGCAAGAAATCCAAGCCAAATAGATGAGAAGTTGGCTGAATAAGATTAGCACAGTGTTTCATGCGTGTCATTTAATTCTCTGAAAATTGCTTTGCTTTTTCAGTAGATAACTGCAGGTCTCTTTGCATCACAATATACATCATACTTTCAAGTTGGATTTTTTTTTTTTCCCCCTATTGCAGGAAGAGCTAATTCACTGTTATGAGTTTAAGAATACAGTTTATATATAAGCAGCTTTTGTGTTGCAGCGAACTCAGTGTTTGTTTGAATAAACCTGAGACTCAATTATTTTTACATACTGGTGGTTTGGGTTGCAATTTTTCTGACTTTTTTAGTAGGAAGTAAAGGTAACATTGCAACAGATAAATTATGTTGTTACAACAGAGATACTGTACTGTAGGGTTTATGAGGAAGGAACATGGCTTGATCTGTATCTGGTATTAGTTTATAATTCTAAATCCTTACGGACTCAGATCAGCAACAGCATGTACTGATGCAGGGTTTTTTTCCCATCTGTATGTTTAGTAACTGCATGCCCTACGCTGTTACTTCCTGTGAATGGTTTATTTCTCTTGTCTAGTTTATTAATGCATATAAAAATGTGCCATCTTCATATCCATTCTTTCTATCATATCTCAGCATTCTCCCATTGTTCAAGGTGACTTTAAATGGCTACAGCTTTACTGCAGGCTTAGATGATATGAAAAAATGAAAGGTATGATTTTGCTGTATGTGTTTGATGGCTTGATATCCCCATGGTGGCGGTTGAAGGGTATTTACTGGTAGTTGATTGTGTCAGATGTATCATACTGACCCATGCTTCAGTGCTCCTATCTAGTTGCTCTGAAATGCAAAGTTTACTTTTCTTTTAAACAGCAGAGAATTTTCGTAGCTCAAAATGGGATACTGGTGCTTCTAGTAGCTGTGGAAAACTTTGCAGTTTTCTGGTGTTTGGGTCTTGCTCAGGACCTGAAGACTTTGAACTTGCGGGTCTTGGGCTCTGAAGGGCATTTCCTGTTCCCTTTCATTCATCCATTCCCATTCATTCCCTCTTCCCTTTCAGCACCTTGATCATGTTTACACTTCTTATGTGGCATATTAAGGATTTTTGGGTTTTACTGCTAGAATTTTGTGTTAAGTCTTACATATATTACACAACATTTCAAAGTTTGGTTGGTTTTTTTGGTGTTTGATAGCAGCAGACGTTTTGTAGGCTCCTCTAGATTAAACATCTCCATAAAGTCCTTCCAATGCCTGTGTTTCTGTATTTCTCTCGCTCTTTGTGGGGAGCTATGCATCATATCCTTCCTAGCACTGAGTGAGCCTAGACGATGCAAGTACATCTCTGACCCCAAAAATTTGGAAGCAGAAGGTTACCTTGTAACTGTCAGACCGTTTTAGGGTCCATGCGTCACATAAGAAAATTAAACAGTTTCATTGTACTGTCACTTAACAGATCTGGACCCTTATTCATCACCCTTGTTAATACTTGTAACTCTTCCACAGAAAAGTCCTTGAATTTAATGCTTGCAAATCTTGTGTTAAACAGTGTGCTAAAGCATCACAGTGCATCAGCCCTAATCTAGCTGGTTTTTTTCTGACAGTAAAAGATTCTGTGTATACACAAGCATATTTCCACTTTCATTTGTTTTCTGAACTGTGCCTGTTTTTCTTTTAGGCTTCCAGTGGCAATTATTATTTTATTCCATACATCGTCACACCTTGTGCTGACTACTTTTGCTGTGAAAGTGACGCCCAACGAAGAGCTTCTGAGTATATGCAACCCAGCTGGGACAATATCCTGGGGCCATTTTGTGTCCCACTGGTGGACAAGTTTATCAGCCTTCTGAAGGATGTTCATGTTACATCATGGTAATTTTACAACACATACACCTCCAGAACCTGCGATAGTCTCTTTTTAATCTTATGAAAAAAGAGGCAAAATCTCTAGTAGCATTGACTTTTTTTTTAATTTATTTTTTGTTTTTCACTGCACTTAATATAGTGTTAAAAGAAGCTGCTAACTTTACTGCTTTCTGTATCGATGTCCTGCAGCTGTTGCAGTTAACTAACCCTGTTATCCTAGAAATTGATTTATGGTTACTTTCTGAAATATCAGTAAGCAAAGACGGTCCATGGGTAAGGTAAAGTGCTTAAGTATAAATTACAGTGCATAAGGTTGTAATAGGAGATAATATCGCAGCCTCTTCATAGAGCTCAAAGCCAAAGACTGTCCTTTTCTGTCACCAAGTAAGTGTACATATATGGCAGCAATGGGCAATCAAATATAACTTCCATGGTTTGTTAAAAACCAAAAGGTTTTTAGGTTTTGGGTTTGGGTTGGTTTGGTTTTTTTTTTTTTTTAATATTAGCCTTCTGATATCACCTAATAAACATGATACTGTTCAGCCACTTCTACAAGGGACTGTTGGAATTTTGCAGATTGGGGCTGCAGATGGAAGTCTCTCTTTCTTGATTGTTCACCCTGTACCCTGCAGCTAGTCTGGTTTTGTTTGTATTTCTGGAAAACACTGGGAGAGACTGAGCTTCAAGGTTTTCTTTTTCCTAGTGTCTGAAGCATGAGGTAGCAATGAGGGCCCTCGGATTTCTTTCTCTTTCCCCATTGCCATCCCACCCAAGTGAAAGGCTTGCCTAAAAACCTTTTCTCTCCTGGTCCCACACTTAGGATCCCATAGATAACTCTGCCCACACACACCTTGTCCCTTACACTTCCACCCATGGCAGGTGTGCTGTTCTCTGGCACCTTGCTGGGCAGCGACTAGGATATTGCTGGCCTGAAGAAGCACAGGCTGCTTCCTGCTCCTCCAAAACGGTGCTAGAGGGGAGGCTACATGCAGGCAATACAGGCCCATTTTGAGGAAAGGGACAAGAGGAGGGGCAAAAACTCAGTAAAGTTGGTCAGCATACAGGAGAGCTGTGCTCAGCAGTGCTGATTCATGAAACTAGTAGCACAGTTGGCCCTGGTAGTAGTAAATTTTAGTACTGTTTAGCTTTTGTGTCATTGTGAAATGGTGCTCTGGGCACCAGCTGTCCAAAGCTACCTGTATAGTTCGTCTCTGACATTTATGACCAGGGTTGCAGGTGATTTGGGTTTGATAGTTGTGTTGTGAAGTCCTACAGTAAAGCCTCTTTTCTCTTTCCCATTTTCAGGCTCAAGTGCCTGAAAGAGGCTTTTGTACAGCTGCAGAATTACACACTGTTGTGGTAGATCCCTGTGAAGAGGAAGATGTAGCTAGATGATCCCTCATTCCTGCCAAAAGCTTGAATAAGTTTGAAGAGGTTAAGTGTTGCATCATTCTTGAAAGTGAGACTCCCATTCCTATGTCATTTGGATACTTTTGAAAAGCATTACCCAGTATCCCACTTTGGTTTGGTTCGCACAAGAAGGGCTAATTATCATTAGCCTGGTAGGAGATGATGCTGGATAGAAGCCTGAGATTGGAAGTCCATGGTGAATTAGCCTAACCTCCACTGACAGTAAAACAACTATTAAAAGCTTTCCAACAGTGCTTACTGTGACCTTGCTGCTTTGCATTATCAACGTATCTTACACATTATATGTAAGTTATAAATGTGTATTAGACAGACAACTTGGTTTTCTTTGCTATGTGTAGAGCTTATGCTAAGCAAAGTTGAATACTTTGCAATACTCATTTGTAAACAAAAAAGGCATTGTATGCACTTGGGTATCTGTCAGGTGACATCTGCTAACTTCCAAACTATAGGCTCCATAAGCTGCTGCAGATAAAGTTACCTCTAAGTATCCTGTCCAGGTCATTTATAACTGACATACTGATAATGTATATATGATTTTGTATTCTACAAAAGCTCTGGTGTTGCATTGTGCACTGATATTAGCGTAAATAAGATGCACTTACTGGGGGCTTTTACATAGATCTTGCCCACATTATGTTCATCAAACAGATTGCAACTAAATCAGCTTTTGGTGGCTTGTTTTTGTTTTAGTTTCTTTGTTTGAAAGCCTCTTTCCTCCTTTCATGATAAAATCATGTACCTCCTTTTTACATCATGCTGGTCTTTCATCTCTGTGTCACTTTATTATCCCAATTGCTGCCGCCTTTGGGATACAAAGTACCACATCTGTCAGGGTCAGTAATGGGGCAAAGAAATGCCCCAGTTTTACTGTGTTGATAAAAAATTATCTCACAATCCTGGTTATAAATGTATTGATACATAGCCCCACCGTCTGAGGTGGGGCAAGGTGGAATATTTATAATGAGTTAATGAAAAATGTGGAAACATTTGATGTGCACCTCACTGAGGAAATGTTACTTTTTATTAGAAATTATGCTTTTTACTAGAAATATAACCATGCTTCATAAGAAGTATCTAATAGTCATCTTCCCATATGTCTATCTTCTATTTCTTTAGTGCCTATTATAAAGAAACAATGCTAAATGATATTAGAAAAGCTAGAGAGAAGTATCAAGGAGATGAACTGGCTAAGGAGCTGGCCAGAATTAAGCTTCGTATGGATAATACTGAAGTGCTGACTTCTGACATTGTCATAAACCTGCTTCTTTCTTACAGAGATATTCAGGTATGTTTCTAAACACTAAGGATGATTAATTTACCATGGGATTTTGGCTCTTGCTTGTTCTTCTATACTTCATTGTTTGTTAGACAGTGATTCAAAGCAGATGATAAATTGTTACATTGTTTAACAGTTTGACTTGTTTGTTGGGCAACTTAAGGGGCTTTAGACTCTTATTTGTTTTGCCTCTGAACAAGAGACACAGATTAGGTGACTTCCTGAGGTCTCCTCCTTTGTTTTTAGTAATTTTTAACCTCCTTAAAAAAAAAAAATTAAAAGAAAAACTTCCCTACCAAAGCAAGATGTTTGCTTTTCCCTTCCCTCCATTTCCTCCCTTGCCCCCGAAGTCAGATATACTTATAAATGAAAATGCATTTGTTGCGACCATTGTATTGGCCAGAGGTACCCAAGTTGAGAACGATCATTCAAAGAAACATTAATTTGTTTTTAAAATATAACTGCACCTTTTTTTCTTGCTTTTATTTTTTAAATAACTTCTGCTTTTGCTAAAACGCAGCCTGCATACTGTGTTTCCAAACTGACAGTCTGTGTGTTTGACATCCCTTTTAAAATATACTTCCAACCATTCTATGGAAATTTTTTTCCATCAGGAGCTAAGTTGGTTATTTCATACGTATAAATGGGTTGTGAGAGCAGTTGGTGACCACATCATCCTGCATTACCCGACTTTCCATTCTGAGATGCATATTTTCCTGCAGCGCTTTATCCAACTTCATTTTGATCGCCTCTGGTGATCATTTGCATTCTTTTGAAAGGTCTTCTCCCTTGAGAAATGTAATAATCTCGAAACATGTTTTGAATAAATTAAGTAATGTGAGGCCATTTGCAATGTCAGTAAACTGGCCTCTTCAGCAATGTATATGCAGGTTACCCCTGAGAAACCAAAATGAATGTACAACCAGCTGACATACTGCAGAATGAACTATGCTTGAGTCTGCGATGACCTGATGAAGGTCACCATCAGAAATCCTTAATAAGGCCTGAAAGAGCCAGACTCACCCCTTCTTCCTGGTGCTGGGAGTGTAATTGATGAAACTGGCCAGCAGGATTCAGTAATTTGGCCAGTGACATTGAGGTGAGGAAGAGGCAATTACTGACACGCATAAACAAAATCTCTGTTTAATTCCTTCCACAGAGTTTGTGGCTGTTTCACTGACTCTTCTAGGAACAGACACCTGAGATACTGTCTAGCAGTCATGATACATTTTAGTTTAGAGATGCTTTCCTCTGCTTTCACTTTCTTTTTTTTTTAACTTTTTTTTTTTACCAGGACTATGATGCTATGGTGAAGCTGGTAGAAACACTAGAAATGCTTCCTACCTGTGATCTGGCTGATCAACACAACATTAAATTTCATTATGCTTTTGCGTTGAATCGGTAAGGATGATTGATTGAGGTTCTTTCATTTTATTCCTGTTCCATATGGGCTTATATATAAATTTATAGTGCAGATAATATCAAATTATTTTCCCTTTCTGCACACACTGATACTCACCACAGTCATCTTTCCTTAATCCCATACTTTCTGTGCACCGGGACAGCTTGTAACTTTTGAAATCGATATTTTCCAACAACCATCATTTTGTCAACAATCTGATGAGAGTGGATCTGTTCCAAAGGCCACCTGAGTAATTGTGAAAGACTTCAGTGATACCAATGGGTTCTTGGTCAGGCTGAGATTGTTTATTCTGAGTCAATGATTATTCTGAACGTCTTGAAAAGTTTAGCATAACAGAGTTATGGGTGAGTTATTAAAGTAATAGGTAGCAATGCTTGATCCATGAATACACATTCATGATACAGCTTCCTTGAAAGGCTGAAAGGTGATCGGGACTTACCAGCACGTTGCTAGATTAGGAACCACAGAAATATTATTGAACTCTTCTAGCTAGCTACAGATTTCTGTAGTGTATATGTATAATAGTTACTTAATTTCTAAAGAATTTATATTAAGATTGTGTTGTAGCAAATAGATCTTATACAAATAAAATCACATGTAATAATAAAAGTAACTGGTTAGATGCAACTCACATGCTACTAGAAGTTGTGACCTGCAGTCTAACTAAAAATTAGCACTGGGCAGCATCATGATGGCATAAGTCAAAGGGATTAAGAATTTAATAATAGATCTAGAAAAGCAGTTCCTGTGGCATTTTATGGAAGGTGGTAGTAAGTCTGGTGCCATTTGACAGTTTCATTAGACTTAGGAGTAAATGCAAAATCATTGCTCAGAAAAATATTGGATATCACTATGTCGGTTCTATGTCAAAGAGCAGTCTTCTCACAGCATTTTATAGACTGTTCTCTAAAAAAAAAAAAAAATCATTCTCATGCAACCATGTGCAAGGTCATACATATAGGAACAAATAATGTAGTACATGCCAACAGGAAAATAGTAATTTTTGAAAAGGACCTGGTGGTTTGTTAATAGGCTGAGTGATCATCTGAGTGATACAGCGGCAAGCAGCTTGAAGTGATCTTTGAAAGAATGTAGTAGTAAGTAATACAGAGTATATAGAGTATTCAGCATAGGTGTGACTGGTACTGCGCATAATTCTAATGTCCATGCTTTTATGACAGCTAGCTACAGTGATGTTTTTCAAGGCTGGAATTAAACCTATTTAAAATGCCTTTTTTATTAAAAAAGCAAAGAAAACCAATAAGTTCTGAGAAGTGAATTGATTATAATGGGAATTACCTCTGTGAGAAGAAATGTATCAGGTGCCAGACAATGCCCAAATCTCTCACAGAAAAAGATAACTAGACCCATGTTTGGAACCTTAACCCAAATTTAGATGATGACAAGACTTTTTTAATTATAAGAAGGATAAATTATTAATATTTAGCTCTTGTTACCAAACACGTGACTATAGTTCCTACATATATAATTCAGCTTTATGTAGGTTATTGGTTAAGACTGGAAGTGAACATTGGGTATCTTGATTCCCCACTCCTGATATCATAGAACATTAAATCTTAGCTGATTAACCATCTACTGAGTCTGTTAACTTGGTTTGCTGAAGTGTATCTTTCAGAAAATTTTGATCTGAATGTATGAAGACAGAGGGAATCCATTTATATAACTTGCAGTTTGCCCTTGTATTTATCACACCTAATGAAAGATAATTTTCTCATTAGGCTGCTTAAAAATGAAAGGAAAAAATGCACTTCTGTTATTTTTAATGTACCACACAAGGCAGTATTTTAAAGTAGAAGCCAGTGTTTTGACATTTCTTTAATTAAATTATGTAAAATCTAAACGGTGTTCCTAGCTGTATAGTTATTAGTGATATTATTGAATATTATAGTTACTATTGTTATTATTAAATGGTATGGTTTTCCACCTTCCCCCCCCAACCCCTAGAAATTGCAGGTTTGATCTTATAAAGCTTCTGAAATTCAAGTCTCCTTAAGATATCGTACTGATGTCTTGAGAAGTGGTTTCAACAAAAAGAATTTGGCCCTATTTTTCAGAAGTTTGTCCAACTTTTTATTATTTCAGGAATTTGACTCAAGATGTTTAAATTTGCCAGTAAGTATAATGCTAGGGTCATGCCTTGTCCTTAGGAAAACATCCTGATTTGATCAGTTTTTAAAACTTATTCATTTAGAGGTGCACAATAAAATTGGCAAGCTCCTTTGCTCTCTTTGTCTTCAAATTCTTTGTATTTTGAGCAACATGTGAACCCCATGCCATTAAATCTTCTGTTTTGGCAATGCCAGTAGTGCCCTTGTAAGACAAGACAAAATGAATTACTCATGAACTTGCTTTCCCCATCAACAGGTTTCATTAAATCGGTCACTAGCCTGAACCAGTGTCACCCTGCTTGTGTTCTTCTGGGAACAATTTAAACATTTCTATGGAAATGTTATTTCAAAAATAAATGACCACTTTTCCATCAGTAAGAATGCAGAATTTAGCTTCTACAGATGTTTTTGCCTTCTTGAAACAAAATGATTGTCAAAAGTCAAGACTTTAACATTTTCAGAACAAGTCCACTTAGTTCAAAATTACCCCTAAAGTTGCTTTTAACATCTTCAATGGGATTTTTGAGTCACTTATTTCTTCTGTTTTAAAACCAAATTCTTTCTAGTGAGTTCTATCAGAATCTATTTATAATAATACAGAACAATGTTTTCACTTAATATTGTATTAATTTCAGCATACAGAACAGTATTAATGTTGCTCAGTACAACTGTTTGAGTCTACCAGGAGCAAAACACATCACAAGAAAAACAGAATTAGCAGCTGTAAGAATGTCTGACCCTGCAGAAGTTAATGTTTGCTTAATTTCATTACGAAAGTGTGCCAGAACTGTGATCATAATCAACAGAGAAAGTCATTAATTTATTTCCTCTTGGACTCTGTAACTGAGTTCTGTTGGCAATTAATTTAATTTAGCATTTTTAAGTCAGTGTGATTCTAGTGCTGCATAGAGCTAGTGATGTGGCAGGCAAGCAGTAGAGGATTGCTTCTGGGGGCCTCGGATCTTTGCTAGCATATCAGGTGGACACAAGCCCAATCTGAACCACAGTGGTGTGCAGTTCTGGGTCCAAGTTAATGAGTTGTGCTAAGGGAAGGGACAGGGGTGTTTTACTTCAGACTCAGCACTGTTCCAGCCTAGCTGCATGTCTTCTGGTTCAGAGCCAGCCTGGGTCTGCCCTGGCTTGGATCATGAGCAAAGCAAGCCTGGGCCTGCCTGCAAAATACTCTGCAGAAATGTACGAAAGCACTCACCATTATCGGTTGTAGGGGAGGCAGACATTTTCATACTGATTTGTGGTGCCCTGATTCACAAAGCAGGTTTTTAAGCACAGCCCCTCTCCTAGATCACTGTCTTCCTCCCTGGTTTCCATCTCAGAGCAGACCATTGAAAGCATCTTAGATTTGTCATCTCTTATGTCTAATAGCATAGAGGCTAATAATGAATGTTTGCAATGACAGGCTTGTGCTTGTTTCCAAGCCTGGACTATCTACATAGGTCACCCTCCTGGCTGCTTGTTTAGAAGTCCTAGGGAGCAAAAGGCCATTCCTCCACCAGTTTTAAGCTAGGTAATTTTGACTCCACATGCAGAGAGAGCAGAGAGTGCTCTCTTCTGTACAGACATGGGTTGGTTTAAGACATTGTTCCTTCTTGTCTCCCAGCTGAGATTTAGGTCTGATTGTATCTTAATTTAGGCATAGGATGGAACACATCTTTAGGTATAAGTTCTCACCTGGTTTTACAGCGCTTGTATGAGATAAGCAGTAGTCACGTTTCCTTTAAACAAAACAAAAGCTCCTTTGATCACACAGTTTAATTTTCTGGCAAGTTCACATATGGGGCCTGAATTTATGTTGTAATGATGACCTGAATTTCTGGGTTTTTTTTTTCCTGAAACGTTGAGGTTTTTGCAGTTTTAACGAGTGTTCGTGTGTGTTGTGCCATGGTTTGCATGTCACTATGTTTGTTACTTTTGTCCATGCTGCTTTCCTGTGTGAGTTACAGCTATAGTTCATGGGACTGACTTAAGTTAATACTGCTAGCCTTAGGACGTGGCTCTTGCCAGATGAACTCTTTCATGTACTGCTCTTATAGCTGAAGTCTGCCAAATGCTTTTATTGGTAAATTTCTAGATTCACACACAGAGGATCTGGTCTGTGATCCTTTTTTTGTGGAAGCTTTCACTCTGAGATTTGATGTCTTACAGAATCTGAATATGTGAACACACCCACTTACCCCTCCAATAAGTAATTTGGCTCAATATCTAGTGCAATAGCTGTCTTCATTAATGAAAAGAAGGTAGAAATACTACTTGCATGTATGGCATGGTGTTAAAACTGGTTCTCTAGTATTACAGCTTTTTTCTTCCCCTTTTTTTAATTAAAACCCCCAAGATTCTTCTCAAGGGAGATGGACATATAAAGCACATTTAATGTGCTTTATTAATGTATTATACGTGTATATATTCATGCCTTTTGTGTTCAGAATCACAATATTTCAATGTTTTAAAGTATCATGTGGATTAATTGTAAGCAACAGTTAAATTTTTGATCCATCTGGAAAAAAAAACAAACCAAACAGTGAAATAAGATCTTTAAGGGTTTTTTTGAAAAAAACCTGCTATTGTTTTCTACCAAATCTTTTTGCAGAAAGCAGTAACTATGATATTGCATTTTAAAAAAATGTTTAGAGACTATCTTCTCTTATTTAATCATTTTAGAATAAAATTAACCATTCCCTATTCTGTGTTTTATATTGCCTCAAATTATCTAAAAGCATTGAGCAAGTCACATGAGCAGTACAAATCATGATTAAAACCAATGGGACAGGAAAGTTTTGCAATTGATTTCTGTGAATTTTACTTGCTTGTAAGCAGGTTAGGAGAGTAATAAAAAAGGATGCTAGTTTGTTCTCTATTGTTTTATTTCCTGTTGCTGTAGTATATATAGTAGATAGATAAAGCACAGATCTTTATAGTTAATTCAAATGCTAAGAGTGCTTGTCAGCTGGCTGTTGGCTTAGGATCTACTTCACTAATTTAGGGCTGCATAGCAAAGTTTTTGAGGATTCCCAGTACACTTATGTTTGACTATTTTCCAGTTGGCCTTATTTACCAGGACTGGAGTTACCAAGTTCTGGAAGCTTGCAAAGAGGCCAAAGGGTATGCCAAATTCTGTTCAAAACAGAGACTTTAAAACCAAACCAAGCCCTGGCATGAGGCCAGAGCTGTGAAGACTTCAAGTCTTTTTCCAAGGCAGTTCTGTCTTCACTTACATTAAAGATGAGGGCAGCTGCAGTCGCTATTATTTAACTCAGCATGTTGTGTTTTAACAAGCAACTTATTCCAATGTGATGATAAGAAAAGGCAATTAGCAAGTGAAGGGCGTAACAGGGTGTAAGTAGAAAATCACTAGTAATTGTGAATAATAGTAGCCATAGGAAGTTATTCCCACTGAAAAAACACTGGGTTATTTAAAATGTTCTGTTCTGTGATTACTCAGATTTAGTAAAAAACACACCATGGGTTTCCTCATTTGATATGAGTGGCTTGCATGAAGCACCTGAAGTGTATATGAGGGGGGGAAGAAAAAAAAAGCTGTTTTTTTCATTGTCATCTAACTGGAGACTTGCAAATTTAGTTCCAGTCTCAAAGCCCAGTTTAGGGTCTTTGTTTTCTTCATTCACTGTTTCAAATATTGAAGGTTCTACAATCAAATTGCATCCTCAGTGAAATGTGTCTTAACTCACAAATTAGTTTCTTATTTTAAGTGAGAGTGCAAATGTAATAACTCTGATTCAAATTAGTTGTTGTATCCCTCAATAATTAAGAATTTGTTAAAAATCTTTTTTGCTGTAGATTTCTGTACAGATAGTAGCAGTTCAGGTCATCTGCTATGGAGTCATTAAGGCATACTTAACTAACAATGTCCTATTTTTATGCAAGAAAATTCAAAATATATATGTTATTATTAATTACATATCATTGCTTTAAGCAAAGGTATTATAAGTGAAAATAAATGAACACAGTATCATATATGGAGACAAGTTATTTTATGAATGGTTGTATTTATACTAACCAATTAAGTTGTCTCACTGACATTTCCTCTGCAATGTCGCAGTGAGATTGGAGGGGTTTTTTAATCATAATATATGCAGTAAACTATTGATAGCTGCTTCAAGGCTGAAATCAGAAGATAAACAAGATTGATATAGGAATAGAGTGGGAAAAAAGAGATTACTCTTTTTGAATGTACTATTCTATGGGAAACATTTTCAGAATTGTTTGTTATGCTTTGATTTATTCCCCTGTGCATTGCCCTTCAAGAAATCTGTTTGGTTATGGAGGCCTTGAAATAACACAAGAAGACAAAATCAATAAGTCAACATGAAATATGAAGGAAACCAAAGGTGGATTCCCTTGAGCAAATTACTTTTCACTGACATATGGTTTTCTATAGTATACAGTCTTGTCTGGCTAGACAGATGGAAACAAGCCATACAGGGGAAGACGTGAACAAAAAGGCAAAAAAAGAGATTATATCATTTGTTACTTACAAAGTGAGCTAATTCTTGTCCCAGTGAAATCCATGCTGTTCCTGTCAACTTTGTTGGACAAAGGCTTGGTTCACTGGGTGTAGTTCTGGCTCCTTACTCATGACAATGCTTTAAAGCTGGTAAAACCAGCCTGAGAAGCAGGAAGAATTTTTGTTTTAAGGATATTTAAAACTAGGACTCCTTATAATGACTGCAGTGGGGAGAAGGATATGGAGAAGACAATGGATTTGAGGGGGAAGAAAGAAGTGTGAAGCCGTGAAATCAAAAAGAAGAAGAAAAGAGAATTTGGGTTTTGCTGTAAGGCAGTGCTATTCCAAGTGAGAGGCTGTGATATGAATATGATTTCTGGATGATGTTTGAGAGCTAGGGGAGAGAAACAACATAAGGATGGCCATACTGGTTTGGGGCATAGTTCTTTCTAGCCTAGATTCCAATCTTTGACAGTGGTCAATAGCAGATACCTGGGGAAGAGTATGGAGACAAGCAAATGTACAGTGATAAATCTCCCTAAATACTCCCACTGCTTCCACCAGCTTGTGGGTCAGGGATTTCCTGGGAAAGCAATAGTAATTTTTGTGTTTGTGAAGTAAATTTGGGAAGGGAAAAGGAGGATAGATTTGTAAAGAGATCTGCTTCCTGCAAATGATGATTGATTGCTGTTTTTGTAACCTCCCTCCATTAGTACAAATTCAGAGAAAACGTGACTGAACTGAAGCAAATCTCAACAAATTATTCCTGAGCTTCAGAGAAGGAGAAGCCTAGAGAATTGTAGGGGTGGCGGATGGGGACAGGACTGATACACGAAGGGAGTGTTTCTGGTGCCATTACCAGTTTACGAATTTTTTATCTGAGAATGTCTCAGATCTCTTAACTATCAATAACAAGGAGAGAGCAAGCATGCATCCTTTAGGACTTACTGCTTGGTGGTGTAGTTGTTCCCCCATGGAAACAAGCAAATGTTTCTCAGCAGCATAAAGTACCTCTGGGCTTCTAAATCCAAGCCACAATTCTGGTGACTGAAGTTGCCAAGTTATGGAACAGCAGCTTCTTTCTGAGAGGGGGAGGAGAGAGTGGGGATGGGGCAGGGAGAGATGGAAAAAATCCTTCATAACTTAGTAGTCAAAAGTTTTTAAATGTATCGTGTTTTTTGGAAGAAGCGATATTGCTTCATTTTACAACTTATCCCTTGGCTTCAGAGGAAAATTTTTGAGTTGAATACCTCTCATGAATGAGAACGTCCAACTTCAGCCCCAAGTTAAGACAAAATATGACAGCAGGATGGGGTGGAGAGCAGCAAGTTAGAACATGTGATACAAAACTGCAGTTGTACCATAACCTGATTGTAACTCAGTTCTGCTTGTTCAGTATGTGCATTTATTTTCCCATGCTTTAAAATTTAGTTTTATTATGTGCTAAACTGTTTCCGTCAGGTTTGTAGCCCTATGGAGTGATTCAGAGAGGTAAAGGAGTGAATAGTGTGGCAGGATAGGGAGACAGGTAAAAGAGGCTTGTGTAGACAGGGAAATGCGAAGACTGCTTCTGCAATTAAAGCAGCATGGTAGAGTAAGCAGACGGATAAATCACATGGCAACATTAGTAAATTGGCAAGAGAATCAGTGAGCAGTTTCTGGAGGATGCAGACTATCAGGCAGAACTAAACTGGCAATAGAACACTGTGAGTCATTTATAGGAAGAGATTCGAGGCTATAAAGGTGACCTGCAGGCTGACTTTTTTTGGGGGAAAAAAATATCTGTATAGTCATTTCTGTCTGAAAAACCTTAGTTTATTGAAGCTTTAATCATACAGAAACCATTTCATACCACTGATCATTCTTGTCTCTCTTTGATTTTTTTTTTTCCTAATCCTAATAATTTAGTTTCTTTTTCAAATACAGCCTAAAACAGTACACAGTACTAAACACTAGTGTGCTGGGTATTTGTAAAAAGGCATCATGATGTTTTTAATTTTTACTCTCTGTCCATTTCCTTTTAATTCCTAGTACTTTGCTTGTTGTGGGATTTTGGCAGTGTTTCATTGAACACTAGGATATACTCATAATTGCCCTACTATTTACAAGTAACTTATAGATCTCTTTCCTCACTGGCAGTAGATTTTCCAGTTGTTGTGTTCACATAATTTAGCCTGATTTTCTCAGTTTCATTGCTGTACAAGTTTTAGCAAGGCAAGGTTTGTAGGGAGAGAACTAAAATGTGCTAACAAAGAAACCAGGCGAAAAGAAATAGTACTATTATCAGCTATCCCATGGTATGTGCTTTGTTTTAATATAGTTTCTGAATAAATTGTAGTAGTATTCTTTTTTTCTAGGCCATTTACCATTAAAATGTATTTTGTTAAGATAAAACTGTATTTTGAAAGAATTTTCAGATTGTGATTAGTGACTTTAAAAACTGCTCCCCTCAAACCCAAACTAATTTTTTCACTGTGTGTATATGCAGACTTGTTTAACGTAGGGTCCTTTCTGTAGTAGCCTATTGGGATTCTGCTCTGGCTTATAAAACTTCATATTCAGGGGACTTGCTTTGCAGAATCAGTCTCACCTGGTGCAGAGAAGAGAATGTTTTCTGCCTTCCTTCTCATGACTCTACATCATAACATACAGTACTTAAGCTTTCCCTGTTCAGAGAGGCTGTGGCATCTCCATCCTTGGAGGTTTAAAAGATTCAGCTTTTCAGATAAAGCCAAGGCTGCTATGGTCTAGTGTTGGGAGATGGTCTGGCTCTGAGCAGGAGGTTCTATTAGATGACCTCCAGAGGTCCCTTCCAACCCACATTTGTGTGATTCACCCTACTATGGCTTTAAATGGGGTTTAGGGAGGGTGGGAAAGCTAATATATTTGATACTGGGTAAGAAAAATAGAAGTCATTGCTACAGCCTTGAGGGTTTAAGGTAATCTCTTTTACTGTACTGATAGCACCACAGACCTGTTTCAAGATACCTTGAAACAAATTACAAGCTGTCAGACATGCAGATCTGACAAAGTGTGGGGTATGAAATAAGAGATAAAAATCTGTCTTCGTCCAGCATAACAGGTTCTGCATATTATCCAACAGTATGTTTTCATATTGACTTAGAGAAGTTGCTTGTAGCCTAAATTATGTCATTTTTCTGGGTTTGGTTGGTGTTTGGTTTTTTTTCCCCTTGGTTAGCTCTCTCTCTTTGGGATTGCTTTAGAAGGCAATAACTGTTCCCAAATTTTTAGATTATTGTAATTAGTATGTTGGGTGTGTATTGCCCAAAGGGCATCAAATTCTGCTGCTGTGAAAAATAGCGTTTAGTATAAAGGTGTCTAAACTGATTTTTGTTTAATAATATCCTGTTAGATTAGTGTATACTTGTCATGTCATAAATTGTATTTTAATATATTTGTAATGATTATGTTTTCCTTATCTTATAAGAGATAGAAGCCTTTAATTTTATTTTGAGTCCTCTAGTACACTGTTTATTTAGGGCTTGGTCCTTTGAAAAGTTCCTAGTATCGTATTTGGTGTGTACAGGTTCATTCTTTGATGTCCAGAAGCGTTAATCTGCACAGTGTCCTAATTTAAGCAGGGTCTTGCTTTATGCATTGCATTTTTCCTTTAAAGTTATGCTGTTTCAATCAGTACATAACACCTCTTAATAGTATCATTAATATTTAACCTGTTTTCGTACAAGGCAGAGTTGTGTCAAAGTTTGTCTTGTCTAGGAAACAGTGATTTATAAAATTTTCTTCTTCCATGAGACAAGTGCTGTGAGTTAGGTAGTAGGTGTGCATTTCTTGTGTTTTCAGCAAAAGCTTGAACACACGCTGACTTCTGTGACCATGTTACACATGACCTGGGACCTGCTGGACTTACATTTTAGAGCCTAATTTTGTTCTAAGCTCTGTTTACTCAACTTTCTCTGTGTTCGCACTAACAACAGTGAAACTTGGGTACTATTACTGAGAGAATCTGGTTAGTTCAGAACAGGTTTGGTTAGAGCATGCTGACCTGTGCAATGGATTTACCCCCACACTTTTAAACTTCTATTTATTTCTTGTAAAACTGAAAGATGATACTAACTTTCTCCTTGTGTGCTCATTAGAGCAGACCAGTATTAATTTCAGAACAACAGTCAATGCTTTAAAAAATATTCAAGTACTTGCTGTGAAAGTTTACACTCTGCCAGTGACATCAAAGGTGAGATGAAGCCTGCACAACTAGCTACAAATCTGTTTAATCTTATTAGGAGTTCTCCATCACCTAACATGCACAGAAGCCTGAATTTTGATACCAATGTGTTGTATTGGTCTTACTGCATCAGCTAAGGAACCGAGCTACTTTACAGTAAATATTAATCCTTTCAGGGCATGCAAATAATAAATTTACCAGAAACCCTTATCTGCTACTGGTTTTGCTGACAAAGTAATCACAGTACTTGTAAGCCTGTTCCTGGATACCTAAGTAGGGATCAAAAAATGGTAAACAGTTCTGAAAAGGGGTTAGTAAATATTTTAAATCTCTCTGGTGATTAAAAAATGTCTTGAAGAGGCTATTAAACTCTTAAGCTGTGTTTGCATTACTCTTGCAAATAGACATTTTTGTTTCTTCTAAGTGACTTTTTGCAGTAAACAGTGAATTCTAAACTTACAAAACCAACAAGGTAAAGAGAAGCAAAAATTCTGATGTGTTTAATAATAATAAGAAACTGAAATGTTACTTAATGACTGATTTCTCACTGATACAATTGTTAAATTTGTCAAAAGAAGCTTTATGACTGCTGTTTGTTTTCCAAATTTTTCTCTAATCTGAAGAATTCTAATTAAGAAAGAAATACAGTTCAGTTTTGCCCTTTTATTCTTGTAGTTCAGAGGCCCCCTATTGAGCTCCATCATTCTTTTGGCTGAAATAGTATTGACCAGGCTTCTCCTGTACTTAGTCAGTATTGCCTGGTATTGGCTCTGAAGATTATAAATCTTGGGCATAGCTGAATGAGCTGTCTGCTCGAATGCTGAAAATGGCCAGTTTTGTTAAGTATTGTCAGGAATGAATACTAAACAAGCACTTGTTTCTTATTGCAGGATGTGCAGAGTCTGCTTATACAGGGAGGAAACAAGTTAGATGGCAGATTTTTTTTCATAGAGGAGTTCTGGGCTTAAATCAGTTCTTATGTGAGCTAGAAGTAGAGTCCCATGATAGGAGAATACATTTGTGTTTTATCAATCAACCAACAATCATGCATCAGTGTAAATAAAGTCAATTTGTATATAGTAACAATGGATGGGTTGTGGGATAGGTGGTGGATAATGTTATTCCACCATTTTGCAGTTACTGTTTCAGATCTGAACTCATTTATTTTATTCTCTGATTTCAGAAGAAATAATGCAGGTGACAGAGAGAAGGCACTACAAGTTATGCTTCAACTGCTGCAGACATGTGATCATCCTGCTCCAGATATGTTTTGCTTATGTGGGCGGATTTACAAGGATATGTTTCTTGATTCTGACTGTAAAGATACCAATAGTCGAGATCATGCCATTGAATGGTAACAGAAAAAAACAAAAAAATATCTATTTAAAAACGTTTTCAGACTTTTACTTCTAGTTATGAAAAGCAGGGTTGTACAAATTAGAAGATCAATTGTTCTACTTATCTCTTTTTTTCAGGGTTTTGTTTGAGTAATTAGTTTATTGAGCACCAGATCTTTGGATACGTGTTTCCTTGCTTCTCTTTATAGACTATCATGAATATAGAATGATACACTTAGTTTATTGGGGGGGACGATGATTCACCCACATCTCTGTAGAGAAAATACATAATTAATCTGCTTCAAGGCCAAAATGAAGCACAAGTGAGATCATGGGACTTCTGTTGGTCCTCTGTGCAAGGATGGTTTCCACACTGGATCCCCAGGAAATGCAATGATCTACTGTATATAAGGAAAAATATTGATAAATTGTATTATGAATTTTCTTAAGACAGTAAGGCATGCGTGTGCAACACAGGGTCTCGCTGACCTACTGTTCACATAGATATGTCTGTATGATCATATCAACTACTGCTGAGTACAATAGTGTTAGCAATGTGGGTTTGTACTGTAACTGTGAAATATGCCCCCCACCTCCCTCTTTTTCCCCCCAAATCACCTCAACATGCTTAGTGCAACATGGATGGGTAGTAGTGAACTTAGAAGCTTCAGGTGGATGTCTTCATCATGAACCAGCTAGTGGTGTGCATTCAGCCTTTGTCAGCTGTGTCTCAGTTACCCTTAATGAATGTGAAGCTTTAAAACAAAGGGCTTGGAGCCTTTTTTTAAAAACTTGCACTCAAGACTAGTATTTTCATTGCTTTTCTCATATGAAAAATATAGCAAAATTAGGTTCTATTGCATTTAAGAATTTTGCAGTAACCAGTTGGGTTTATTTTCACAAAACTACACAAGGTTGCAGGACATAAAACTAAGAAGTTTTTCTTTCTCACCATAAGACAAAAAGCTACTTTCTTTCAAGTGCTCTTTGCAAAGCGTGCGATTGGTACGAACTAGCCATACATTCCTTACAGTAAATGAATAGCTTAAAATACCTGCCAAAACTTCGCAGTATTTCAGTTCTTCTATACAGTGAGATGTGAGTTCTTGACTCTTCTCTACAGGTATCGCAAAGGATTTGAACTCCAGTCAACTCTGTATTCTGGAATTAACCTTGCAGTTTTGCTACTTGTTGCAGGACAACAGTTTGAAAGCTCAATGGAACTGAGAAAAATAGGTAAATATCCACATACAGTGCCACAGACAAGTTTTCTGCCTCTCTCCCTATGAAGAAAACAAAATGCTTGTAATGATGGGTTGCACAGACAGAAAGGAGGTTCAGGCTTTCTAGTGGTGGGTCCTGGATGGCAGGCTGAAACACAGGGATCTTGAAGGACCATTTTTCTCCTTGTTGCATTGGAGTAGCTTTCTAGTAACTTGGCCCATCTAAAGGGTCCCAGAGATGGGAGAGGGACAGGGAAGGACCAACTTCAGGACCATCTGTAAATTGCCTTTACTGCACCACAGAGATTATCCCATTGCAGAGGCAACAGGGGACAAAGACAGGAAGTGACAGAATGTGGCCCAGCTTTCCTCAGGGATGCCAGGGAAGGATCCACAGGGTTTCTGTTGTCCCTGAACTGAGAGATCCACAGGAAGTATCACCTGGAAGGATCTACCAGGACAGTAACTAGTTGTCTACCTAGACTCAGATCTTCCATGTAGGTGCTAACTAAAACCCACCACTATAAATCTATAAAGAAACCATATGATAGAAACAGATACACAGTTCTTCCTAGAAAGATAATAGGTAAGAATTACATTTGGAATCAGATCCTGTCTGAAATACATATTTGAACCTTAAAGGGCAAGAATACAAAGGTGGCTTTAAATCATTCCTCTGACCTTACTCTGGGGTCAACTTCCATAAGCCTCACCCATTGATCTCTTGCAGTAGATGCAGATCTTGAGGACACAGAGATGCACAGCTTACACTGAGAATTAGGAGGCAGACAGGCCAGACAGATAGCGCAAGAGGTTTTTCAACACTGTGTGTAGTAGGAGTTCTGACAGTCTGAACTGTAATGGGGATGTTATTTGCAGACCCAGCCTCTGTGTTGGGCAATGTTTTTTGCTTTTCTGGGGAAAACTTGCTCCACTTTATCACTAATGCTTAATCAAGTCTTATTAGTCTTTTACTGATAGACTTATCAGTAAAAAACACTTATTAGTGTTTTACTGATAGAAAAATATGGTGTTTTTAATTGAAATTTTACAGGTGTACGGTTAAACAGTTTATTGGGAAGAAAAGGAAGCCTAGAAAAAATGAACAATTACTGGGATGTGGGACAGTTCTTCAGTGTGAGCATGCTGGCTAATGATGTTGGTAAAGCAGTACAAGCAGCAGAGAAACTTTTTAAGCTGAAACCTCCAGTGTGGTATGTGGTAGAAGGCTGTAGCTCAAGTACCTAACTGTGGAAAAATACACAAATTAAAAAAATGTTGTAGTCATTTGGATAACTTAACTGGATTTTTCCATCTTAGATTGTTTGTAACTGACTTTATACTCTGTTCTTTTATTTTGAGAAGGAAGGGGGAAGGTAAGAAATTAAATTACCCATCATTGTTGGGTTTATATCCCATTGAAGCACATCTTTTATAAGAAAGAATTTGGAAATTAGTGATGATTCCTTGTGAAACAATTATGACGAGATTCTTTTCAGAGTTTAGCTAGCTGCTGCTTCCCTCCTTCACCATCTTCTAGCTCATAATGTCCTGTCTAACCACCATGTAACTACTCATGTAACTATACCTTTTTGCAAAAAGATATTGTTCATGAACATCTATGTGAGCTTATGACTTAAGGTTTAGACTAAACTTGGTATTCTTTCCAGAAATCTGTAAAAATCAACACAATCATTTCCATTATGGTAGCTTTTAAAGTACATTTAATTTTGCAGTTAATTTTTTTGATGTATAAGTCAGTTAAGTGGTTTTAGAATCTGGTCAAATTTTCTTTTCTCTCTGTTAACTCACTAATTCAATACATTCTAGGTACTTGAAATCATTAGTTCAGAATCTGATGTTAATTCAGCATTTCAAGAAACTCACCATAGAACATTCTCCTAGACAAGAGAGATTGACTTTCTGGCTAGATATAATTTTTGAGGCAACGAAAGAAACAACTAATGGACTGAGATTTCCAGTAAGATGTTATGTCCAAACAAGTTTTGTATGTTTTATGTTTCTGGATAGGATATAACAAGAATTGGAATACTCTAAACACAATACTTACATACTTAACTGCCTGTTATTTCATTGCATGAACCAAAACCCTGTATTCTCGTGATCTTTATAAAAGCCATTTAACCCACCACCCTAAAAGCATTCTAAGAAACACTTTTAAGTCTCCTACAACAAATTGTGATGATACTGTTTTGTTGTACATAGGAACACAGCCTCTTCCTGCCTTGTCTTGCCCTTCTCTCTCCCCCTGGAAATTTTTTAGGCCTTACTTTGAGATTACCCATTGTCTATATCAGAGCATTTGAAGATTCTGTTGTGTATTAGCTGCTGGTTTATTAAGGAAAAATGTTCTCTCTCTTCAGGTTTTGGTGATAGAACCAACTAAAGTCTACCAGCCTGCATATGTTTCAATCAACAATGAAGCAGATGAGAGATCTCTCTCTTTGTGGCATGTCTCTCCCACTGAAATGGTAAAACTACAAGCAGATGTGTTTCATGTATTCTGGTTCACTGTGCTTAAAGTCACTTTTTTACATGTGGATTTTGGAGCACTGTATAGTAATTTAAAGTTTGCTACATTTCTGTGAAGCACAAGCCTCGATAGCTCTTTTGTGCAGATATGAAAGTTGACTTTTTACAGAGAAAGTAAAAGGAGGGACTACAATTAGAACTCAAGTGTTTTTGACATCTAGTTCAGATTTCACTTATCTTGACCATGCCTCTTGGAAGCGCTTGGGTTATTTGGTCTGCTTATAATATTTCTTATTAGAATTGTGTGATTTTTATTAAGATACTGCTCAAAGCTAGATAAAATGTAAAGATAAAGCCCAGTATTATGTTTAATGTTTTAGAAATTTTAAAGTATTACAATTATAAGATTCAAAACTAGAAAAAATGGCAGTCTGTGACAAATAAGTGTCAAGAGATGAAATATTTGGTGTCTTGGATTATTGAATAAGGCACAGGAGATTAGGAAAGGGGTAGGCACAGTTATGGACAGTGTAATCTCTTAAAAGTGAGAAATAATTCCAGTTTCACATTGAAAGACTGGAAATCTGGAATGTATTTCAACACCCTTTCTTAATATTAGAACAACGTAGGTGGAGAATAGACTAAAAATGCAGAGAGGCAAAGTGTGGATCTGTGAACTTCTTTTCCAGTACACTGTTCTACTTCACTACTAAGAGTGAATGTGTCTGACACAATTTTGCTTTAAGGAACAAATTCTTGGTGCATATCTAGCAGTGCTAAATAAGATCCAGCTATTAGCTACAGATTTATGGAGGGATACAATCCTAGGCACAGGCTGTCCTTCCTCTGTTTTGCCTCCAGCATGCTCCCTGGGCCAAAGCTGTTGGCGCAATACCTCTTAGGAAGATGTATGAACTTTCATAGAATCATTTAGGTCATCAAGTCCAACCATTAACCTAGCACTGCCAAGTCCACCACTAAACCATGTCCCTAAGTGGCACATCTACCGTCTTTGAAATACCTCCAGGGTTGGTGACTCCACCACTTCCCTGGGAAGCCTGTCCCAATGCTTGACAACCCTTCCGGAGAAGAAATTTTTCCTAATATCCAATCTAAACCTCCCCTGGCACAACTTGAGACCATTTCCTCTTATCCTATTGCTTGTTGCTTGGGAGAAGAGACCAAAACCCATCTTGCTACAACCTCCTTTCAGGTAGTTGTAGAGAGCGATAAGGGCTCCCCTCAGCCTCCTTTT
Source organism: Pelecanus crispus (assembly GCF_030463565.1). Classification (NCBI taxonomy): domain Eukaryota; kingdom Metazoa; phylum Chordata; class Aves; order Pelecaniformes; family Pelecanidae; genus Pelecanus; species Pelecanus crispus. The sequence goes on from NC_134643.1 coordinate 139,330,425, forward strand.
CTCCAGGCTAAACAACCCCAGTTCCCTCAGCCACTCCTCATGGGACTTGTGCTCTAGACCCTTCACCAGCCTTGTTGCTCTTCTCTGGATGTGCTCCAGGACCTCAGTGTCTTTCTTGTATTGAGGAGCCCAAAACTGAACACAGTATTCCAGGTGCGGCCTCACCAGTGCCAAGTACGGGGGGACAATCACCTCCCTGCTCCTGCTGGCCACACTATTGCTGATACAAGCCAGGATGCTGTTGGCCTTCTTGGCCACCTGGGCACAGGTTTCCTTTCCCTTCAAGCCTAGATAAGAGTAGGGCATATTCTGCAACATGTTTAATATGAAATGTTGATGTATTGAGTCAAAACATAATGTTTGGTAAATTGTACTTCAAGATTTATTCTTCAAATTTAATTTTACATGAGGAAATGTGCCCTTTACGTCCACCCTGTGCCATTTATATTAATTTTTCCTCAAGTGACTAAAACATCAAAATATGGCCTTTCTTTACCTATACATCAATCTTATTTGAAGTTTGGGAAGAAAGAAAGAAAAGACAAGACACATGTTGAAAAAAACTTTATTTTGCTTACCATGCTGTGACTTTGTTTTCAATAGTAAGTCAAGGTTAAACTGTAGTTGATTATAGCTCCTTGTTCTTTACAGAAACAGATTCACGAATGGAATTTTACAGCTTCTTCCATTAGGGGAATAAGGTTGGTATGTCAGAAAACAGTTAAATGGGTTTTTGATTATGTTTTATATTTCCCTTAACTGGGGAATCTGGATTCTGCCTTAAATCTCTGCTTTGCATTGCCTATTATAAAAGCTTGTTCTGCCCAGCCTGCCTTGAAATGTCAACACAGAAGAGTTTGCCTTTCCACGCGTGGGCGGAGCTGTACATTTCTCATAGAAATACTCATCTTTCTCTGGTAGACTTCCCTGTTTTCAACCATGTACCTGCTTTTTATATATTTTTCTAAATTTCTCAATGAAGTTATTGCCATCTCTGCATTTAAAAACATGAAGGGCAGAAGGAAAGAAGAGCCCTTAGCTATTCCTGCTTCCTTCCATAAGTGAAAGAACAGTTTGTTTGTTTTCCTTTAAGAAAAGGAATCTGGTACCTGTTCTCTGTTCAGAATTCAGAAATGCTTCTGATATGGCTCTATCTAAAAACCTACTAGCTAAAACTTGGATTATTAGAGAAATGTTAGATGAGACACAGACATAGTTTGTGCTAAGGAAAGAATTCTTGAGCTGGAAGGCGACTGCTACCGGAGTTTCTGAACGACTAGCCTTCAAATAGTTAAAGTAGTTCCATTTTGTGATACCTAGATTAATGGAAACACTAGTGGCAAGTAAATGGGTCCAAATACTAGTACAAAAGAAGATCAGAATATTATATAGAAAGAACAGGATTGTTCTGAGAACTGAAAGGATAGAAAAGAATCACATTTGGTATTAAAAACTGCAAAATACATGACTACATGTAGAAGCTAGGTTATACGTCTTAAGTTGGGCTACTTTGCTGCCAGAAAGGGGAGAGACAGAGCACCAGGAGAGAAAACAAAATGGAATCTATCTGTACAGCATGGTAGCGTGTCTATAGCATTCTTGCTCTCTGCCTGCATTATGCAGGCTGTAGCTAAGAACCAGAGGAGCTGTAAGCACAGGGAACATGAGGTGGGCTTTTGCCTTCTCTTTGCATTTGTGAGTCACTATGTTGGTGGATCTGACCTTTCTAGGGACGTAAATGGCTGTTGGCTGGGGCCACTTGTGTAAGTGCATAAGCTTAACTGCTTGAAAAACTTTCTGATTCAAGTACAAGCATAAATTCAGATACCTAATGAGTTCTGTAGTTCTCAAAGCAGAGGGTGTCTGGGCTGTGATTTTGACCATAAGCATCTAAGTTTTAGGTCCCAAGTTTGTCTTCTCTGAACTTGTATAATTTGCTTAAGCAAATAATCACTGTGAAAAAGTATTTCTCTGAATAAGGTGGGTGGTGATTACTATGAAAGCCTACAGTTGTGGATTTGGACATAGATTCTACTATAATTCCAGTATTTTCTTCTAGAAGAAGCAGATTTTGGTTTAAATTAATTTGATATGATATTTTATTCTACTACTCCAATGCAATGTGAGTGGGTGTAATGTTGTCATTACTGAAGTCTGTGGAGCTGACTGAGCATAACTCAGCATAACATTTCTGAAACATATTAATTACCTTCAGTCAACACATTGCACAGAAATTAATCTTTGAGAAAGATAACTTTTAATTAAATGGAAGCAAGCAATTCATTTGCTTTGATTCTTAGTCACTGCTGGGGATTACGAAGCTCAAAGAGGAATAAGATGTTTGCTTTGTATGTGACAACTTACAAGTGCTATACTTTTGAAATTGCATTGGTTTTAATAAGCAAAACCTAGTGGTCCTAGTTAACTTATACTCTATCAAAACACTTAACTTGTATTTATGCTAACCAGTTCATCTTATATACTGCATCCACTACACTGTTTATAATACAGTATTGTTACTTAGATACTGTCTTGTCTATCCTATATTTGCCCTTGAAAGAATCATCTTGCTTTCTCAGTTCTTGTGTCAGGTATGTGTTAATCTACCTTGCTAGACTAGAAATTGCTATACCAGAATGGTGTAGTGTATGTTCACTTATTTTTGAAAAAATCTTCTGGCAAAATTCTAATATTTTGGAATATTTGTCCATGTAGCCCTTAATGATGCTACAGCAAGTTGGTCTTGTAACATTTTGCAACTTTACTATAGTCTACTGTCATGCATTTTAACAAACTGGCTCAACACAGGCTAAGCAAAATCTGAAGAGTTTGACTAAACAGATCTGGCAAGAATCTAGTCAATTTTATTAATTTAATGCACAAAAATTATGAGAATACCTTAACAAGCATAACAACTTGGCATTTATGTATAATAATACGGAAGTGCAAGTGTTTGGAATAAGAGATTAATTCCTAGATTTACTTTCATATTGATATTATGGTTTATGGCTCTTCAGTGCATTTTGATGGGATATATATGACACTGGCAAGACACAATATGCAATAAATAATCACTTTGTCAGAATTATTGCTGCAGTTTGGAGTAAATAGTGGTCATCTGAAACTTTTATATCAGTATTAAGGCTGTAAAAAGTATATACTGTGAAGGATCTGCTACACTGTAGGTATTTCCCAGTTCAGTTTTACTGTAGAAGTAACAGAATTGTAAAAAACAGAAGTACTTGTCAAGCTTAAAAGAAAGGCTTTCCTGATAGCTAGATTAATGTCAAAGCAATTAATTTTCCATAGAGGTGTCATCAAATACAAAGAAATCTGATGGAACTGTGTAAAAATGGAAGGGGAGGTGAACAACAAACAAGCTTCAAAACACTTCAGGTAAACAAGTATTTTACCAAAGTAAGCAGTAGCTTAATCATTTGTCAGATTGAAGATAGGATTATGACATATATAAATAAACTCAAAGCTTCTAGTTGTAAGGAAAATAAATATAATTGCATAGTGCCTCTCTGAGGTTAATTAACTGTGAAAAAGCTGTTTACTAATTGTTTGTAATTCAAAAAAATTAACTCCTCCTTGCTCTATTTCTTCTAATAGTTACATCCAAAATAATCTTTTCTTAATGTGAATTTTATAGCATTTCCAAGTTTGATGAACGATGTTGTTTTCTTTATGTCCATGACAACTCTGACGACTTTCAAATCTACTTTTCTACAGAAAACCAATGTAGTAGGTGAGTTCAGTTTGCGCGGGTATTGCATGTGAGATCTCTGTCCTAAACAGAATCGATTTAGTAAAGATTGAAAGCTGACATTTTTGCTTGAGAAATTAATTACTTATTTCTTTGCTTCTTTTTTCTTCATGAAGAAGCAATGAGCTAAACTTAGTGATATTTAAGGTGATGAGAGCAATGTCCCATTACACCTGTTGGCTGGTTCTGATCCATTTACCTACAAGTCATTAGGTCTGAGAAAAGGCTTAAGTAGCTTATTCTAATTTATAAAAATTATATTCTTTTTCTGTGTCTTGGCCATGTCATGTAAGGTACTATATTGGTTTAGGTTCACTTATCTGCCTGTTCAGTGTGATTTAAGTAAGAGCAACTAGATCTAATAGAAATTTCTAGCTTATATTGTGTCACAGATACCTGTTACTGTTTGTGCCTGTATTCAACTATTTCCTGATGATCTGTGGTCTCTAAACAGTAAGCGTGCTAACTGAATTTCAGGCCTAAATCTTTACAGATTAAATTCTTCCTGGGAACTGATATTTGGCATACAAACCTTCTGAATGAAGTAGGAGTGATTTGTTAATACACTTAATATTTGGGGTTGGATGGTATATTTATTTTTCTTGCAATTATTATTTATGTATTACATGGAATAAACTCATGTGAAAGAAAATTATTAGCTCTACACAGCTCTGCAGTGTGTAAAAGATAGGAAACCCTAAAATTAATGTTACCTGCTCAGCCTTAATTAGGCATTGCAATTTGTGTGTTATGAAACATGGTCACATTTTTTGTGTCTTATTCAGTGCAAAACAGGAGTCTGTTCCAGAGTTATGTGTCTATTAGTCAGTGAGAGAGATGTGAATATTTTATAATAATTTTGAATATTTGTTAACCATTTGTTATGGAATTTGGAGAAAAGTGACTGGCTCAGGCAGGGAGCTACAGGAAAAGATGGTCTTGTAGTTAAGGATCTCTATCCCAGAGAACTAGATGAAATTAGTTAAAATTCTATTCTGTTCAAAACATGTTACTACTTTTATATTCTTGGCTTTCTGGGTGCCTGACTAGAAACCACAAAAACTGATTTTCAGAAATATTGAGTAATCACACTTGCAACCAAAGTCCGTAGGAACATTTACATTAAACTGAAGGTAATAGAATTCTCATCACTACATAGAAGGAGAACCACCCAATATCATGTCACAAATTTAGCTCTACTGAATTGAACCATTGAAAATCAATACTTCCTTTTTTAATATCTCATCTTTTTCTCTAATTACATTTGTAAAGACAAGGCCATACTAAGCACTTTTCATCAAAGTGTACAGCAAAAATATTTGAGTTGGATCTACCAAGATTTTACTATGCAATTACAGTAACAAGCAAGTATTAGGTTCTGCTACAGCAAATAAAATAATTTTATAAATAAATAAGCTTTTCAGTGTGTGTTTAAAATAGGATAAATATGGAGAAAGTAAGTAATGAAAGAAACCTATGAACATGCTAGTCAGTTTATTAGCTTGAAATCAAAGCCCACCTTGTGAAGAATCTGTTTAATCTCCATCCAGAAGGATATTTTTCTTTGATCCTGTGCTATTTATTGCTTTTTTAGATTCTGTGGGTTGGTGAAAGGAATTTTGTCTGATGCAGTTGGCAGTACTTTGGAACTAGAAGGAGAAATAGATGGAGACACATTGGAGGTATGTCAAGGGTAAAAGATCCGAGAACTCTGAAACTTGTTCTCCATCTTCCCTGCACTTTCATATCAGTATGCTAGGAAGATAATAAATAGCATTTAAGCTCCTTAAGTGTATATTAAATTTCAACTCTTACAAAACTATTTGTACACAAGAGTTGCATTCATTTGAAAAAACACATTTTTAATGAAGTGAGACTGTTACTACTGTAAACTGTATAAATCCCTAATGAAGGGTGTTACTGATCTTGTATTTATGTTGCAAACAATCTATAGATGAGAATCATCTGATATCAGCTGGCTTAAGTGGATAAAAAAGATAAGATAAATTAGAGGAAAAAGCCATTTAGCAAAGGGACTTCAGTTTTTCTAGCTGGTACCTGATACTATTACTATTCCAGGTAATTTCATTTGGCAGGCTTTTTCTGTCACAGAGTTTTGCAGATATTGAGGATCAGATTAATCCATTGTGCTTTTTACTTATCACTAAAACGTCCATGTTAGGAACCTAGTATCTGTAGGCTTTCTTTATAATCAGTATAGAGGGAAAAAATACTTGGAAAGGGTTATTCATGTTTTATGTGGGCTCAGGTTAGGGTAGGTGAATCCATGGCTTCATAAGACACACTTCCTCAGAGCAAACATCCATATTTGTAGTACTAAGTATGTATCCTGTGCTTCTATTTATTTGTTTTGAAATCTGAAAAGCCATCACAAAAAGTAGGTTCTTACTTTTATTTGTAGTCAAGCAAATTCAGTCAATCTGATTAATGAGTGTAAAAACCCTACTGTGGTTTCTTTGAGCTGGGTATCTTTCTTACTGTGTCTCATTCCAGCAATTCTCTTAGGCTTATGACTCAGAGCAGCTCTCTGATAATGAACCTTTTGTAGTACCTGAGGCTTCAGAAGAGGATTAAGAAAAGAGAAGACCCTCTACTGTACTGTTGAATGTGACTGCATATGGTGGGGGAGACGAGTTTCTGTACTGACATTTCTGCGTAGTGCCCACAGAATTCTCTCCTCAAGTGAAAACGACAAGACATGCACATCTATTAAGCCTAGCTTAATACATAATGTGGTCTCAGCATAGGGTGAGGTCTCTCCCTTGGCAAAGAGAGGGTATTATCTATAGCTGCAGATTTTACATTGCATACTTATGGACTTAGCTAATAGCAAGGCAATCTCCAAACAACACATCTATTCAACTATATAATAGTTTCTCAGAGGAACTGAGCTCACCGTGGCTTGAGCCTTTTAAAAACTGAACTGGAAAAAGACTTGAGAATGCACAGCAGGAAACAATCCTGCATGAATCAATGACATATGGAGAAATGACTACAGAAATTAATTTTAAATCTTTAAGCTATATCACTTTACATATCTTGAAGTTTTCACAATTATCACCTGGTACTTACTGTCTTACGTCAGGACAGTAAAGCAGAAATCAAGATACAGAAGGGGAGGATTAATTTGTTTAGCTTATAAATGAGCTAAGACACTTCATGTCTTTCTGCAGACTGAGACCTTGCATTTAAGAAGAGACAACAAGGAAAATGCAGCTTTGTATGGTCTTGATGGGCTTGACAAGCATAGAGAAAGCAGAAGATCTTACTGTTAATAAAACAACTGTTTACATTTGAGGAGGAGGAAGAAATAAACTGGAGCACAGTTTGGGGGAAGAAAACCTGATTTCAGTCAGAATTCTTATGAGAATGTTGTCCCAAGAGGTTGTATGTTTTGAATTGTGGTACTCTTTGAAAGCAACTACAGTTTAGTTCTACAGCTAACAAGTATTTCGAAGGAGAGTGAGGGTGGCAGTCCTTTCTGCCTTAGCGTATTCACTTCTGGATATTGACATTGAAGATGTTCCTATCACTTTAAGAGTACCTGCTGTACCCCAAATAAGATATCCTAGAGATCAGATTCTACCCTGCCTTCATACAGAAGGTCAGCTGTGAACACTTGTTTACTCATACCTAATGGTTGAATTGCACATCCAGCGGATCACATATTCAGAGTTTTGGCAACCAGCAGTGATTTATTCAATCTTTGTAGCTGTTGGAAAGAGAGGAGGCAAATGTGAAGTGGCATCAAGTATATACAAGTCTATTAAACTGTCTAACTAGCATTGAACTATAAATCTCAACGATTTTCATGTATCGTAGGACCCAGACTAGAGAACGTAGGTTTCTCCACAGTAATTATAGAGTTGGCTTAAGACCAGTCTTTTGCAGATAGGGTTGCTGTCAATCTTAAATTCTGCAATGTGACTGCTGTCTTTTTTCTGCACAGTTTTATATCATATGATAGCTGTGAAAACTGGATATGTTCCTACCAAAGAACCTGACAAGTTTTACATATGGCATTTTGGGTCAGTTATGCCTATCATATAACAAGATTATGTTATGAACCGTGAAGTGCTGAAACATGGAAAATGAAACTGTACTAAAGCTGTGTTAACTCAAGTTAGTTCCACTGAGTAGAATATGCTGTTAGGATAAACGACAGACTTTTTTTCTTTAGCACCTTCCATACAGCAGCATGAAACTTGCCATCTTTGCTGAGGTGAAGAAGGGGGGGAATGTCAGTGACTCATGGACATTGCAATACCAGAGCTGCAATACGAACTGGGAAGACACTTCAAAGCAATAGATCTCAAGGCTGCTTTCTGTAGGAGAGGGTCTTATTGGATGAAGCAGAAAACGTGGTCATTGACAAAAATGTCAATAGTTATAGCCATTGTAAAAAGATTTGCCTGGGGTTTTTTTTGAGAGAGAATTCATATGAAGCCACAGAGAATACCCTGCAGTTTTCCCATATGGGACATCCTCTTGGATTTGGGAAGATACTAGGGGAGGTCTGTGTACTCCTTATAATATCTGAGGCTATGAAACTGTCCAATTCCTTTCTTAACTCTTTGCAAAAGAGCTTTTTCAATATCCTTTATCTGTTCCCTGATTTGAATCAGGGGTGTGCTGCTTAACCCAACTTCCATAAGAAATTTGGTTTTATTTAGTGTCTGGGATGTACTTTGATTAAGCATCATTCGTCAGCAGGCTTTTTCACTGGCCTTTATAGTAGGAGAGCTCTCTGATAAGATCACCATATGGGACAAGACCATGAGGTGGTGTAAATTAGTGTAGCTTTACTGAAGTCTGAACCAGCAGTGACTTATTTAGCTGGCAATATGACCCAGCATGGTTTCAGCAGCAGTGGAAACCACCACTTCATATATTTAATCATCTGTAGAGAAGATGAACTTTTTTTTTTCTTTTTGGAAAGGCTAATAATGAGGGGAATATGTCAGAAATGAATTTTGCTGTGGCTAAGCTCAAATGAGAGTTTAGGGTCTTAAAACAGTGCCCACCCACTGTAATGAGAATGTCACTTTCATGTATTTATTAAACCCTTGGTTTCAAAATTACAGGTTGTGTTCCATACATTTATGTGTTCTGAAGGCTCTGTCAGCAATTCATAGAGACGATACCTGAATGTGTTCTTTTGACAGCACTGGTTCATTGAATTTGGTTTAATGCTATGTTCCTTGTTTGGGTAAATGCATTTCAAAGTTCGTTAGAGAAGATTGTTTCGTAGAGCAAGTAACATGGAAATTTTACAAGTTGTATAATGCACCAGGCTGGTGGGTAGCCTACCGTGCTACAGCTGTACTGCGGTAACTACTCTGTGCTGTACTAACTCAGTATAGTACATGACTGTTGTTAAAGCTCTCTGTAATGTCAAATGTTAGTGATAACAATTTCTGTGCTGCTTTGTTTATCTTTTCTGCTTGCAGTATGAATATGATTATGATGAGAATGGTGACAGGGTAGTTCTGGGGAAAGGTACTTACGGAATAGTTTATGCTGGAAGAGACCTTAGCAATCAGGTCCGAATAGCCATCAAAGAAATACCTGAGAGAGACAGCAGGTAAGACCTAGTTTATTGCTATATATACAATGCTAATGAAACTGCTGTTGTTTCCTGAAAACTTTGCTCTTTTTGCATGTATTTCTATGTGGTTAGTTTATAAAATCCCAGTATACTAAAATTCAATTATTATTTCCTCCTAGTATTCAACAGTACCCTTTTGAGAATGAAGACACCTTTATTTTTTGGAAAAGATAGGATATATATCATAAATAATACAGTTTGATTGTAAATTCTAGAATAAGACATATTTTGGGTTTTAAGTTGCAGTTGTATCTCATTTGTATTCTTTTTGGGGAGAAGGAAAAGCATAAAAGGAGTTTCGAAGGCAAAGACAGTACTATGTAGAAATACAGAAGAAAGGCATGTATAAATTCTTTGGGGGCATGTTTCTTCTTCAGGGTTCCTCTGAGATCTACCTCTGTACTTTTTCTGAAAAGGCAGCCAGTCGCACTGCATTTTGAAGGTCATGGACAACACATATGCTGAGAATTGGATCAGTATCCCTAAAATCTATTCTGTTTGCAAACTAGCATTTAAGCATAGCCTAGAACTTTTTCCTGCATCCTGAGATAATGCTTGATTTTTTTTTTTTTTTTTTTCCTTTTTAATAGGTATTCTCAACCTCTTCATGAAGAGATAGCATTGCATAAATATTTAAAGCATCGGAACATTGTCCAGTATCTTGGATCTGTTTCAGAAGATGGATACATTAAGATTTTTATGGAGCAGGTGCCAGGAGGTTTGTATCATTCTGAGCTTAGTCTCTCAAAGGAATCAAAAGCAGTTGGGACTCTAAACTTAGTGAAAGCAAATAGATGTGCATGTAATATGTTTGTGCACTGTATATGGCTTTTCTGTTGAGACATTAAGTACATATAAAGAATAGATTTGAAGTGTACAGGTCCCAGTACCCTCTCCCTTTTCTGTAATAATTACAAACGTAGAGAAAAGTCATTGAAAGTATTTGGTGTCAAATACTCATGTGTTACAAAATAGTGGAGTTAGAGCTGTATAGTCCATTTAGCCTGAGCATCTGAATGATGACTGGAGCTTTTAGGATAAGTTTCTGTTGAGCAGTAACACTGAGCAATTAAGTATTATTTTGTAACTGCTATATAGAAAGCACTGCTATTTCCTAGGTAGATTAGAGGTAAAAGTTGCATGCTTCCCTTGCTCATAATTTCCAGTTTTGCTCCTCTAGCCTTCTCTACATTTTAAGATGTAAAGTCCCTCTATATCCTCTCTAGGTTATATTTCCATCTCCCTATTTGCTTCACTTTAGAAAGCTGTTGGTGTGGACTGAAAATCCCTTTAGCTGAATTTGTCTGATATTAAGTAGACCCACTGCACTTTAGTTTATTATGAGCAGAAGAAGCAAAACTGTCTTTATTTTGCTTCATGGTTAAAATATTTGTGTTATTTTAAAAAAAGTTTAGATTTATTAGAAGTAGGGGAAGTGTGGATGACCTATCTCCTACTCTGAACACCCATTACTTAGTTTCTTTCAGGAGCTTTCTTTCCTCTGTCTCTGAATATTTCCAGAAGTTAATCCCATTATTTGCAAGGAAAAAAATTTCCTTTTTTTCTTCTTCCCTCCCCGAGTAAATCAGCTTCTCCTTGCCCGTGCATTTGGTTCATGAAGTATAGTGTACAACATCACATAGTGTTACCTTTAGCCTTTACTTCATTAAGGGCTAAATTGTTGCTAGTCCTAGTCTCCACAGTTGTTAGACTGAAGTGAGGGAGATGCATCCAGCCATGTCATAACATTTATTCCTGTCATGGAGGTGGAAGCTGAGCTGGCAAGAAAGAAATAACCAGTCAAGAGCAGCAGCAAATGATTTGTTTTGAGGAATCTATGAAGAATTTGGCATCATTATAGGTACTGCATTTCTCTTGTGTTAGGATATTGAGCAAAGGTTTAATCCAGACTTAAATGTTTCATGGTAATTTGGGGATTTTGCTATCTTGATACACTTTCTTCTTAACTCTTGTAGGCAGCCTTTCAGCTCTCCTAAGATCTAAGTGGGGCCCAATGAAAGAACCTACAATTAAATTTTACACCAAGCAGATTCTGGAAGGCCTTAAGTATCTCCATGAGAACCAGATTGTACACAGAGATATAAAGGTAAATTTTCCTTTAGTGTGTCTTGGTGATTTGCTTTTTATCTTATTTACTTCACTTAGTTTTACTCTAACCTGAAGTAGAATTTTTAATAGGATTTCATGGAAGCTTAAAAGGAAAGAATAAAACAACCCCTTCTCCTTAGTGCTACTGGAGAATTCCTTTGTAGAAAGGTATATTGCAAAGATAACCACAAACTTGAAGGAGTATTGAGATTGGGATTTAGAATCTGTACTCATCTGTCTCCCCTCCCTCTCTCCCTCCCTTTCCCTCTCTTCCCCACCCCCCTGCCTCCTCTCTCTCATCCAAACTGCAGGGGGATAATGTTTTGGTGAACACCTATAGTGGCGTGGTAAAGATATCTGACTTTGGCACTTCCAAACGGCTGGCGGGAATCAATCCATGCACTGAAACATTTACAGGTAAGACTAATTTAGCAGGGTTTATAAGGGGTTGGATGATAGATTTAGAGTTAGAACCAAGAGGCTCTTTGGATTTGTGATGAAAACATGATTAGGTCTCTCTTTTCAGGGAAGAGTGAATGGGGTGTGATCACCATAAACACAGGCTTGCTATAATTCTTTTTTTTTATTCTTTTTTTTTTTAGTGTAATTTTCTTCCATTCTACTTTTTTTTTAAAAAAACTTCTTAAGTGTGATGGGGTAATAATTTTTTCTTCTAAGTTTTTCATTACGTGGTAATTGATTTGTTGCAATTATATCTGGAAACACTTGAATACAGCAACTTCTTCATTTAATAATCTTGATATTAGTAACTCATGCATGCACACTTTCTTGAAGTAGGTCTAAAAGCAGAAAACCAAACACAAATTTGTAAATACTTTCAGTTTTGAGGCATTAATTATAAAAACCCAACCACCTGGCTAACTTGGTGTTATCAGCAGTAAAAAGAATAGTTTACATGAAAGTACTAAGCTGGTATGTTACAGAAAAGCCTTCATATACAACAAGGTAGTGAAAACTTGAAATATTCAGGGAAAACAAAATTTGCTGAGTAACAGCTGAAACTCCACATTGAAAAATTAATACATGGTCACTCAATTCTTTTATCAGTGGAGATATAGGTAACATGATGTTTTCACTTGTTATATGGCCATATGCATAGGCTGATATCACAAATCACAAGCCTCATACTGGTCTGCAGTTTAAATAAATGGTACACAGACACAGCCATCAGTTGTGTGTGGAAAACAGAAAACAAATTCCATTTAAGTGACAATCAAGGCTTCACATCACCTGTCTGGTGGTGAGTCTGCAGTTCCTCCAGCTTTCTTACAAAGGAAGCCATGAAAACAAAATTATTAAGGTTCTGAAATAACTTACCTTTCTAAGCTTTTTTTACTCATTATTAGCAAAACTTGTGAACTGGAAACTGGATCTATATTATGTCATGATCTGAACACAGCATATGATGTCTGCATCAGTATCTCATGAGATCAACATCCCATCAGGTGCAGGCATTTGAAACAAATCTATTTCATGCAAAGCTGTAAAGATTTTGGTTAGAATCAAATTAAGTTAAGGTAGGAGTCCTTTAAAGAGAAGAAAAAAAATTATTATTTGTCCAGTTTGGAATCATAAATGCAGCATTTGAATGTTAAGGATGAAGAGCTACAAGAAGCAATCTCTTCAGTTTATAGATGCTACAACAGATAGATACATAAATGACAGTGTGTCTGAACAGAGCTGGTGAAATGATGGTTTCTGAAGCATTTGTTTAAGGAGTTTCACCATTTTTTCCAAACAAATTATTCAACAAATAGTTTTCTCATGAATCATCTTGCTTATGCATCTGGATGGATAATTCTCAAATATGTACATGTCTCTTGTGGTACCTGGAAAAGAATATTTTCAGGTTTTGCCTGCAATGTTTGTCCTTGCCATTTTTGTTAGACAGGTTCAATGAAGTTACACTCCACAGGAAAGAGATGCACTACCATGTGGTGTGATGTAGCTATACTGTGCTTCTCATTTCTACAGGACATTCTGAAAACTTTAATATATAAAGGGGTCCCATAAAGTAAAAGTTGAAGTCATGGAGGAATACCCTTTTGTGGCTATTAAAGGTCATAGTCCAAAATTTAATTTTGGCCCAGGAAGCCACTATTATGGCTGATTGCTGTTATAGAATGATTTTCCTCTAGTATCTGCTCCAACTGTCTTTGCCTGTGTTTTACGTACTCCTTAGTGGCTTTTTAGCAACTGGTTGTTATTAGAGATGACATATGGAGAAATGGTATCTGAAGAAAAATCACCATACTGTAATAAAAGGAGGTAAATCTTTCCTTGTGCCGTTCTTTTTTGTTCTCTTGCATGTTTGCAGCCCTGTTTGTGCCTCAGAGATGTAATTTACCATGAGAATAAATATTTTACTTAAGTTCTCATTTGGGGTTTAAAATCAGTAGGCAGGTAGCTATAGCCCAGAGGGTCTTAAAAGGTCTCTTGCAATTTGTTTTGGTCCTTAACGCAGTACATAAACTCTGTTGATTTTAGGCATTATCACATGATTTGAAGAATCAGACTTCTAGTGATTTAAATGTTATATCCCTCCATTCAAGAGGGTAGTGGTCAATGGCCCAATATCCGGATGAAGATCAGTGACAAGTGGTGTCCCTCAGGGGGGACCAGTACTGTTTAATATCTTCATCAATGACACAGTGGGATCGAGTGCACCCTCAGCAAGTTTGCAGGCAACACCAAGCTGAGTGGTGCGGTTGACACACCTGAGGGACAGGATGCCATCCAGAGAGACCTGGACAAGCTTGAGAAGTGGGCCCGTGTGAACCTCATGATGTTCAACAAGGCCAAGTGCAAGGTCCTGCACCTGGGACAGGGCAACCCCCAATATCAATACAGGCTGGGGGATGAAGGGATCGAGAGCAGCCCTGTGGAGAAGGACTTGGGGGTACTGGTGGATGAAAAGCTGGACATGAGCCAACAATGTGCCCTTGCAGCCCAGAAAGCCAACCGTATCCTGGGCTGCATCAAAAGAAGCGTGGCCAGCAGGTCGAGGGAGGTGATTCTGCCCCTCTGCTCTGCTCTTGTGAGCTGGAGTACTGTGTCCAGTTCTGTAGCCCTCCGCATAAGAAAGACATGGACCTATTGGAGCAGGTCCAGAGGAGGGTCACAAAGATGATCCGAGGGCTGGAACACCTCACCTATGAGGAAAGGCTGAGAGAGTTGGGGTTGTTCAGCCTGGAGAAGAGAAGGCTGCGGGAAGACCTTATTGTGGCCCTTCAGTACTTAAAGGGGGCTTATAAGAAAGATGGGGACAAACTTTTAGCAAGGCCTGTTGTGATAGGACAAGGAGTAATGGTTTTAAATGAAAACAGGGTAGATTTGGACTAGATAAAAGAAAGAAATTTTTTACACTGAGGGTGGTAAAACACTGGAACAGGTTGCCCAGAGAGGCGGTAGATGCCCCATCCCTGGAAACAAAGGCCAGGCTGGACGGGGCTCTGAGCAACCTGATCTAGCTGACGATGTCCCTGCTCACTGCAGGGGGGGTTGGACTAGATGACCTTTAAAGGTCCCTCCCAACCCAAACCATTCTATGATTCTATGAAGGCACACAGCCTGAGGGCAAAGCTGTAGCTTGAACTTTTGTTCTACAGTAGTCTCATTTAATGAACACAGTAATATCCAATCCCTTTTATCTTCACCAGATGTCCTTTACTTAATAGTTCACCACTTTACCACAATGTATTTTTATTGCATTCTTAGGAAGAAAAATAATTTAATTTAAAGATGTCATAACAGAGCTGGTAGGAATTCATGTGGAGAAAGTACAGCAGTGTTTGAAACACTCAGAACATCTATAGGTTTCTGTTGTTGGTCTGGACTGTCTTCCTGAAACGACCTCTTGTTAGCTGTGTTAATATATGATTGAATATCAGTGATTCCAAACTGACCATCTTTTATTTCATTTTTGCTGTTATTTTTGTTTATCAGTATTACAACTAGTATTACAGTCAGACTGTCTACAGGCAAACTTTATAGACATTCAGATACATCTGTTAAGAGCCAACTGTAGGCTTAGGCAGGATCCTGTTTTGCCAACATGTATAGCTTTAGAAGTTTCAATAGGTTTTTTTTTTTTTTTCTTTTTAAAATAAAAAAAGGGTGGTCAAGCACTGGAACAGGTTGCCAAGAGAGGTGGTGGAGGCTCCATCCCTGGCAACATTCAAGGTCAGGCTGGATGGGGCTCTGCGCAACCTGATCTGGTTAAAGCTGTCCCTGCTCACTGCAGGGGTGTTGGGTTAGATGACCTCTAAAGGTCCCTTCCAACCCAAAGCATTCTGTGATTCTATGATTTTTTTTCTTCCTAACTTTGGATGTCAGAAATCCCAATATATCTTATATTTACAAAAATAGCTTCTTTTCAAACTAACTTTTTGACATTCCCTATCGCTAGTGTTCTCATTATAGGGATAAACACAAGAAAAATTACTCTCATGAAGATTATCTGTCACTCTGCAGGTTTTCATCACCTCTTACATGCATAATCTTTACAAGTTAGCATCTCCAAAAATTGTTTGATGTAATTTTACATTCAGAGGAAGTATTTGGATTATGAGGTGAATATACTTTCAGCAGTTTGAAGCCTTGTATTAGAAAGGGGGGAAAGGATAGTTTATAGAAAAGATGCTAAAACATAACTTTCTGTCTAGTTTTCTGTGCTGATACAGGAAATGAAATATTTTGGCTATACAGGTTGCATTTGACATTTTTTTAGTTGCTTAGTGGTGTGTTAATTCTCTTTAATAAGAATTAAGACTATAACAGTTGACTATTCTTTCTGTCCTGACTAGGAACCTTGCAGTACATGGCTCCAGAGATCATTGATAAAGGACCACGAGGATACGGTGCACCAGCTGACATCTGGTCACTGGGTTGTACCATTATTGAAATGGCAACGGGCAAACCTCCATTTCATGAACTAGGGGAGCCTCAAGCAGCAATGTTTAAAGTAAGTACAGCTTTTTTGATATAGAGTTTATGAATTTTCAAATACTAACTTAAAATTTTAATATTAATTTAATTGGTAGTAACCTTTTGTTACATGGGTTGTTTTGCACAAAGCCACAGTCTGATCTGTGTTCTTAATTCTCACTGAATGATCCTTCCCTGCTCTAAGCTGTATTGCTCTAGGAGGTAATAATTTATTTTTGTGCTGGAAATAGGTTATGACTCAGAACAGCTACCTGAAAAATGACTGAAGACTTATGAAAACTAATATTCTCTACCCTCTTACTTCTGTCATCTCCTGTTCTTGGTTTATGATTTCCTTCTTGGCAACCAGTCTCTCCAATGATAACAACCAAGTTATTTCTGCTCCTTCAAGTCTTCTTTTATGAGCCTCCGTCCTAGAGGATCTGTTTGCCTTGTCTTTTAAAGTCCCAGTCTCTGCAACATGGTGGGAATCTATGGTGGGACGAGGGTGTAACTTCCCAAGATTTTTGGAATGTACTGAAGGAGTAAAATACTCTGTATTTTAGATCCAAGGTCCTTTGAATCAAAGCTACCTCCTCAGTAAACTGTTGCCTCTAGTACTTTGTTTCTCTTAGTGTATCTGTTTTCAAATGCACAACTTAATACTTGAGAAGAGTATGCTTCGGATAGGTTTGGTAATAAATGTGTTTGAAAAAAGG
Organism: Pelecanus crispus; assembly: GCF_030463565.1. NCBI lineage: Eukaryota > Metazoa > Chordata > Aves > Pelecaniformes > Pelecanidae > Pelecanus > Pelecanus crispus. The sequence goes on from NC_134643.1 coordinate 139,347,598, forward strand.
TACTTGTTCTAACTCTAAAACGAACAGTAGTGTAAAAGCTATGATGTCATAATGTGTCAAATATGCAGACTGAAAATGTTTGGTTATTCCACTGGCTTGCAGGAGACCTTTAGTAAAGTACTTAAGTTTTCACTTATGCTTCAGAGTCCTCATTCTTACAATGGGGAAAATATATCCATACCCCAGAAAACTGCTTTAAATTATCAATATTGTTAATTTTTTGTGTATGGTGTTGAAAGTCGCTGTGTGATCGTTAGTATAATTATTAATGGAACCATGGTAGCAAAATCAGATCTTTATCAATAAGTATAGTAAGCTGGGCTGCAATTCAGCCATGCACCATACTAGGCCTGTGAGTTGTCCCATGTACCACAGCTAAAAGGCAAAGAAAGGGATGCTTATGGGTTTTGATGTAGTTATTTCAATGGTATATGTCACCTTGGTGCTGTCAACTTGTGACACTACCTCTAAAGATGATGCCTGGGTGAATATGGTTTGGTTCGCTAAAGCTTTCCTGACGGAGCCATGGAAAGAGACTGTTTTCCACATTGCTGTAAATGTCAGATGTAGTTCTCTCGGCAGATGTCTTTTCATCTTACGTATCTGGCACGTAGTCGAACTGTTCAGCGAGTTACACGTCTTATTTTTCAGCACAGTTTATTAAACTGTCAGGAAGCGCTGGTTCAGTTCATTGTGCTTGATGAGCTCTGCACAGGCTCACGAGGTGAGCTCTGGCAGGATTGTGCATGTCCCTATGTCCTGCCCATAAACATCACCAGGCCACAGAGCTGTGTTCTGAAGTCTCAGAATTGGCATTTTTTAAAATAAATTTCTTGCCCTTCTTTCTTCAAGGATGTGGCAGAGTTTTTAGCATTGTTATTACAGACTGTGGTAATGTGCTATAGTCAAGCATTTGTTTTTGTTTTCTGTTTCTTGGCTCTGCTAGGACCTGCTTGGAACTGCTTCTTGCTGGGCACCATACATTGCAAACTGTGTTTTCTTTCTGCTGTGTAATAAAAGTAAGCAAGCTGGAAGCTAGGTTTGAAGCCAAGAATTAAGCAGGCCAGCTGGGCAGTGTCCTGGTTTTGGCTGGGATAGAGTTAATTTTCTTCCTAGTAGCTGGCATAGTGCTGTGTTTTGGAGTTAGTATGAGAATAATGCTGATAACACACTGATGGTTTAGTTGTTGCTAAGTACTGCTTATGCTAGTCAAGGACTTTTCAGCTTCCCATGCTCTGCCAGGTGCACAAGAAGCTGGGAGGGGGCACAGCCAGGACAGCTGACCCAAACTGCCCAAAGGGCTATTCCATACCATATGACGTCATGCTCAGTATAGAAACTGGGGGGAGTTGGCCGGGGGCCTTCGATGGTTGCTTGGGAACTGACTGGGTATATAGGTTGGCAGGTGGTGAACAATTGCATTGTGCATCACTTGTTTTGTACATTACTATTATTATTATTTTGTTATTATTATCATTACTATTTTACTTTATTTCAATTATTAAACTGTTCTTACGTCAACCCAGGAGTTTTTCCTCACTCTTCCGATTCTCTCCCCCATCCAACCGGGGCAGGGGGAGTGAGCAAGCAGCTGCATGGTGCTTAGTTGTTGGCTGGGGTTAAACCACGACAGCAGACATGTAAAAACAGGCCTGGAAAACTTGGCATATTGAACTTTTGAGGCCCCCACCTCCACACGTGCACGCTCTGTCATGCATAGGGCAGGTGAGGAGAGGGAAGGTCTGAGCCTGACGGTGCAGTCAGTATAGAGATTGCAAATGACCAAAGAGTTGGACAAAATAGAGAAAAGGGGGCTAGAGGAAACAGAGCTGGAAGTAATTCCTGGCTGAGTGTACATTATCTCCTATTTCATCTATGAGCACAGTATGTATGCATCTGTGTGAAATGAGTGCAAACAAATGACATTGAATGGAGATAAAGTAAAACTAACGTTGCCACAGAGTTTCAGGATGCTTGTGACAAAACTTATTCTCCTTGAACCACAGGGATGAAGATAAGATCAGAGATATGCATTCAAATTTTCTGGTCCTGGTTTGGACTGTCCTGGGTTTTGTTTCGTGAGTAAGGCTGTAATATCAGCTTGTGACACTGCCCCAGCTGAAGCTGGCTGTGTGAGCCTGTCCCCAGAGTGCACGAGGAGTGGGCTGACCACAGACAAACGTGTCAAGAGGAGTTGTCAGAGCACAACAAGCTGTCTTCTCTCTGTGCTCCAAAGCAAAAATATTGCCGGGCTGACGTTTCGAAGCTTTGAAACTATATACCCTATTTATAAAGCACTGTCCAAAAATTGGGATTTTACAAAATTTGTCCAAAATTGGGATTTTACAAAATTTGTCCAAAATTGGGATTTTACAAAATTTGTCCAAAATTGGGATTTTACAAATCAGATAAACAAGCTCCATCAGACAAGGTAAATGTATAGATGTTGTATCCTGCCAAAAGGACATAACATAGTTTTATTTATTTATGCAATTTATTTACTAAATACATCAATTTAATTGCAGAGGTTACAAGTTGCATATATTAAAAATGTTACATGCAGAAAATACTGAGTTTGAATGTGCTTAGAGTCATGGTTTGGAAGGGCTTAATGCATTCATTATTAGCATTTTATATTCTGCACTGTCATTCAAACAGAACCACAACTTCTCAGCATTTTTTGCTTCAGCGTGCATTGAAGCAGAACCACTATTGTGAGTGCCTAGTGTGCCACAGTGTGTTAATGCAGCTGTATAATGAGATTACTTAAATAACTCTTCATTTTAGCAAGCAGCTGGCACTTGTTTAACTGCTGGGCTACTATCTCCCTTGCGGCCACTATCTTTCTGCTTGTTCTCCAGAGCCTGTTCTATGTAAAGATGCTGAGACTACAAGCCATAACCTTGCCAGATACATGCCGTACAGTGCACATGTGTTACACAATTCTCATTTCAAAACATTTTATTAGAGAATAAGAAGGCAAATGAAGGAGCTGGAAAAATCACTAGGGAGCAACCTGTAGAAGCACGGTTTTCATTACTTGAAGAAAGAGTGGGGGGTCTTGTTAAACCCTTGGACATCATGTGATTTTCAGTTAAATAACACTGAAAGGCTTGGGAAGACATCTGGCCCGAGTGCCGGGGCTGGTGACAAGGTCTGGCAAGGTCATTGTGGGCATTCATACAAGGAAATTTGGCAGCGGCAGGAGCAGAACAGGTGCAGGCCCCAGGCAGTCGGTGCTAGAGGAGGAAGTTGTTCCTGTTCCTGGGCACGAATGTGCTGGAGGAGTCAGCAACAGAGAGACGCAGTACTGGGCAGGGGTGGTGGGAAGCATATGCAGTAGCTGCAGCTCCCAGTGCTGGTAGGAGAAGCAGCATTTGAAGCGCTTGGTGTGGATAATGTCCAGATCCCAAGATTGCCTGAAGGTAGATGGTTGGATAGAATCATAGAATGCTTTGGGTTCAAAGGGACCTCTAGAGATCATCTAGCCCAACCCCCATAACTTGGCATTTGCATAATACCACATGGACATTCACGCCATGTCTACAATGAAGTAAAACAGAATCAGAGCCTTGTCACTTCACCTCTCTATGTGGGTACCTGGATCACTCCTTTTCCACGAGAGTCAGAGAGAGTGTGAGAGATCATACTAAGAAAGCTTTGGCCCATGGTCTCCTTGCAGTTGTTTAGTAAAATTACTTAGTAAAAATAATTTGTATCTGTGTTTTACTTGCAGGTTGGGATGTTTAAGATTCATCCTGAAATTCCAGAATCACTGTCTGCTGAAACAAGGGCCTTTATTTTGCTCTGTTTTGAACCTGATCCTAGTAAACGTGTTACAGCATCTGATTTGCTCAGAGATTCCTTCCTGAAACAAGTAAACAAGGGCAAGAAAAGCAGAATTGCATTCAAGCCTTCAGGTAGGGAATTATCAGCCAAATCCAAGTCAACATCATCATTAAGTGTTATATAAAAGATTGGAATCATTAAGTGCTCTCTTTTACTAAGGACATTTCTTGTGCCAGGAAGGCAGCAGGAACTCAACTGTTGAAAGTGCCTGTGATTTGTAATTAGACGTATTTAAATTTAACAATTCCCACAAAATATGGTGACCTGCTTATTTTGTGTTTTGCTTGCTGAAACCTCCCAACCCCATTTCTCCTCTCCCCAAAAATAAATGCCTCATTTATAGTAAATTAAAATTAGAAAAATTACATTCAGTGAAGACTTTCCAAAGCAATTCTGCATTTTAGATTCACAATTACATACACTTCAGAGACCTGAATTTCATAGAGTCAGTGCTTGGCACCTGAAAAACATGGGTCTATTAGGTGTTCAGGTTTACCAGGGCCAGCATTTTCAAACTTGATACGTAACTTGGAAATTTGGCACATAGGTGCTGAAGTAGCTGTTCAGTGGGTTGTTTTGTTTTGTCTGCCTAGTGTGTTCTTCCCCAGCTTAATATATCAGCCACTTCCTCAGGGATAAGATAACAAATCTTAATATAGACCTGCCAAATAAATAATTAGTGTTTGAAGGAACTGTCCATTTAAAAACAAGCAAAGCCATTTGTCTTGCTGCTTCTTTCCCCTGCCTGCACACACAGAGCACATGCTCCCAGTGCCAATTGAATTGCTTCCTTTTTTGAGCTTTTTCCCCCTCAACAGGGAACATTTGAAAGAATGGAATTCTAAGGGGAAAAACTAGCAAAGAATTTATAACATCTGGCTGAATTGATTTCAGCAAGGAAATGGGCATCGTCTCTTGTCCTGAGGGGCACTGAGAACTGCAATCCCTGCAGTTACACTGGGGTAATGGGAGAGCTCACGCTGCTCAGCCAGGGCGGTGGCAGTCAGGAGCCCTTGGCTGAGGACACTTTCCTGGAAAAATTGTGTGACATTAGAAAGGGTGGCTCTTGCCTTGTTAGCTGCCCTGGGAGCAACAGGCTCTTTGTCAAATACCAGGGGAAGTGCAGCTGTCTTCTGCACCCCCTCCCTCCTCCTGCCTTCCTCCTTTCTTCTCTTCTCCCACAAACTGATGAGGTTATGGGGCTCCTTCAGCTGGCCTGAGGATCTGGTGCTGCAGGGTTAAGCACTGGGCTGCAGCAAGAAGCAAGCTCAGTGATGGCCATGGACATGAGCAGAGCGGGCAAATGCTATGACAACTGTCTGTTGGGTGAGGGGATGGAAGGGCAACATGGCTGCAGCTGAGTGTGTGCTGAGTGTGCAGCTGAGTGTGCACTGGAGCTGGGGAAAGCTGTGCTGGCTGCTGCAGCCGTCTCCAAGGGGAGTTTGGGGGCTTAAGGCAGGTCCTGGCCCAGCAGTTGCCGCAACCTCAGCTGACGCAGTTCACTCTGTCTCCTCTCTCTACCATTTCCCTCAGTGCCACTTTCCTCAGCTTTGTCCCCATCTTTCCATCCTGTCTCTATTCCTTTTTTTCTTTCCAATAATAAAGGCAGCCCAGAACAAATCTCAGCCCTTACTCCTGGGACAGCAACTTTCAATTTTCTGTACTGCTGAGACACCTTGAACCAGTTCTCACAAGGTGACATATATTACTTCATTTCTGTGACTGTTTAACCTCAGCTATTTGAACATCAGTCATGTACCATGGATTATGTCAGAGCTTTCTCAACAACTTTGAACTTCTAGCTGTCTTCTTCCTCCACCTCCACATAATTTGTAGTGATAAGCATCAAAAACTTTTGTGATATTTTAGCTTCATGGGTGTGTGCACTCTGAGTTGACAGAACTTCTTCCTTACCTTTCCTATCACACAGCTGCAAACTGGCAATCAGGATTATAGCAAGCTCTCAATATCTGTTATTTTTTTCTTTCTTCTTACTTTCAAGATGAATTGGAAAGGGACAAGAGATTTCCTTCAGGCTAGTGCTAAGAGAGAGAGTCCTTACTGAGGGCAAGGGGATATGTGAGCGAGGCAGATGCCTCAGGTGTTGGACAGGGAGCAAATATATACCCATTAACGCAATCTGCCAGAGGTGAGGAGGGCGGGTAGCAGAGTGCTCTCTGCTTATAGAGAGATGGCTGGTGGAGGAGCTGATGGTAACCTGTTGGTTTGATTCTTTAAACAGCTGTACATCCAGTTGTACCACTTTGTGAGACCAGCAGCCAGGGAGAATGTGTGTATATATGTGTGTATGTGCGCGTGCAAGAGAGGGTAACAAAATGGCATTTCATATGAGTATCTAGCTGCTTTGCTGTCTTTGGGTTCAGCAGTTAGCTTTTTCACACCTTTTATTGCTTATGCATGTAATGATTTTGAGTTGTATGGCTGCTTTCTATCAACAAGGTTACCTCTCCCTCAGCCGTTTTGCAAAATGAGGTCTTGATATCATTGAAGATCATCATGGCTGTTTTAAGCACCTTGCCCTTTCCTGCCTAGTTCTGTTACATGTTTTACAATATCTGTTCCTAGATTACAATCGTAATACATCCCTCCCACTGCTGATCCATGGAGAACAGGCTGGCAGTAGCAGCAGTGAGCATGGCTCTGTTTCACCAGACTCTGATGTACAGCATGACATGTTTTTCGAAAGGCCAAAGAGATCCATTTCAGAGATTCAGACAAAGCATCCCATTTCCCATTTACTAAGGTAAAGCATTTGCTTGTCGCTTGACACCCATGAGGGATTATGTGGATTTAATTCACATCATATTTGATCTGCGGGCAATTTTTTCACATAATGACTGGATACGCAGGTGTGTTAAACAGCAAGTGAGTTGTATAGGCAAGTTACCAGCTAATTTAAACTCTGTCTATAAGTAATTAATGAACAATGATTTTTTTCTCATTAAGGTTTCCACATATTTATATGCTTTTCCCTCCCCACTGAACAAATGTCAGTCATCTTATTGACAGAGCGGATATGAATTCAGGAGTTAGCAGAAGAGTTGACCCTTCCATGTACTCATGAAAAAAATGTGGGAAAGGGGCAGCGGATAGTTCTGCTGATAGGAGAGCATAAGGCAATACTTTCAAATGAGTATGTTACAGTATGGGGCCAGAAAAAATGAATAGTTTTCTCAGTCCAGGGTTTTCAGCTTTCCTTCCCAAAACTGAACCAGTGCTGGGTGACATTAATGCCAGCTCCTTAGCGGGATGAAATTAGCCTTGTGCTTTCGGCTTCAGGTTTGTGCTAGCTGAGGAGCTGAGCTATCTTCTGTCTCCGAATTAGTGTTTAACATTCTGATCAATCCACTGCTGTAGTTTAACTCACTTTCTAACCTCTGAAGTATCACCACTTGCTTCTGACAGTGCTGCCATGTTGCTAATGCTGAGGTCTCTCTTGTGCATGTGGCCCGGTTGCTGACACAGCGTGCCTGATGAGGGCTCAGCCTCAGAGGACAGGAGCTCCTCTCCTTCCGTTGAGGACAAGGATTCTGGTCTGTTTCTGCTGCGGAAGGACAGTGAACGCCGAGCAATCCTATATAAAATCCTTAAGGAAGAACAGAATACAGTTGCTTCCAATTTGCAGGACTGTATTGCACAGGTAATTTCACTTCAGTTCTCCTTTTCCCATGTCAAAAGGAAAATGACAAGCTAGGTAGTATCATTTCTTTTCTGAAAACTAATAAACAAGGGTGCTTGGATGGTTCCTTCTGAATATATTTAATCTCTGAGACCTGTAACTGTGTGAGCTGTTTGCTGTTGTCTGAATGGATGGCAAACACTGCCTTTTGCCTGCTGCTGGGCTCTTGGTTTTTTTGGAGGGGGAGGTTTGGGGCATTTGATGTGGGGTTGGGGGGCTGAGGTTGGTGGGTTGGGTGGTTTTGATGTTGTGTTTTGTTTTGGCTTTTAAGGTCATGGAAATGGAACGCCAGGTAGTAATAGGTATTATTTGCTTTAAGGACAGAGAACTGATTAACAACTTTTAATTCAAAACATATGTAAACTAGGTGCCAAGAACACAGTACGTGAATCTTAAAAAAGCTAAGGTAGATTTTCTGTAGAGGGAAGGGTTGAGTGGGAAGGTTCAGTGACTGTAAAGAGGAGCAAGAAAAATCCTATGTTTGGTTAACCCATAGCCAAGCAATGCCACACACCAGTAACAGAGTTGATTGCTTAGCCTTTTCTTCTTAATGTCTGCTTCTAATGTGCCACTGATGTTATCTATCCTTATCAAAGCTATGGTTTTTCAGCTGGACTTCATTCACATAAAGGGGAGCCCGCTGACTCTTCTGGTGCTATCCGTGGCCAGCTGTTGGTCTTGGCACAGACACTTGCAGCCCCACTGGCAGGGGCCCTGCTGCTCCAGGGGCAGCTCCAGCCGAGCCCAGCGTGGGCAGCCAGCTCCATGCAGCGCAGGGGTTTGCTTCTCCCCCATGACTCGCTTCCCCAGCAAACTGCCTCATGGTGCAGATCGGCTGGCCCCAGACCCTGGGGGCTCCTGTAGGGCTCTACTGGCCCAAGAGAAACGCCTACAAACTCAGGCTGGGGAAGCCGTTGCTCTGAGCTTAAACTGCGAAATAGCCTTACGGAGGACTAAAATTCATACATGAGATCTTAGTCAGAAATAACCAGGGCTCTAAATATTTTCCAGGATAAAGAAGGATTATTTAGTAACAGCAAGTCCTATCTCAGTCTCCAGCTGTTTTGCAGCACTGCTGTAATCATCTCTTTTCCATAATTTCTGTAATACTTCTCCCTTTACCTTTTAATTATACAGGTTGTTGTTCTTACAGGCACTTGGATGGCTTTAACTGTAGGGGTTATGGACTGCAAATCATAGAATGAACCCTTGAGTCCTATCACTGTGTAATCTTAGACCTTTTTCTGACTTATGATAAATGCATATATGGACATTTTTTTGCCTAAGGAAATCAAACATCTGCATAATTAGATATAAATCCAGATTCAGCTTATTGAAAGGATAGTAGCTAAAAAATTTGGGTCTCTTATCGACTCACTCTGCTCTTTTTATGGAGGAGAGCTGCCCTCTTCAGTACATTGCAGAAATGTGTAGATACTATCTGGATCCTCTTCCCTTTGTGACAGCCACAGTAGCAGTAGACTTAATTATTTTTCAGAAAATAGGAATTACTATTAAAAAAATTTAGTTTGAAAAAGGTAGAAAAAAAGGCTTTGCAGAAACAAAAGTTCTGTGATTTCTGTGCATCGGTGTGAAATATACAGGGGCAAAGCTATAAATTGTAACCCTAAAAATACTAATGCTACTAATTAGATGTTTAATGACTCTGGGATTTACTTGATATACATTAATTATCATTTCTCCAGAGCTCTGAAGAACTGCAGCTTTCAGTGGCCCACATCAAGCAAATTATTGGGATTTTAAGGGACTTCATACGTTCTCCTGAGCAGAGAGTGATGGCTTCTACCATATCCAAGTTGAAAATGGATTTGGATTTTGACAGCACTTCCATCAATCAGATTCATCTGGTGCTGTTTGGATTTCAGGATGCGGTGAGTCCCTTGCCTAGCATAGGGGGAGAGGAATTCTTCTGGGACAGCTTCTCCACTCTTCCTCACTCCTCTTCCTTCTTACCCAGCTCATGCCAAACAGCCATTTTCTGCCCCAGTTCCTCAGAAGCTCCTGTGCCTGCTGGGGCAAGTGGGAGGATGTGGGCAGTATAGAGTAGACAAAGCCCTGGTGTCTGTTTGTATGGAAGACTAAGAAAAGACTGAAGGTGTTTGAAGGTCAGGTTTTGCCTGGTGACCTGTGGATCACCAGTGCTGAAAGTTCCCTTGCTCTGGGAGGAAGCCTGGGGTGTAGCCACGAGCACTAGGACAAGCTCCTCAAAGGGCGCACGGGGCTGGACACAGAGCCCTGATGTGTTGGAGCCTCAGGTGGGCACTCCCAGGTCGGCCTTGAAGCCAGGGGTGGTGGTGCTTGAAGGGCTGCCCGTGACTCACCTCAAGTTCTAATGTTTGCTCCGAGTCCTACGTTTATTTGCTGTTCTACCTCTCCTTGTACTGTAGAGGGGCTTGAATGTCACAGTCTGGGTACAGTTTGAAAGCTATAGCCTAAAACTGTCAAATCTGTTGTGTAGACTTTAAAGGGTGGGAGGGTTTTAGTGACTCATGCAGTTTTATAAAACTTCATCTGACCACTGAAAAACAAGATTCTCTTTCCTAAGGTGTAAGAAAATGCTGTTTGCTGCTGCTTTGACTTGCTTATTTATTTATAGGTGAACAAAGTATTAAGAAATCATTTAATAAGGCCCCACTGGATGTTTGCAATGGATAACATAATTCGCCGTGCAGTCCAAGCAGCAGTCACTATTCTTATTCCAGGTAAATCAAAGCAGCTGAAAATAAACTTCAAAAAAAAAGAAAAAAAAAGTAGTCTGTTCGCCTGTCAATGTTATAGCAAATGGAACAGCTTAGATGTTTAATCTATCAGCGTGCCATTAACTGCATCCCATGTGCCACTACATCAAAGGCACAGGGTCAGAATGCTGTACAGAAAGAAGTGTTGATCTGGAGGATTAATGCTGTGCTTGCAGTACAAAAGCATACAATGAGGAGATAACCACTGGTTCTGCACCACCAGTGTGGTTCAACCATGACAAAAAAAGGCAAATTAGATTCAGTCCAAGGTGGAGCTGTTCTAGTAAGAAAGAAGACAACTCTGTACAACATTGTAATGAAATCCAAGGTGGGTAACGCTGCACAGGTCTGGTTATGTGTTCTGAAAAATGATTACTGAGCTGTGGAACAGATGCAGAGAAGGGAGTGCATTAATATGAGGAGGAGTATGATTTTGGCCTACAGATGGATGGTAGGAAAAAATACCACCACCAAGAAGGAGGAGGATAAGTGACTAAGAACTATCTAGGAGTAAGTCTAAGTTGGAAATTTGCAAGTAGTTTTATAACTCTTTGAAGTGCTGAGCATCCCTTCCAGTATGAGAATGTTCTGAGAGCCCTTAGTGACGGTGAGCCCTTTCAGTCCAAAGTTGCTTTGGCTTTCAAGTCAAATCAGCCAAATTTGTTAGGACTTTGTAAGAGAAGAATGCCCAGGATTCTTTGGTGGGAAGGGTGGCCACCTGCAGCAAGTTCTGAGAGAACTGGTGTTAGAAATGCTACCTGGAAAAGACGAAGGCTTTGTAAACTCTTTGGTCCAGGGCATTAGGGGAAATTAACTTTTTTTTTTCTTTTTTTTAAAAAAAGCAAGCTTTCAAGGGTTTCGCATTAATATATTCTATTAACTATCTTATAATTCATTTAATCGCAAATGTATTTGTCATCTCTACAGCTGTAATCTACAGCTACCTGCCTCTACTGGTACGCTACAGCCGAGCTATTACAGTGCCACTCATTTTAGAATTGATGCCAGAGAATCTATGGTCCAGCTCACATAAGGCTTTGCTACTCCCCTGCACAGTATTGTAAGAAAGCACATTGTGCAAACAGTTTGCTTCCACAGCTGAGGCTCCCCCACCCGCAGTAATAAAGAACAAACTGTAGTACCTCTGAAGACAGACTTGTCCAAACAGTTCTTATTCTGACACAGTTTCATTTTACCAGAGCTTCGGGCTCACTTTGAGCCAGCATCAGAAACTGAAGGTGGGGACAAGGACGGTGATGAAGCAGAGGACAGTCACCAGCCCACTGAACAAAATGGGGCTGAGGATCCTGCCATCACGTCAGGAGCCAGCACCCTTAGTTCTGTGGTGTCACATGAGGCTCAGCAGCAGCTTAGCCGGGAGTTGGGCAGACTTAAACAAGAGACCTTCAGGTAACCCTCCGATAAAGACTGTGGATTTATTTTCAGGCAGTCTTTGACAAGCTCTCAGACGCTGCTTTCTACAGCGACATGTACATACATAACACAAATACCGCTCACCTGGTATGACTGCCTTGTGACAAAGCAGACCTTCCAGGAACACAAATGGCTTCAGAACACGCTGGCAGCACCGGTATGACAACTCGATAGCCTTCAGTACAACTTTAGTTTCTGTGTAATTATTTTTTTAATTGCAGAAGGTCATGTTGGATTACCGTTAAGCAATTAGGCTTGTGCAACTGTGCTGGTTTCCTTCCTACTTCCTTAGCTCCTTGGACGCCACCTGACCCAGTGGCAGTGTCCTCAAAGCTGTTCCTGCAAGGCAAAGCCAGAGCAGCTCTGTCCTGGCCCATGGGACAGGCTGCCCACTAATCAGCACAAGCAGAGCCCCTGTCCTATTTCTCATGGGTTACATTTTTAGGCTGCTGCCAGCATGTTAACAGCTGAAGGTCCCATTCTTCTTTACGTGTGTTACGTGATCTGTGATCAGAAGGTCCCTGGTCAGGGGATATATTCAGGGTTACACTGTTCAGCAGTAAATTACAGTATAAAGGCAGCAACTCTCCCCAGGGAGGCTGCAAAACAATAGGAACAGAATTTACAAGCTATTAACTAAATTCTGCAAAGATGAAAGCTTTAAAGTGCCACCACTAAGCTGAGCTGCAGACAACCAAAATGAAATCTGCAAGCCATAAAATATGTTACTTAAGACTCTTGAGTCTTGCTGGAGCATCTCTGTCCTTTGGTAGTCGTTAAAAATAGTAAATATTTATTTCAGCTAGACTTATTCTCAGTATGGTTTTGTTTGATCTCTCTCATATGCTGACAGGCTTTTGGAAAACCTAGTTCAGAAGGAGAAAGAATATCAGACCCTCTTACGACAATCTTTGGAGCAAAAAACTCAGGAATTACACTTGCTTCGATTAAAACTTAAACCTGAAGGTATGAGGAGATACTGCATACTTTGACAGTTGCACACAAATACATTGGATTGTGTGTATGTGTTTGATTTGGCTCAGGGTAACTTAAAAGACCGTCTATTTTAAGCTTCAGGAGTCTGAAAACCATCACTTTTGCCCTAGTTTTGAGGTGTATTAACCTATACTTTTGTTTTCTGTTAAAGACTCCCAATGGTCTGCAGCAACTGTTAGAGAGAATGCAGACCCTGAGCTCATGAACTGGCTGAAACAACAAGGAGCAGACTTGGATACAATTAAGAGGGTAAAAAAAAAAATGGAATAATTAAAAAGAAAAACAATCACCTTCTTAAAAAAGGTCACTGTAGTCATAATTAGCAGTTTGGTTTAAAAGAAGGTATATTAATTTAGGAATAAATTTGCCTTGTAGTTTGCTGAAGAAGATTATACACTAAGTGCTGTCCTTAATGATATCACTAAAGATGATCTGCGGTATCTTCAACTGCGGTAAGTACGTACTTCTTAGTTCATTGTTAAGAGCTTAATAAAAGTAATTCATAAAAAAAACTTTTTTAGAAGTTAGGTTATTCAAATAGGTCAGTGATAGTTCAGTGGCAACTGCTGCAAATTTCACCTCTGATTTTCTGTTAAAAGTTTTTCACGTCTTAACTGATGCAGCATAACACCTACACCTAGGGTGCTTCAAGCCAGCTAAATTTTGGCATTTATCAAGGTTGGGAACTATTTCTGCACTGTTCAGGATGATGTAATTATATGGAAAATAGGCATAAAGAACTCATTTTTTCTAGCCATTGATTCAAGTCCTTTCACCATCATTCTGTTAACCCCTGCCTGACCCAGAAGTTGTTGTTTTAGCCATAACCTTAAAGAAGTGTAGCGTTTTTTATGTGCTGTCATAGTTGGGATAACCTTGGGATTTCTAGATTTTACTTCTTGCTCGCTTTAAAGAATGGAGATGAGGGAGTTTTCCCTAAACTGTTCTTCCTAAACTCTTCTTCACACAGGGGTGGTCTTCTCTGCAGAATTTGGAATGCAATATTAAACCACCGACAAACATTGGGTAAGATTAAAGCTTCAGAAGGAGAACATGCAATGGGAATAAGCAAATGAAAAATACATTCCTAACACTTAAGCTATTAGATGTATATATGTATGTACATTGGCCTTGCAGGTTTTGCACAATTATGTAGCTTGTTTGACCATCTGCGTAATACACAGTGAATAGTAACAGCTTTTAAGTCAGTGTCAATGCTCTTAAATTATTTATGAAACAGTAATGCAGAAGTCAAATGCCTATCAGTGTAATATAGAGCATTAGCTGAGGAAAAAAAACCAAACAACTTTTCTGCAACCAGGTACCACACACCTGGATTGGCTTGAGCATTGTGAAAACTGTGAACTTAAAATGTGTTACAGTTCTGCTGGCTGATGGTTTGAGCAGGGAGGGGATACGCTAGAGTGTATGTCACCTCTTCATAGATGAATGTATATAGCTTTTTGTATTAAAGCTACTCTCACTGAATTACTAAGAAAAGCCTGGTGTGATGTTTTCATTTAGTAACTTTTCTGCAGCAAAACCAGAGCATCTAAATGGCCTTTTCAGGCAGGTTTGGGTTGGGTTGTTTTTTTTTTTTTTTTTTTTTTGAAAGTGGTTCATCAAGAAACAAAGCAAACAGACCACCAGCTAAACATTGTTAAAGTTTAATATTTTTTACACTGTACATAACACAGCAATCCAAAGAAAAGTCAGTAAAGCAAATATATAGCAATTTAAATAAACTGCTGCTTTCTCTTAATTCAGCTCCTTCTGCAACAACATTCAGCATGCTTAAGAAAATCTGTACTGAGATGGATTTCCCTACACATTTCCTCTTTTGAAAGAGCTTTTAAATAAGCTTAAAGTTTGTTTCTGAGTCATTATAATTCCTGTAAATACATTCACTTATTCATAAGAATAAGTTATGCCAACAAAAAGGCCTTTAGCTGACAGACTTGTACCTTATCCACTGGTTTGGGCCACGCACTTCAAAGGGTGGCTCATTGAAGTAGATGTGGTTACCTAATTCTTCCAATGGTGGCTCTGGGTCAGTGGTAGCAAACTGAGCAGCTTCCTCAATCTCCTTCCTTACTGCCACATCAATTTCCTAAACCAAAAATGGATGCTTATCAGAAGACAGCTCAGAAAAAGCAGCATAACTTTGAATTTAAACACAGTGATTAAGTATTGGTCAGAATTAGTGTTAACACTGTCTATAAACATAAATTAAAAACCTGTGAAAACTTCCTTCCTACTAAACTGCAGATTTGTCCTGTTTGGATAGTGCAGGTAACTTACTGCCAGAGGAACATGACCCCACTGAGCCTCTACATTTCCAATTCTGATTCTGCAAAACACTGAGAGTGTCAGTGTCAACTTCTTTTTAAAACAGAGTTGATGAAAGTACATTTCCTTAGAGGCTTCCTGGCTCCTTCACTAGGATTCTTCTCTGTTGCTGCTTTCCCTTTCAGAGACTTCCAGTACTTCAAAGAACAAGTGATGCAAGCTGCCCTATGATGTGCTTTTCAGAGATCATTAGGGTGTGAATGCTCAAGAGCTTGCTTAAATAGCAACTAAAAGCCATACCTTTAACTCTTCGATGCTAGCGAGGTTATTGTTGACCATTCTGTCCTTCAGCAAAGTAATAGGATCACTTTTGCTTCTCACTTCTTGAATTTCTTCTCTAGTACGATAGCTAGGAGCAAGACAAGCAGAGACACGAACTTCTTCAGTGGTATCGTCAATTAGAGGTGAGGTTCTGGGCACAGCTCACTTTCAGAAAAAGGTGTGACTAAAGAACGTCAGGAATGCAACGAAAATACAGCGACATTCATCACTCAAAGGGCAGCAGAGCTACATCTAGAACACTTAGATCCGTAAGCAGCAACAGAGCTGACGTAGCTCCAGACTCGAGCATAAGGTAGGCAGATAGGCAGGGAAAGGGGAGCAATCCCAGCCTGAGACAGTTACTACAGGGGCCATATTTCCTCCTTCCTATCCTCCCCTAAGGGGGGGATGGGGGGGCTAAATAACTTGCTGCGTGCTTCCAATTCACTACAAGTTTCCAACGAAGCATTGGGATACACACCCTACTTCATGTAGATAAATTCAGATTTGTCAGTTGGTGTAATGCCTGAGTCTTTTTGGCACCTGTATATTTGTATTTTTTAAGAAGTGTTCTACTTGACCGGACAGTTCAAACTGTTCCTATAATTTTAGCTTACAGGATTTTGAATATTCTAAAAACACTGGAAAAGCACACTGCTTTTCAGTCAAAGCTTAATTACAACACACCATAAAGTCACACCAAAAGCAGAATTCATTAATAGCAAGCACAGAAGTTTAACTGACTTTGTGCTTGTTCTAAATCTCTTAATACTGCAAGTAAAACAAGTACATTACATGGCCACAGATTGTCAAGTGAGCAATGAGATGAGTGATCAGACTGCTCATAGCAATTTCATCATAATCTTTATATGTGCTTCACAATGGATGTAAACATTGAATCCACAACAGTTTCAGCATTCCACCCATCAAGACTTACTTGTTTTCAGTGAATGCCAAGAAAGAATGTCACAGTACCTTATTCCAGGGTCACTCATACTGTGGCCATGGTAACGGTATGTCTGTAGCTCCATCAGAATAGGACCCTTTAAAAGAAAAAAAAAAAAAATACACAAAGAGCATTACCACCTTGAGTAAAATTTCTTGTTATAGCAGTAAGTATTTGCTATAGACGAATTGCACCAGTGATGAATGATTTTAATTCAATGGTTTTTCTCAGTTTAATTTACATAACGTTATCATAACTAGTAAAATGAAACTTGACTCTTTTCAAATGAAAGCATATGTTGATATTGCAAGCATTTATTGCCATGTTCTTATTGAGCAGCATTAAACAATTTTTTCCCTTCCAATGTCATTCCATCATTACTCACACTATTCCAAGTTGCCTGTTGTTTCACTGTAAGATTGTAACTCACAGAACCTTATTCTTCTGCATGAACCTTTTTCTGTTGTACCTTCTCAGCACAAACATTATTTCACCAAATATTAAACATCTTCAGAACCAGTGTACCATGGTTGGGTGACAGACATTAATGCTGACACAAACCTTTTACTTCACTTTCCACTTGTTGTAAATACAGAAACATTACTATTTTCTTTGATGCTTCCCTAATGACTGTCTTCACAAAGAACACAACTGCCTGAGAGTCGGAACACCTTTCACAACAGAACGGGGGAAAAAGGATGACAGAGTATCAGGATATATGCATTTTTTAAAATGGTTGGTTAATACCAATTGCATGTTAATAAATTCTAAGAAAATTAAAGAACCACTCAATTGCTTACAGGTTCAGTACTGTGGAGAAAAAAGGAAGTAAAGATCAAATAAATCTTCAACAGTGACTGGAGAAAACGGGCTAGATGCAGAATTTTTTATGCAGCAATAATCTCCTAAGCATTTCACCTATGGAAAAGGAATGATGACTACAGACTTACTTTTCCAGCTCTACAGTACTCAACTGCAAACTTTGTTGCTTCTCGAACACAGAGGACATCCATGCCATCCACCTGATAAACAGAAACTACAAGTTGAGGCCAAAAATGCCAACCCCCAAACTTCCAATTTCAGTACTTCCACAAGTGCAATAGGAATTCAGTTTCAAGTTTTCCCTTATTTAAAAAAATATTTATGAATATATTTATAAGTAAAAGAAATACATACATATGTATGTGCTGTGCAGGTGTGTGCATGCACATCCCCCCACTTCCACCCCACCCCACCCCCCCAAAAAAAAAAAAAAAAAAAAAAAAAAAGCTGGGCTTGTACTCACCCTGAGCCCTGGAATGAAGTCTCCTCTTTTGTAGTAGTCAGTACTGGCTGCAGCTCTTTCAACCGAAGTTCCCATTCCATACCTATTGTTCTCACAGATAAAAACACATGGCAACTTCCATAAGGCGGCCATATTGTACGTTTCAAATATCTGACCCTGAAAGGAAAAGAGCAAGTTACATCTAGACAAGGAGCTCAGCCTTCAAGCATTAGGCTCTACTGAAAATCATTCAGTTGCAGAGGTCGAGCTAGGAGAAATTTTAATACTGAAAGTGGTCCAAAACCAGCCACTCGCTGCAGCTCAGCAGGAATAAAAGAGAAAGTTACCTTGTATGGTGTAGCTTCATCTGAGCTAATAGCTTATAGAACTTAATTTTTAAACCTATTTCAGTATTTGTGTTAGGGTAGCACAAAACCCTTCAACCTTAACTGAAGTGTTTCAGCAACAGTCATAAAAAAAAAAACACCTCACAATTGTTTCATCTAGCAGTATGCTGCTATGGCAAAGTAAAAGAAAAGTTCAACCACAGTAATGGCATCAGCCTTGCTACTCTAAGTAAGTAAGTCAGACAGGGAAAACCAAGAACTGAGATTTTCACCTGTGTTTTGAAAGTGGGAAATTGTATCAACAGCACACTCTAAACCACCAATTTCTTATCTGGCTTAATGTCTCTGCTGCTAACATGAAAAGACCGGCCAGTATATCAATTGTAAGTGGCTCTGCGAGATGCTCTGTCCTCTCTCCTCTGTCTTCAGAAATTAAGTTTTGTGTTTACCCCTATTCAGCAGCACTGTCATCTTCACTGCTATCGTTCAGAGCTCTCCTTACAGCGCAGAGGCTTCAGGGTGTCACACTTAGGTGAGCCATGCACAAATGGAAAGAGGATAACAAGAGTAACTGGAAACCCCTCCTCCCATGACTCACACAGCATTCAAAGTAATTAACCATTAGCCCCACTCACTCCCTCACTGTTTAGAGCACTCCAGGAGGGAAGGAGTTGAGAAGCTTCCCCTCCACCCCAACGACAAGGGCAGAGTTCAAAACGATGGGGGGGCGGGGAGGACAGAGACAGGTCCAAAACATAATAATAAAAAAAAAAAAAAAATCCAAGCACATGCTACATTCCCAATATATAAAAAGCATCTAGGAATTAACTTCTTAACTGTTCATCTGAACCACTCCTCTGAAGATGATACAGTACTTGAAACACACCCCTACTCAACTGCCTAAGACAACACAAATAAGATGTGCCAGGTGTCCAAAATTTGCCTATGTGGAGTTGGTCTCTGTGAACAGCACTTCACAACAAAAGCCCTAAGAAAAACTGCAGCGGACTGCAGGACAGAGGGTGTACGTTGTCTTCTCTCTCCAGGATTGCTTTGTCCGTATCAGTGGACTCCTTTAGTAAAGCATCCTTGCGGCACAAAGCCCAACACACAAACCTCAGCAGAAGTTCCAAGTCAGACGTTGCCTGGGTTGCAGGTATTACACCGACAGGGAGAAAGGTGCTCTCCTACTACTTGGTGGAAAGGCAGAGCTCACAGAAGGGAAATCGATTACCCACAGCCACACTCCTCCTCACAGAGCCACAGCAGACAAAGCTCATTTACCTGATTGGCTGCACCATCCCCATATAGCGTCAAACAGACTTCGTTTTTACCGAAGTATTTACAGGCCAGCGCAATCCCAGCTCCAAGAGGAACCTATCGCAGAGTACAGGACAAGCCAAAGTTTTAGAATAATGTTTAGAGGAGTTGGAGATAGGCAGCTTGTGGACTCTAGAGAGACATTTACAGTGTTAGAGATCTGTCTAATAAACGAGTTGTTAACAACCCACTTCCATTTGTTCCAATCTGTATTACACCCAAAATATAAACATTAGCTATATTCTCAATTTGATTCTTTTTGCTACAGTTTACAAAACAGTGAACAAACCAGAATAAAGACGTAATGGATTTAATACCACAGAGCAATGGCATCTGCACACGAGCTCACACCACAAAAACAAGAGGAAATGCTGGCGCAGGACATGAGCCAAATTCAACTCATGCTTTAAAGTAGAAGCCATGTATATATGTACCTGAGCACCAACAATACCATTGCCACCATAGAAGTTTTTGGTATACATATGCATTGATCCTCCTTTTCCCTTTACACATCCTCCTTTTCGACCTGAAACATGAGTAACAAGTAATTTAGTTTTTCAGAGGAAGAATACTATGCAAATGGGAACATCTAATTCAATTCCTAAAGGCAGTAACACAAAGACCATGTTGTTGTCATTAGATCTATGTGGAGTTAAGATACAATGACCTCTCCCCAAAACGTGTACCGTTAAATGTATTACAAAACAAGTAAGGGGAAAAAAGAGAATGAAAATGGAAACATGAATGAGATTAAGAAGGAATTTTAAAACCAACCAAGAAATTTCAGTGTCCTACTATACAGAAACACTTTCTGATAAATATTTTTTTTTTTAATAGCCAACATGGTCTATATTTGTCATATATGTAAGAAGAAGTACATACAGTCCTTATTACTTTTGGCTTCCACAAGAAAGATATGAACACTGTTCCAAACTAGTTGCAATAATCTACACTTCTCTTCCCTGTGACAATAACCAGAAGTAAAAGTTACAGACAGGACATTTAAAAAACAACCCAAACCACCAACAACTCCACACCCTGCCCCAGGATAAACATCAAAAAGTCACCTAGCCCAGCTTTATTCAGGCTGGGGTTTGAAGATAACTGGTGGCCCATGAAGCATTACAATAAACCCTATTTAAAAGAGCTGATCTAAGAACACAGAATTTCTCATCAGCCCACGCCATTTCTTATTCTGTCTTGTTAATAACCACAGAGGCTTCTATTTTATTTCTAATAAGCACAGCTTGTTTGGTTGGTTTTTTGGCCTTAGCCTTGGTGTTTATTTTAGAAGTTGAATGCTGGATCTCTTTCTGGAATTTGTACTTCTCTTTCTTACTTAATAGTGGATCATTTTTATTATTGGTCTTCCTCGTACCTTTCATATGTTTATGAATTGGTTTCATGTAAGCTTTAATCAGAAAACTATTTTTCTTAAGTGTAATTACACTTCAGTAATCTCCCTCCACTTTTTCTACAATCCTTTCTTGTATTTAAGCTATGAACTCCTGATTGACCAATGTCACTTTTTGCTATACTTTCTACTTTTCTTAGAACAATCTGCATTGATGTCCACAAACCCATTTCTCGGGGAATCACCAATTCTCCTGAGAAGCCCTTTTCTCTAGTTTGTTTCCTGAAGGATCTTACCTACTAGTCTTATTTTGGGTGACTCTGCTTCCTGCTCCTTCAAAGGCCTTTTAATTCTGTCATTCCCTGGTCATTGCAACTCAGGCTGTCTTTCAGTTTGGCATTTTCACTCAAGATCTTTGTTTGCAAGAATCAGCTCTAGCAGCACTCCCCTCCAGAAACTTGCCCCAAGCGTCATTTCTGGGAACAACAGTCTAACTGCAGCTGCTCTTCCCCAATTAAAAGAGCCCCACTAAACACAAGGATAATGCTATAGAAAATGATGTGCGTCATGAAAAGAAATAAAGAAAAAAACCAAACCACATCACCACTGATACTTGTAGTTTCAGGGCCAATAGCAGACTTCAGTCATGACAATCTCCTTATTTACTTTCTCTCTGATCAATATTCAGTAACACTTGGCAAGTCGATCATCCACTAGATTCTGGGTTTCAGGCACATTATTAATATGCATTAACACACACATACATTCTTAGAATACAAAGCCATACCTCTTCTCTACCTCAAAATGTGCTTTCCTGCATTAACGCTTCAAGCGTGCAAATTCTCAGACCAAGTCTTTATTATACCAATGATTCATAAAAGCCTTCAAACTCCTTCTTCATTTTTCACTTCCAGCATCCATTCACAGATCTCTAAGAGTTCAGCGGGCTGATCCTCTCTTC
Organism: Pelecanus crispus; assembly: GCF_030463565.1. Classification (NCBI taxonomy): domain Eukaryota; kingdom Metazoa; phylum Chordata; class Aves; order Pelecaniformes; family Pelecanidae; genus Pelecanus; species Pelecanus crispus. Next base: position 139,369,138 of record NC_134643.1, read on the forward strand.
TCGTCCCTGCTCCACCTATGACCCTATTGTGAATAACCATCTCTCCATTCTTCAAGTCTTAGATCTGCCTAGATTACCATTTAATATTCTTGTTACAGTCAAATTTTCCCAAACCAAATTTTCAGTTTATCGTTACAGGCAGTGTTTACCAGTCTTCCTAAGACTTCAGCAGCGTAATCCTGAAAATCCACATCTGTCTCCCAGGGAGGGTAACACCCTGTCCTATCGAGAATAAATGTCTACCACCAGCAAGTTCCATTTAAATAAGGTGCTGCAGCACAACAAATACAGCATATGGTATCAAGCAAAATTTTCTGAATTTGTGCTTTAGAAGTACCAGCACTTAAATATTCCTTATGGCTTACATTTTACAGTAAAAAGTGGCTGCATCATAAAATTATAAAATTTATTTATTCTGCTATGTCACTAAACTGCTTCGGAAGCCCCAGTATACTTTATGCATCAACATCATTTTGAATTTGAATAAAAAACTCTGACACAAGTACAGCAGCACATGAATCCTCATCTTACTCAGCACAAACCTGTAAGTTCAGCGAGAATTTCTCGAACAGGCACTCCTCGTGCATAGGTAAAGCCGTGAACTCTGTAAGCTGTTATCACATGGTCTGTAGGCTTTATGGCAACTTCAAGCCCTACACAGCAAGCCTCCTGTTACAAAGGAAAAGTGAGCTTAGCAATGAAGAAAAGCACACAACTTCCACAGTCAACAGCATGGCAAGGGCTACTATGATCCCCCATACATCAAAACAGGAAGAGCACAGACACAGGAGACTGCCTTAAATCCCAAGGGGTGGCAGGCCTGGAGCTACAACAGCCTTAGGCTCTAAATTCCAACCTGACTGTGACTAACAAAAGCAGGCAGGAGTCTACTTTGCAACTAGAAGCTGCAAAAAACTGTGGACTTTTTCTACGCTCATCCTCCAAATGAAGTATATACACAACTGCAATTCAAAAATGGCAGGGGGAGGTGGACAGACAGCAAAGTTTCACTAAATTCATGAAGTTCCTTCTCCTGGATGTTGGTTTTTAGTGGGCACATGATCTGTGAGACACTGGAGCAAAAAGCATCAGTGAAGCTTGAGGAGGAGGATGTGGGCCTCCAAATGTGCTGAATTTAATATGTTGCGGTTGCTCACTCCTCACATTCAGCTCATCTTCAGCTGCACCTTGCCTTCTCTCTCTTCCTCTGGCTGTCCCAAGATCTCAGGGATTCTCTTGTGTGCTAAGATATTGCTTTTAAAGACATAATGAACTAAATCACGGATCCAGCTACAACTTCAGACATTGTACATAGATACTCAGTTCTAGATTTACTCTCCACTCTATTCAAATCCTTACATTAAGGTAAGACAATACAAAACCTCTTGGAAAAAAAATTCTTACCTGACCATCATATAAGTGGCAGAAGCCACGAATAATCTTCTGCTTGTACAGCTGGTCAGACTTCAGCTCCATGCGTCGTATGGTCTGCATCGTCTTGTAGTAATGGAGCCCTTCCTCTCGAGTCATCACTGCTGTGGTACTAGGGCCTTCTTCCAGGCGATGGAGGTCACATTTCTGCAAAGTTGAACAAGCAAACATTTCTTGAAAATAATTCATCCTATTTATGAATATCACTTAATTTTTTTTATGATGTGCCATTTTCAAATTCAGATTTTAATATATTTTAAAAAAGAAAGCCAGCAAACCTAAATTCATAGGTCAAAATAACTGTAAAGTTTGTGCACTACTTCCAAATTCAGGGAAATAAAAGCTTTACTTTTAATAAAGACAGATTTCCACTCATGAGATGAAGCCTTGTAGTTCCTACTAGCAGTAGATGAACTAAAGTCCTCACAAAATACTGGAAAAGCACATTTCCATGGTGGTTGCATGCCAAATACTTGGTAAGAGCTACAGAGGCTTAGTGAAGAGACAAGAAAGATAGAGAGTTTCCTTTATGAAACAGTTTGCAAGATCTGGTTCTAAGACCGGACTTCACCTCTTCTACTACCACTTCTACGAAGCAGTAATAAACCACTGCTGCAGCAGCCACCCTGCCAGACAAACCACCGTGTACAGTACAACTTCCTCCCCAAACCATGGACTCAAGAGTTGCACAGAGGGCTGATTTTAGGCACCCACACAAAACAAAACAAAAACAAAGAAAAAACCTCATCAGTCAAGTTCAGTGGAACAGAGCAAAGAAATTACTCTGTCTTTAATCTGTATAGGAGTATTTTGGCCACTTAATTTGCACTGACAGTTTATATTAAAGCAAAGTCTCTCCAGAGCAAATCCACTGACACACACGTGCACGCTGCTCTTGAGACAGCTCTGCTTCAGAGTTTACATAAGAACAGAAACTTAGGAGTCTTGTAATCAACACAGGACCAAACATCAAACCTTGTATCTACTCAGAAAAGACTTTTCATATAAACATATTGTCTTTCCCTTCAGCCAGTGAAACAATTTTAATACTTTATAGGCACAGACAAACAGGGAGTGGGTAAAGGGAAAACAAAATAATTTCTTTCAGAGTTTCTTTTATCAGTTCCTGAATGAAAACCCAGCACAAAGCTACTGCCAATGGAAGCATCGCTTTGCCCTAAGACCTAGCGCCACTGCGCAAAGCTGACAGAATACAACGCACACTTTCGGAGCAGCGCCAAGTTAAGCACTGAAAAGGATGCCATATTTTTTTCCTCCAAAATCCATATGGACTTAAATCAGCTGCACATCTGGGATACAGCCCCCATGACTCCATAAACAAAAGGGAGATGAAAAGAAGGGTGGGCAGCAAACACCAGCTATTTGTTTTATAAGCATTAAGGAAGATTTAATACTCTTCCCCTCAGAACAGAAAAGGTTCTTTAGCTCCTTTGTGACTCCGTTCTCACAGCTGCATTACAGTATCACAGCTGCAAAGAATCACAACTTCACATTCTTAAGAAACAAGTAGCATTACTACATACTGCCAAGCACAGTACTTGCAGCTGCATTTAGAAATTGGGCCAGATAGTGAGGGGTTCAGTTCTGGAAATTCAAATGGTACTTTTTCTAATTGAAAAGATAAGGGGGCAAGTCCATCACGTCAAAGAGCTACAAGAAGCACTTACACAGAATGCCAGTATTCAGTGTTCAGCTGCTTTACCTTAATTTCAAACGTAGCTTCATTTGCAAAGTCTCCATAGTTACGTGATGCTACCACCACCCGAGATGCCTTAAAAAAAGATAAAATCAAAACATGAGTAATATTTAAATACAATTATCAAGCAGAAGTAGGTAAATTCTCAAATAGTTTCTAACAGTACTCCCAAATGGAAGTAATTTGTGAATTAAACTCACCAGTGGTGTATCTTTCTAATACTAGAGAACTTTTATTTTGTACGTATGTGCTATAAGTCCTTCAAAACCCAGTATTTAAAATTAGATTAGAGAACAGAATTTTAAATTTGTAATACCCTACATTACCTAAAATAAAACCAATACGTTTCAAAAGACTGTGAAGAGCATCAAAACCACAAAAATAATTATTGTTCCCTTCACAGGCCAGATTGCCTATATAAGTAAGGACAGCCAATGCGGATTTTGATGGCTCTCTGCACTGACTGGAATTTTGCCTTGATAGAGCAAAAAATGTATTTTAAAAAAAACCCCAACCAGCCAAACAAAAAACCCCAGATTTCTAGAATATTAATTACTCTCACTCTTTTCAATAGGAAGAGAAGTTGGGGGGATGCAAGGCAGTAAGAATGAAGAAAGAGAGTATCATTTAAGCAAGTAACAACAGCATGGCCACTACTTAAAAATGATGTAGAAACATAAAAGGTGACATACATGAGGATACATGAAATACAGAACAACAGAAAGGGTGGCATGGTAGGGGGGAGATAAGAAGGATGTTTAAAAATGCAGGACTGTTCTGTCTTAAAGAATAAGCACAGGCCATCGACTAATGAACATCTGGTATTTTTAGATAACTTTAGTAAGTTTCACTGCAGAATCAGATTCAATGCTTATCTGTCCCTGCATGTATTGTGGCCATAGCATAAGGAATGCGCTACATCTTTAGTGGCAAAATTGTATTGCTCATTAAGTTACACGTAAGTTTCAGTAGCTTGTTCACCCATGGAATCTGCATACGTTTAGCTGAAGGTTCATTGTTTCAAAATTTTGAGAATGTCCAGGTGACTGTCTCCAAAAAAGGTCTGATTGATAGGTATAACGCTTGGAAAAAAGTCAGGAGAAATTTCTCAATCCATCTTCGTTACCTACTCTGTTGCACATTTGATTTAACGATCACAATCCCCTCGTCCCCCCACCCCATTATTAGATTAAATATTTAATTTAAACCAAGTTTCTACACCGTTTACCATAATGCATCAGTGAAGAAAAGGTATTTTACTTCTCAAGCTGAGAGTAAATCAGGAGTTTGGGATTTGCAGAATCACAGAATGGCTGAGGCTAGAAGGGGCCTTTGTAGGCCATCTGCTCCAACCCCCTGCCCTGAATATGACATAAAAGCAAAAGGTCTAATATGTGGCCAGAACCCATGTCAAAAACAAACCTTGACAAAAGCGATTCAGGTCTTACCTCACTAACAGCTCCCTAGGTTAGCAGTGTTTGGAAGTGGAGGGAAGGAAAAACAAGAAAAAAAAAAAAGAAGAGTAAGTAACTAACAATTAGGAGAGGAGAAGTCAGCAAATTATTAGCCAATGGGAACACTGTAACAGGTAGTTTCCTTACAGGTAAGCTCTGCATCATGGAAATCCATCTTTAACCTTTGCAATATGCTCAAAGTAGGTATAAAATATCGCTTTACATATTAAGACTGCTTCTATGTGTTTGGTAACTTACACCTTCGCTATAAATGCATAGAAACAATGCAAGATGAATATTTACATATTTGGTAGTCACTAGGGCCCAAAAACCTGTGTTAAGATACCTAAGCCAGACCTAGTTTGGACTTCCAGGAAAACACAGCCATCAGGAGCCGGCCAAGTACTTGCAGCGAGGAACTAATTTTAGGCATCCATGTTTGAAAATGTTAATATTGGTATTTTACTTGTAAATTAGGAAACACTTTTAGAGAGATATTCCACGCAGCCCCAATACACACAGGAAGATCTTCTTTTTCATGCAAAAGAGATAAAACACGACAAATGAAAAACACTGATGCCAAAAAAATAGCAACATTTGAAAGGAAATTCAGGAAGAACACTAGGCATTTGCAAAAGGTATTCATGAAGCGAGCTCCTGCACGCAGCAACCATTTCACCTCCACGCGGTATTTTACACAGAGTGGGGAAAAAAACAAACCAAACCAAAACAAAACAAAAAAACCCAAAACCCCCAACCCCCCTTTTTAAAAAATTGTCCGCATTTTGCCGCCGGGCGATTTCCAGAGGACAAACCCGTGACCCCGCCGCGGCAGCCCCGCCGCACGACCGGCCCCGGCCCCGGCCCGGCCCCCGCCAAGCCCCGGCAGGGCCCACGCAGAGCGGGGCGCGCGCCCCGCCCGTTGGGGCCGTTGGGCCCCCGCGTTCCGGGCGGGCAGGTAAGGGCCGCACTCACCGTCCTCCCGGCGGCGGCGGCGGCGGCGGCCGGACCCTGCAGCACCCGGGAGAGCGCGGCCAGCAGCATCTTGCGCATGGAGCGGGGAGGGGCGGCAGTGCCTGGCGCGGGCCCCCGTCCTCGAGTCTCCTTCAGCCGCCGCCCCGGCCGCGACCGCCAACCGCCCGCCCCTGGGGGCCAACCGACGCGCTCCCCGAAGTGACGGCTCCCGAGCGCTGGGCCGGCCGGCGCCTTTCCCTGCGGCCCTGCTCCGCGGCGCGCATGCGCGGCGGCGGCGGCGGCGGCGGGCGGCTCGGAAGGCCCTCGGCCGGGTGCGGCGGCCAGGAGGCCGGGGCGGGTCGGGCAGTCACGGGCGGACGCCACCCGCCCGGTGAGCCCTCCTGCCCCGGTGCCGGCGGCGGTCGGGGCTGTTCTGCCGCCTTTCCCTGCGCCGGGCCCGGAGCCCGCCCCGCTCGGAACCCCTGAGTGGGGTTTTCTGGCGAGTGTGTGTGGCTGTGTCCGGGAGGAGGGGCCGTGCGGGGGGTCGCCGAGACCCCCCATAGGCAGGAGAGACTCGCGAGCCCATCGTTGAATGTGAAAAAGACTTAATTTGTTCAAAAACCTCGGAGTCTAGCAGGTGTACTTGGGTCAATGCTGACCTTGGCCAGCCTGGTACGAAAAGGAGTGAAGTTTGGGACATGCCACCCTCTTCCCCAGCAGTGCTGCTTTCCCCAGCTCCGGTTGTTGACTTGCGTAGCTCATCCAGCATAGGCTGGGGCAGACACAGGTTGGAGTATTTCATGCTCTGCTATACATGAGTTGGTCTTTGTAAAGAGCATTCCCTGACTGATTTTTATATGCATAAAGTGTTAAAACAGTAACTTTTTATTTCACAGGCATTCCACCCCTCGGAAATGTGCAACAAAGTCAAGATTTAACTACTTGTTGAAGAGTCCTCTCATCCTGTCGCATCTGCTGGTCTCTCCAGGTAGCCTCCCCTTTTCTTCCCACCCCCTTACAGGCTCACACTGAGGTTACACACTGGAGCGTTGCAGTGGAGTACCCAAACCAGGTTAACCGCTCGCCTCACCATCCTGGCTCCACAGCTGGCCGTTTGCTCCCACTCCTGCTCTGCTTCCCTGAGCAGTGCTAACATCAGCACCCGCGTAACCCTGTAGCTGAACACAGAACTGATCCAGCTGAAAGGTAGCAACTGCCTCCCCCCCCAAAAAAAATCAGAAAGTAAATGATGTTCGCCTGTTGGCATCACAAGTGCTTGTGTCTGCTGAGTCCCAAGGGTTGCACAGAGCTCAGCACATTTGCAGCACAAGTGGTAAATGCTTAAGGCATAACTGGCACTGAAAATACGTTCTTCAGACTAACTACACCCTCAGCCTCCATCAGAGAGGACAGAAAGTGGGCACCTATTTCCGAAACACAGCTTCCATCTTGATCCCCACTGCACTGTTCGCCTCCGTCCTCAGCTGCCTGCCTGCTCTATTACACAGGACGCTAGCGGCCAATGTGATTTCTCCCTCATCTTCTGCATAACGTGAAGTGGGAAGAGAGGTAGCCATCTCTGCAGACAGATGTTATGAAGAAGCCTAGCTCTTTATGTGTTTGGTTAGTCGTGGATTAGAAAAGCAAACCCAGGCTTGGTATCAGCTTGCTGGACGACAGAAAATTACCAGACTTTCTTCAGCTTCAAGTTTGGGTGACAACGCAGAGCATCAGCAGTGCTCAGCACCCTACCTTTGTGCTGCTGCCCTGGAGGTACTCTGAGGTACGCTGTGCCTTGGCACTGGCTGAGATGTAGAAAAGAAGCAATATAAAGCTACTGACATTCACATCTAAGGGATGAAAGCCTTAAAAAATCTGAAAATAATGTCACTTTGCTATCATGAAATCCACCCGTGAGTAGACAGGTAGTGCCGTTTTCTGTTGTCACTAGGGACAAAGCAGTTCTTGGTAACGCTGGTAAAGGCAAGCCTACACAGGAGCTTCCTGTAGAGTCATTTTTGGCATGCAGCTTGTAGGAAGTTTGAATTTTGCAAGTCAGCTCTGCACTACTAAGCAGCTCTAGATGTCATTCATGAAGCAACAAGAGCAACAGCAGCAGCTGGCCTCCAAGAGAACAAAAAGCAAGGTGAAAAAGTTGATAAGTTGCTTCAGAAGGCATTTTTCCTAGAGTATCTTTAGTCTGCAGCACTTCCTTGCTTGGAAAGCGAGCATAGACTTGCTGGAGGTGGTGTTCTGCAGGCAGCGAGAGAAAGCATTATCCTGAAGGTCTGTGTGGGGCTTTCCGCAGGGCTGCCAAGGTACTGTGCCGGCCCGAGAGGTCCCAGGCCACTTCTGAATGGTGTAGCCATCTCTGTCTGGAAGTTTGCAACCTGCACTTTATCAGTCAATATTGCACAGTCCTGGAGACATTTCCGATGGATTCATGCGCACCGATGGTCTTCACGCACGCACCAGTTATATTGGTACGACTCATGAAACACAAATACTTACAATGTCCTCCGGGCCTACTCAGGTTTACAGCAAGGCCAAATGGCACCTGGGGTGGGCTGACTCCTGGCAGGATTTCCGTAGCAGGCTGTGTCACTAACGTGCTGGGGACAGGGTCGTGACGTGGGCAGGGGGAGCTGAGGCTTTGAGGCATTTCTCACAGTGACCCTGCTCCGGCTGGCTGGTGACAATAGCTTCCTGACACCCCTCACAGGAGATGCTATATTTTGGGAGAGATGCGCAGAAAAACCCATCTATATGAAGACCGCAAAAGGGCCAAAATCCCCAGCAGCAACAGTAGCACCTCTCTTCTTCCCTGGTGCTTTCCTGTACAGAGGGAACAATGACCGACTAGGAGAAGCACCACCTCTGAACATGGTGCTTCATGCATATGGCTGCATCTTCCTGCTGCTCACTCCCTCTCTTGTCCCTGGGCCTTGTTCAGCTTCCTCATGTATTATCTTCTCCCTATCAAGAGCAAAATTCTCTGCTTCCTCTCCCCGCAGCTCCCAGTGCTGTTTCTTCCCTCTCTGTCATTTTGAACAAGCTGTTCCTTGTCCTGTCTTCTCCATTGCACTAATTCCATGTAACACTTTCACCCCTCCTACCATCTCCATCGTACCCAGCATTTATTCTTACTAACACATACTTTTTTAGCACCTCTTATTTGGACAACTGGCCTCTGGTCAGAGCTGGGGAGATGCGCAAGGTAGGTAGTTTGCACTGGGGAGGATGGTGAGGCTGTCAGAATTTCCTGCAATACGTGGCGGAACAAGGATTCACCACTTTATTCTGTAGTTTTAGCATTCTATAGATGAGGATCATCTGCTTCACCTCAAGAGAATGAAGTGTACTGGTATCTGTAGGTGAGACACAAAGCTTATGGTAAACTCACGTGCCACTTCTTCACTAAGCAACACTATGAGGTAAAGGTTTCCAGAGAACTATGAACAATTGTTAACTCTGGACATGGTCCTGCTCAAAGAACAATACAAATGCAATCAAGCTTATTTCAAGTTCAGTGTCATCTACCTGTTCCTTCTCTGCATGAAAGAAGAAAGCAGAACAATTTTTGTAATTACACATTTATAGATTGATACATTATTAACACTTCTAGTAGTCATAGGAAATAGTTATTTTTGATGGGAAAGGATGCATTTTTGTCCTCCCTGGAAATATGGTAAAGAATTGATCTACACTACCTCTGTGACAAAAAAACTGGCTGGATGGCAGGGCCCAAAGAGTGGTGGTGAATGGAATTAAATCCAGTTGGCGGCCGGTCATGAGCGGTGTTCCCCCAGGCTTAGTACTGGGGCCAGTTCTGTTTAATATCTTTATCAATGATCTGGACAAGGGCATCAAGTGCACCCTCAGTAAGTTTGCAGGCAACACCAAGTTGGGTGGGAGTGTTGATCTGCTTGAGGGCAGGAAGGCTCTACAGAGGGATCTGGACAGGCTGGACCAATGGGCCGAGGCCAATTGTATGAGGCTCAACAAGGCCAAGTGCCAGGTCCTGCACTTCGGGCACAACAACCCCATGCAACACTACAGGCTTGGGGAAGAGTGGCTGGAAAGCTGCCTGGCTGAAAAGGACCTGGGGGTGTTGGTAGACAGCCGTCTGAACATGAGCCAGCAGTGTGCCCAGGTGGCCAAGAAGGCCAACAGCATCCTGGCTTGTGTCAGGAATAATGTGGCCAGCAGGAGCAGGGAGGTGATTGTCCCCCTGTACTCGGCGCTGGTGAGGCCGCACCTGGAATACTGTGTCCAGTTTTGGGCCCCTCACCACAAGAAGGACACTGAGGTGCTGGAGTGTGTCCAGAGAAGGGCAACGAAGCTGGTGAAGGGTCTGGAGCACAGGCCTTATGAGGAGCAGCTGAGGGAACTGGGATTGTTTAGCCTGGAGAAGAGGAGGCTGAGGGGAGACCTTATCGCTCTCTACAACTACCTGAAAGGAGGTTGCAGTGAGGTGGGTGTCGGTCTCTTCTCCCAAGGAAAAAGTGATAGGATATGAGGAAATGGCCTCAAGTTGCATCGGGGAGGTTTAGATTGGCTGTTAGGAAAAATTTCTTCACTGAAAGGGTTGTCAAGCACGGGAACAGGCTGCCCAGGGAAGTGATGGAGTCACCATCCCTGGAGGTATTTAAAAGACATGTAGGTGTGGCACTTAGGGACGTGGTTTAGTGGTGGACTTGGCAATGTTAGGTTAACAGTTGGATTTGATGATCTTAAGGGTCTCTTCCAACCTAAATGATTCTATGACTTTTTAATTTTTCATAGTATTTTGTTAATATTCATATGTTTTCTGCATTAAAAACTCTTAAAACATCCTGAAATGATTAAATTGTCCCACAGAAAACTAATGCAGAAACCTAATTCATGAATGAGGTAAACAATGAAAAGGAAAACATAACAAAATCATAAGCAGAGAATGACACTAGAAAATAATTTAAGGAAAGATGTAATATTTCATAATGGAGCACCTTGCCATGTGTGACTCTAGTATTACCACATCAAGGGTGTGTTGCATGGCAGTTGGCCAAAACTCATTGTTTTCTATTGTTCTGGATGTGATTCTGAAATGTTGTAATTTTTCGGATTGCAGCTGCTGTTACAAATGTCTGCCATTGGCTTAAAGACGGAGGGGAGCATCCAGTGTTTGGGACTTACCCCAGCTCACTGTCTACCTGCATCCACGTGAAAGCAATCCTCGCCTCATTTCAGGAGTCAGAAGCTTGCTGCCTGATTTTTCTCCTTCCTGTGCCACCGTAGATCTAACTCACAGAAGGCAGCAACATGGGGGAGTGCCCTGTGGCTGCCAGCACGGCTGCCTGCAGTCACACCGCTTCAGCCTTGTTTCCTCTGTTGGGAGCATCCACACCATGGAGTGCTTGCCCATCTCCTGTGTGGCACCGTATTGTGGCACCTTAAATGGTGATAAGCATTCTTTGTGTTCATTTAGTTCAAAATGCTTGAAGTAAACTGAGGCCATGTAGCAGCCCTTCTGAGTGGCATTTGAATGGCATTGCGCAGTGGGACTGCATGCTCAGTGGCGTGGGAATCTGTGTGGTGGCATGGTGAGCTGGCTCCATTTTGGAGGACTGGCTGGGAAGGACAGTGGCACAGCCTCAGCCGTGCTGGCCACAGGCCACAGCCTCCAGAACTATGCCCTGGCTTCTTCCTAGGGGGAAGTGGTCAGTTAGCTCCAAAGGAGCGCACACAAGTGGATGAACATGCTCAGATGTGAATGACTGGGGACCAGGTCCTGGGACTGAACCAAAGAGTTAAGTTATCAAACAGAACAGATGTAGCCTTAGCTCCTTTTCCATCTTTAAAACCTGAATCACCAGCTTCAATCCAGATGCATTCTTTAGTTCTAAATATACTCTGCTCCGTTTGAGACTGCCCAGCAGGAACAATCCTTTTTCTCTCCTTATTCCTTCTTTTGAGTTTTCATTTGTTTTATCTCCTCCCATTTTTCTTCCTATTCTCCCCTATCCCTTTGATTTTCTTGCCCAAACATTTCTTTTGTCACTAGTCCTCTCTTCCTTTTCTCAGGTCTACATTCCTCCTCTACATCACTCACGAAAAAGTCTCTCTGTATTTTGCTCTTTTGCCTCCCACCCCTTCTGACTAATTCCCATTCTGTCCTACTTTTTCTAGTAGTTCCTGCTTTAGATAGCAACACTGCTCCCAACTCACTTTTAATACTGAGACATGTGCAATCGACATTGGTGGGAGAATTAGAACAATTAATTACACTGTCAAAATCCTTCAGATGATTTGTTTCCTTTGGAGTCATCAGAGTTTGGAAGAGAAGTAGTTTTCTAGGATATTCCAGATGTTTTGCTTCTAGCAGTGACAAAAAAATGGATTAAGAAAGTATGATTTCTGCTTGGCATTCTGATTGCTTTCCTGCATTATTATTTGGAAAACACTGAAGGAGCAAGATGCCACTGAAGTTATAATATCATTTTTCATGCTTGAATTATTTATCCTTTTATGCCATTCCTCTCTGTGCTTCCCATTATGTTACTTCCTTTTTTCTAGTCCCAGGAGTAATTAGTATTACAACATACAGAGAAGCACTGCTGTAGAAAAGGCTGTATTCATTTACATAGTAAACTCCTAGGGGAAAAGGAATGCTATTTTACTCTCCTTTTTACTCTCCTGGGTAAGCCCAACTACTGTAGAGTTACTTGAATGTAACATTCATCAGTTTGAAAACTGGGAAGAAAAGAAGACAGACATATTTTCTGTTGTTGCTGGATCTTGTTGGTATGAAAACCGAAATGTTATGCCTGGGACTCGGTTCAGTCCTTCTGCATTTTGAGATCATATATGTCTTTCACATATATGCAAAGGTGTAGTTTTATCCAAAGTCAAGGTCTTAGACTTTGTGTCTGCAAGGCTCAAGCAAATGCTCTAAACCAACATTTTGTGAAACCTCTGTGTACATAGAAAGCTTTTTTAAAGAAACCAACTGTTTGTGCTTTATGCTTGTTACACAGGCATCCTTACTCTGCTGTGTTCTATTTCACAGCACCTTGCAGATAACATTCCTATCCATATAGCTCTATGTAACACCTGCCTTTTTCACAGAGGCAGAACATTTTTGAACACCACTCACTTGTGAGCCACTACGATCCCAAATGCTTGTTTGGAGGATTGTTGCCAGCCCCGTTGCTCCCTGCCTTTTCTTTGCTGGGTTCTGCTCTCTGCTTCCAGGTCAAAAGCACTGATTTATGTCCTGTCTTTCAGACCACTCTTCCAATTTTACAAATAACTCTTGAGTTCTCATCCTCTGCCCCTCTCCGTTTTATGTCTCCCCAGAACCAAATGGGAGATTCTGTGTTTCCTTATCCCTGCTAATAAGAAAATTGAATAGTATATGCACAAGGAAAGACTTTGTCCAAATTATGTTACCAGCAGAATCATAGCTAACTCTGATTATGGGCTTTTTGGAGTCTTTTAAGGGGGGAAAAAAGAGCGCTGTGTAGAAGAAGCGCCATGGGGCGGCGGTGTAGCCCGGGGATGGGAGCGCCGCTGCGCTTTCTGCTGCGTCCGGTAGCGAGCCCAAAACTACCGAGAGTCCCAGCAGTGCCTCAGAGCGCCTGAGCAGCAGGGCACGGGGGGTTGCTTAGTTACTTGAGAAAGTAATGTTAGGATTATATTAAGGGAACCAACTGAAAATAAACTGGTTACACTAGAAAGGGTGTGACTGCTTGGTATTGCTTCCCTGGTTGTATCTGTGGTGTTTATTTCCTTTCCCCGAGCAGAAGGAAGGCGATGGTTTAGTACCCAATCTGTTGCCATTGCCCCCAGTCCCCTGGCTCCCTCCGGGGATGGAGTGCCTAGTTTAGATTTGTCCTTCAATAATTTTGGTGTTTATCTGGTTTTAATGAAGCTCATAAATGTGAGCGGAATCAAATTTATACCACCCTGCTCCCCACATCAAAGAAACTGGTTGCAAAGCTTTTTGAACCTCTGCAAAATCCAAGCCTGTCCTATGGTATACAGTAAGGGTCATATACCACAAAAAACCTCACCCTGAGGTCTGTGTCATGACCATTCGATACCAGGCTCGTATGATCTGAAGCCATTTTGCACGAAGCCACGTTGCCTCTGACAACCCTTAGCGGATTCTGATTCATCCCTTGCTTGCTCTAGCTTTGTGATGATACGATGCCACTTGCTTTAGCATGTGTGCGTCTGGATCCATGTGCAGAAAACCTGCAAATAATTAGAGGAGAGAATGCTGTGCTTATGAAAGCAGATCAAACAAATGACAGAATTAAGGATCTTCTTTAATCTGGCTTCCTGAGCTTTGATACTAAAACACACTCTTGCCCTTTTGTGGAGGACTCAGGAATAAAACTCATCTCTCTAATCTCACGCTTTCAGAAATTCTTTTCTTCCGCCGTGATTAAGGGCATTCAAAATTATCTTCGATTGTGCAACTGAAATTGCTCAAATAGAATGGGGAGTGGGGAGTGAATTAAGTAAGAAAACAGACTTCTGTTTTTCAGAGAGGTGAAGAGTAGTCCCTCCAGTCTGACAATTTTCCGTTCAGTTTTTTTCTTTTCTTGGAGATGGTTGAAAAGCATTTAAATGCAAGAATTTTTAAGGGAAGTTGACTAACTTTCACCAAACTGCTGAATCTCTTCTGGCAATCTGCATGTGACTTCCTGCATGAGTAGAATGAACCCCGTATTATTACTCCATTCCTAGGTTTTAAAATTAACTACAGCTTTGTTAGAGCTGAATTCAGTGTCACCTGGTCATGAGCATTACAAGGCAATGGCTTCAGTTTTTTCTAAATGTTATTTTCTCGGTAACAATAAATGGGATCGTCCATACAGTTTTGGCCCAAAAACTCAGAATATTTTGACTGTATTATTGGTTTACGTTTGGATGTTAGATTTTTGCTTGCATTACTATCAGGCAAGTCCTAAGCAAGTGGCCAAAGGCAGTGCTAGCCCAAGGCTTCTCAGCAGTTTTTGGGGAGGCTGAGTTGGCTAAGCAAACTTTGGAGCTGTGTCCTGGGCCAGGGGCAGAAAGGAGTGGAGAGAGCTATAAAATTGTAAGGAGAGCTGTATGGAGCTGGGTTCGTGGCTCCTGGGGTCTGGGTGGAGCTGGGCATCACGGACACCGTGACCTGCCTGAGCAGCACTGCTGCCCCATGGACTTCTCTGCCAGCAGCAGCAACCAGCATGACTTTCCAGGGCCCTGGCACAAGCAAAAGAAGCAGTAGGGCCATGATGATTTGTTGCCTCTGGCAGTCAGCTGTCCTAGGCAAACCTGGCTTTGCCCGTAGTTCTAGCTGACCCTGCGCGAAGATGGCTTTTTATTCCAGCTGTGTGTCTCCTTGATGTGTTTCCCTTGCCTACAAACCCTAGGAGTCTTTGCCTGAAGAGCAAAGACAAAGGTTAGTAAGCAATTTAAGAATATCATCCAGAGATCTGCCCCAAGGCTGGAGAGTTATGAGTGGCAGGGTGTGTGGGATAGTATGGGCAAGTACCCAGGACAGTGGGCACCTCCAGTGTTTTGGAACTTCACCCCTGAACAAGTGCAGAATCCTGAAGAATTAGTAAAGTATTTGGAAAAAGTATGTTGTCACCCTGGCAACTCCAGAGAGACACAAATCATTGCAACATGCTGGGGGCTGGCCCATGCCTATCGAGCCCTGTTCAACGCTATTCAGTACCCTCAAGGGAAAGAGAAGGTCTCTGGATCTGATGACAAAACAACAGGCACCGCAGCCACTCCAGCCACAGCCACGGGCACTGCAGCTACTCCAACACCCACCACAGGTACTGCAGCCACTCCAACCCTGGTGACAGGCACTGTGTCTAAAACAGAGAACAAACCCGCACAGGTATCGGTTGCCCCTATACAGAAGAAGAAATACACAAGAAAACCAGGTCATTTAGTAAGGGATGAAGATGAACCAGGGCCATCACGAGAACCAGAGGAGGAAGAACCTGTAAATGAGATGGTAACCACCCGATCCCTGTCCCTGAGTGAGCTGCGAGATATGCGAAAAGATTTCAGTTGTCATCCAGGCGAGCACATCATCACCTGGCTGCTCCGATGCTGGGATATTCCCAAGAAGTATCTATAGAAGTATCTTAACTGCCCAGGGATGTTCAAAATACTGAAAAGTTTTTGTAATCAAGGAGGAAACATCATAGAAGAAGGTAGTGAAGGTGCCATTCTGTATTTCCTCCACAACAAACCTCTCTGAGGAAAAGGTATAATTGCTAACTCTCTCCATGAGGTGGTACCCGAAGTACATTAATGACTTGTGTGTGAAACCCAGATACCAAGCAATGCTCAAGGTCAGGGTTTTGATAAGGAACCTCCCAAGCAAAACATCATTGATCACTGCAGAGCATAGCACACTGCACAAACCAACACCAAGCTTTAACATGCACAGCAAAGAAAAGAACATGGTACAGATCAGACGAACTGCTATCATGACCGGCAGCTGTTAACAGATTCCTTAATACAGTCTGGTTAATCTGTTATTAACTCAAACCCTTTGTGCCCCATGTTGGGCACCAAAAAGGACTGTCGTGGTTTAGCCCCAGCCAGGAACTAAGCACCACGCAGCCGCTCGCTCATTCCCCCTGCCCCGGTGGGATGGGGGAGAGAATCAGAGGAGTAAGAGTGAGAAACACTCCTGGGTTGAGATAAGAACAGTTTAATAACTGAAACAAAATAAAGTACAATAGTAGTAGGAATAATAACAATATAATAATAACAATAATAATAATATACAAAGCAAGTGATGCACAATGCAATTGCTCACCACCCACCGACCAATACCCAGGCAGTTCTTGAGCAGCGATCGCTGCTCCCCAGCCAACTCCCCCAGTTTCTATACTGAGCATGACGTCATATGGTATGGAATAACCCTTTGGTCAGTTTGGATCAACTCTTCTGGCTGTGCCCCCTCCCAGTTTCTTGTGCCCCTGGCAGAGCATGGGAAGCCGAAAAGTCCTTGACTGGGGTAAGCACTACTTAGCAACAACTAAAACATCAGCGTGTTATCAGCATTATTCTCCTACTAACTCCAAAACACAGCACTATGCCTGCTACTAGGAAGAAAATTAACTCTATCCCAGCTGAAACCAGGACAAGGGCCAAGCTGTGCTGCAAACATAGACTTGCTTGCTAAAATATTTGCTAAAGAGTAATTCACTGTAAAGCTACAGGAGAGGGAGGAAGAGGCGAACGTCTCTTCAGAAAGCAGCTGGTGGCAGCTAGGAAGGGTTGTCTGTGTATCTACCATCTAGATGAGAACAAGGTTTACCATACTGGTTTTCAGATTAAGGGTCTTCTCCAGACTCAGTCAAAATCAATGAGAAGCTTCCTATTGATTTCTGTATGTTTTCAGTTAAACCCATTGTGTATTAGCTTTCAAATATATCAATATGTGTGTGTATTTGCAGTCAAGCATGCAGGCCTATAACACTTTGGCATAAAACAGGCAGATCATTAAAAGATTTTAAGATTGTGTCCCCCATGTTCAGAGTTTTGAAGTGCATGATTAACTTCAGTTGTACTTAAAAAATGAGTGAAGAAGAGTTCATGTTTGAATACAAACTGTTTTAAAGTGTTTGTTAATTTTACAGTGTCTGCCAAATAAGGCAGGATTTATTTACTTTTGTCTGACTGACTTCAACTGCTTTAGAGTTCCATAAACTTTATATAACAATTATGCCTTGGATCTTTTTACTATACAGTACTGTGTCCCTTTGCTCTACTATTTCTTCAAGCATCCGTCTCCTGTTTCATAGGACAAGCAGCGTTCTCCCAGATCCTTCAGCAGATAGACTCCAGCATTCTCTTGCTGGTGCCATATAATGCAGCTGATTGCAAATTTTCTTTGCCATTAGATAGTCACTTTGTTTTAAATTCTGTTTGTCGGAACATTTCCCATTTTTTTTGCAGGTGGCTATATTTTTTCTTCAACAAAGCTAATGATTCAAGTGAGTCAACTATTTTGATTTACATATTAGCCAAATAAAACAAACTTGTAAAATTCTGCTAGCCCATTTACCTGAAGCAAGTACATTTTGGGGAGGAAAGGAACCGTGTGAGTTGGATGGAGTGGGTATGGGCAAGGAAAATTCATGTGTTATATTTTTTCTACAGCAGCATGACAGTAATTTTCAGCAAAGCTCATAGCAATTTGGTTTAGTCTCTTGTGAAATGGGTTCATTTTTTTTTTCCATTAATTTTTCATCAATTTTTCAGTGAGAGTAGACAAGCAGACTGAGCATCTGGTTTCCACAAATACACATTTTTTAGATTTGCAGAGTGGCTGGATAGATATATCTTGCTTGGTTTTTATATGCATTTTATGTGTTTTTTTCCCTCCAGAATTTAACTCCTAAAAACATTTTAAGCCATTTTAATTGCAACATATGGTCTGCTATTCAGATACTCAGCTCAATCGATGCTTTAAAGAATCTGAAGATTTATGTTGGAAAAAAAGAGTTGGGTAAGCCCATTTCAGAACACATTATGACCGCAGATCAATTTCCAATACTAACTTTCGTCCTGAGAGAGTTCTAATAGGGAAAACTCAGTGATGGTAATCACAGCTATCTGTGAGGAATAGGCAGCAATGAAACCAAGGGATGCACAATATTAGAATATTATTTTTACCTGTTTTTCACTTGAGCAGGCTGTTGAAATGGAGGAGGACAAGACTGCTGTACAAATTTGGTATATGGGGTTGTGATAGTGTGGCCACCAACCTCTTGAAAGCTAGTAAGGAAAGATGGACAAACAGAATTTATGAGAGAACATTTCTCAATGGCTGGAAAAGTGTTTGAGAGAAGTGATCCAGCTGGCTGACCCAAAGCAGTGTAAATGTTGTAGATTTCCAGTGTGGATTTTTTTATAGCTCTTCTAGGAGAAGTTTAGCTGAAAGAGCAGATCAGAAAACAGAAGCAAAGGAAATCTGAGCCAATGCGAGTTTTCCTGTTATTTTTCCAACCTTTTCAAACATGTACATTCGGTCAGCTGAAGAGCCTCCCTTGTTTGTCCTGCACACTTCTTTCCACTTGTACAGCAGAAGAAGGGCCAGAGGTGGAAATACAAAATGGT
This sequence comes from Pelecanus crispus, assembly GCF_030463565.1. Lineage (NCBI taxonomy): Eukaryota > Metazoa > Chordata > Aves > Pelecaniformes > Pelecanidae > Pelecanus > Pelecanus crispus. The sequence continues at coordinate 139,387,822 of NC_134643.1, forward strand.
GGTGCTTCAGGGTGTTGTATTCAACTGATTTTCATTCTGGTTTGCCTTAATCCAATGCTCATTTTAGTATTTAGATTCTGCACTTGGCCTGCCTATAACTGAAATATTTATAAAGATTCCTGTAGTCTGAAGCTTGCTTGTTACCTATACATTAAAGCACCTTCAAGAGTGTAAATTATTACAGGAAGGGAATGGAATAAGATACTCAACAATTCGCCTGTGGATTGACTTTTCCTGGACAGTAGGTAGGAATAACTTCTTCATTTCTCCCAGTGCATGTAGTTTTGATTCAGCCATGCCTCTGTTGCAGATTGCCCGTGCCAGCAAAAGATGTATCACTAGGAAGACCAGAAGATGTTGCAGAAAACAGCATGCCTTGGATGAGCCTAAATGTTTGACACTAAAGGTGACATCCGGCCCTCATAAGTATAATTAATTAATGTTTTTGTTAATATGTTAGAATTAATGTAAGTTCCAGTGACACTGAAATGAGCACTTGAGGCTACTACTGTAGCATTTTATATTAAAGACTGCATTTTTTTGGTTAAATAAAGTATCAGCCCCATGAAAGCCAGGGTAAGACACTGTCACCCTCTGAGACTCATTACCGCTTAGATCAGGGCTACTTAACAGTTTAGTGGGACAGATGCCAGTTTTGGGCACATCTGCTGTCCACTTGTGCTGCGCTCTCAACTCACTTAGACGGGATTATTGCTCAGCAAAGAAAGGGTCCAAGCATGCAGTCGCAGTAGGACAAGTCTGAACTGTTAGAGGCTGAGTAGAATCACCCCACAAGCTGCCAGCTGCCTTCTCTGATCTAGCCTGTTACTCTCTGGTATTATTTCTTACCAGACCTCAGTTTTATTCCTTCCATAGCTGGAAGACTGCTGTAACTGAGTGGATGAGCACTTAAGGAGGAGAGATTTTTGTTAACAAGACTATCATTCAGCATCAGGGAAGCCACAGTTAATTGTAACTCTTTGTAATACCAGATGACCAATCTAAGAATATAATGAGTCTGTGAGAAATCCAAACACAGGGACCGCAGAATGAGAGTTTCTGTCAATACTTCTTTTCAAGCCCTTGTTACAAGGACACTAATTCTGAAAACAAAGGCTTGCGTCCTCTTCTTGGATGTACAAAGCTACATTGTTATCAAGAATCCAGTGCAGACGAAAACAGAAGAAGGAGGCAAGAACAGGGCCCCATCCACACAGAGCATAAAGTCAGAGCAAAGGCACAGAGAGAACAGGTTTCCAATGAATCTCTGTCATGCAAACCAGAAAGAATGCCAGTATTAGGAACACATACAAGATGTCCCTCAAAACAAACATGTACATGAAGAGGCTGCATCGGCAGACAGAAGAGTACAAGGAGTACAGTGCATGAAATTGGAGAATGCCTCCAAGGACAAAAAGTTAACAGCGATGATACTTCTTTTCCTTGGGGGTCATTCTATGACAGTAGCCATCCACTGTGGACAGTAAAAGCCTGTGATTTCATGTTTTCATGCAGAAGTTCATACTAGAAGTAGGATTTAAATGGGAGCGAAATATAAAATAAATTCAAAATTACTTATGGACAACAATTTAAGATTAGAAAGAAAAATCATGCAAATGAGAAATCAGAACCATCAGGCCAAATGAAAGGATTCACAGGCTTACCTGAAAAATGATGGGGGTCATCTTACATAGTTTCAGATATAGAGAAGTGAGGCATGCTGCCTGAGCTCATTACTTAGAGTTTATGGTCACTGAAGAGAGGTTAACAATCCTGTAGAATGGTTCGCTTTACCCTAAGATATCACCAGTAAAATAAATGGCCCTCTGGAAGAGACTGGCTTAGAATATGTACTTAATTTGCAACGGCTATATGTAGGTGAGAAGAATCACCTGCAACATGATCATGATAGAAAAGAAAGGCAGGAGTTAAACATTAGTTTGGACTAAGTAGAATAAACCAGAAAAGGTTGAAGGGACCCTCTCAACCATGAAAACAAATACCTTCACTTCAGTGTCACAACTTCAAAGCAATGCATGCTTACTATGCATCCAGGATTAGATGCAAGTTCAGAGCACAGAAAGGTTAGTAGGTGGGTTTAATTGGTGCATTTGTACTCATTAAAATATCAGGATATTACAGTTTTTGCTGTCATTAATTTTTTTTTTTTCATTTAAGGAGAAACAGAAGCACAAAAAGAATCCAGGAATTCGGTCTTTTGCCTCCTCTAACAGTTTCTGAAATAGCATTTTCATTTCCTTTTCACAGCTCCTGTTAAACAAGTAAAACCATTAATAATTTTTTAACTGCACTCCCAATGGATTTCAGAGATTTTTTTTCCTTTGGTGTGGCCAGTGCTGGAATAACACAGATACCCCTAGTGGATTTTTTTTAAAGCACACTAAAAAAGAAGGGGAATTTTACCATGTCTTCACGCTTTGACCCTGCCAAATGCTACATAGGCTGAAATTTGCACAGGAGTTTGGCTTAGTTGCTAGACATACGGAAATCTTGTTCATTCTTTGTTATTATTAAAAATATTACTACAACTATCCTCCATACCCAGCCAATAATGGAAAATAGATCTGTGGGCAGGCTGAGCTAAGGTAATCTTGGTTTCTTGGACTTATGTACATTGCTTTTGAAACAGTCTCTTCTCCATGTAATCAAGGGCAAGAGTCTACATTTACCTCAGACCTGTTACTTTTATTTTGGACATTGCAGTAGAGAGATTCTTGAAGTACATTTTACAACATGCAGGTCTCCCTCTCTGAAATAAATACATTGGATCACTGTTATTGTAGTAACTCTCCTTTTTGGAATGTGGACCTGGTTCCTTAGGCTGGTACTTTGTGAAATAAAGTCATTCCGGTCATGAAGGGCCAATAAGCAAGAAATAAGGATATATCTGATTCATAGCTTTCCAATCTGACAAAGCTATACTACCAGCATTTTTTAAGTGGGGATTACACTGTTTCTAAAAATCTTTACGTTTTCAGCCTCTGGTAGATAATAAGTGTAATGGAAATCAGAGTGAAGTTCTCTAGCTTGTCAGCCAAATTAGCCCAAATCCTGCAAATAAATACTTTTGCAGAGGCTTAACTTTACATCCAGGAAAGCAGACCCCATTATGGGTCTGCTCATTTTAGTAAAATCAAGCATATGTCTAGTGACTGCACAGTTGTGGGGAAGGAGTGAGGGCAGGATGAAAGGAAATCCTAAATTGGTTCAGTCCCTTTCATTGTGTAGTTTACAAATTGGACTGGAGGGAGCTTTCATGTGCCATATGGTCTAATTTGCAACAGGATGAATTTCATCAACACCTACAAGAAGTCCTGTTTCTTCTGCGTATGTGAATTTGCACAAGGTAACATTCTCTAAGGAACCCCTGACCTTTGGCCTTCTTGTCCAAAAAGAAAAAAAAAAAGGTTTTGTACAACTGGAGAGCTCACATCTAGTTATGATTTAGTGTTCCCTTTCAGGACACAGCTGATATACAGAAGAGCCAACTGTCCTTTTGAACAGGGAACATCCTACCTTTTCTAAGAGAAAATTAAGAAACTGGTACAGAATGGACTTGAGCATCGCCTCGGGGTACTTTGAGCAGAACCGTGTGCATATCTAATATTTGGTAGCTTGTCAAAAGCTTTGAGTCCAGACCTTTCAACCACTTCCTAAAAGCAAAGAAATTTGGAAAATTAAAGTCAAGATTCAGAAGTACTGTTAATGTTATGGTGCTGGTACTACCCTCAAACTTTACCACAGAATGACCAAAATGTTAGTCTGAGGCATGCAGACCTTGGCTCAAAACCTTTTGTTGCATGACTTGCAGCAAGAATTTGACGCCGTCTCCCTCAGCACTCCCCTCTGGAAGTTGAGGAAACTGTGCCCATTGATGGATGGGAGAGAAAACGGTGATGGAGGATCTGGAGCTGAGGAAGCATGGGGCTGAACAAGTAGACTATTAGTTGGATTCAAAACTGGCGGGACTATCAGGTTCAAAGCAGCAGCCAACGGTTCAGTGTTTGGCTGGTGGATGTATGCCGCTAGCAAGCAGAGTTCGGCAGGAGGTCAGTACGAACATATTGTTCAATGTTTTCATCGGTGACCATTCTCAGGAAGTTTACAGCTGACACTAAACTGGGGGGAGCACCTGGCATGAGTTTCCAGAGGGACCTCAAGAAACTTGTGGACTGGGCCGGCGGAAACCTCAGTGCAAATACCTGTGCTTTGGGCAGAACAATCCCATGTGCCAGAAGAGGCTGGGAAGCATCTGGTTGGATAGCAGTCCTGCTGCCTGTACCCAAGCCTCCTGGAACTGTAGGGCACTTTCTTTTTTTCCCTGACATTGTGAGAGCAAAATTGTTGCTCCTGCAAATTTTGCACTTTGGGGCAGTAACCTCAAAGGCTTGGGAAAGGTTTCATTCACCCCTGTGGAAATACAGATCAGTATTAAGAAATACTTAATATAATCCTGCTTGTATAAAATGGGAACTAGTGTGAAGCATCAGGAAAATTATTTTATCTTTGTTGATAGTGCTGATACTGTAATACTGTGAACTGTTCTGAAACCTCTATGGAGAAAGAGGGGAAAGTGCAAAACAAGTAACTCAAAATGGTTGTAATGCTTTACAGTGATAAATTTAAGAGCACAACCTGTTTATATACACAAAATAAGCATTTCATACATAAAATATCACCCTTGATACTTTTATCATGGACAATCTAGTGGAGAAAAACATAAGAACCAATGGCCAGAAAATTTGAGCTACTAGAAAAAAAGCATGTGTTTTTAATAGTGGTGGTAATGACACCCAAATAAATTACCAAGAGAAGCATGGGGTTCTCCATCCTCAAATTTAAATTGCCTGAAATGATTTCCAGAGCTGAGCACAAGTTATTAGACAATATATGAATCGCTGGATGCCATTCCATGAATGACATTATGCAGGAAATCAAGCTGGTGGTGTAATGACTTTACAATCTATGATTCTACAAGATTTTGTTGTCCAAACTCTGCTATTCCTGTGGACATTCTTGCAGATTTCAATACCATTATTAATAGTTATCAAAGCGATAGAGATCAATTACAACTTACATTCTTCTCTTTACCCTTATGTATTGTCTCCATGTGTTGCAATGGAGAAGACAGTCATTATTTCATTTAATTTTCTGAGGAAGTGTTCTACCCGAGAGTGTCGATGAATCATAGTTTGTTAGGGTGGCCCCTGCGAGTCCACTTGAAAATATTTATGAGATTACTGGGGTTGCAATTTGCCCATTAGTGGTAGGATAAAAATAAGCTTCACAGCTGTCAAGGTTTATAGAGTCTTCTGTGAAAATACAATTTGGGGGGGGGTCATAAAAATGAGATCAATCAGTTACTTTAAACTGAGAACAAAAATAATATATTTACTGACCTATTTATTTCTAACTCTGATACCTCACATAAGTCTTTCATTAAGCCTTCCCTAAGTTTTACTGTTAAGGGAGCAAATGTATTTTGTCATCTGGTTTTATTTTGAGGAAATTATGGCTCAATTTTAAGACATTTATAATAAATGTCTTCAAGGAAAGTTTGAGGGAAAGTAACATTAAATCATGTTCCAAACAGCAATTCAAAGACGAAGTCATTATTAAAATTCTGATTATTAATGTGTTGTATTTATGAAGACAAATGTGACATTACATTTGAGGTTACCAGCCTGTGGTTGGAGTTGTAGATTTATTTTTTTAAAGCAGATGACATAATATCTGGGATGCAAAGTGAGCTCTCATTCTGTTCTCAGAAAAAAACCCATCCAAAGTAGCTCTGACTGCACAGAGAAATACACTGGTGCAAAAATAATCGACCCTAAGGTTTCATCTGGTTGCTAATTTATGAATTTTGGCAATGCAATGTTGCTTTAAAATAGAAATCTGAATTCATGCAACTCTTTCCACAGACTGGTAACCCCAAATGCATCTCATTAAATGCACTGTGTTAATAATTCACTTAATTTTAATCATTACTATGAATTGCTATTTGGCATACAATTTGATTTTACTTTTCCTTAAATTTGCCTTTATAATGACTTAAAACTGAGCCATAACTCTCCCCCCAAAGTCACATCACAAAATATGTTTCATCCTTTACTAATCAGTGTCTAAATTTTTCGTACAATGTGAGCCAGAGTGGTTTTGCCAGGGAAAAGTTTTGGCCTTTTACATCTGCACAAGCATAATTCCCAGTGCAATCAGAATTTCTCCAGACTGATGCTGGTTTTATGAAGGCAGAATGAGACTCACTTTACACAGTGGGTATTAGTCCGTTGTGCATGTCAGTGATTTTCAACTCTTTTGGAGTTGTTGACCTTTCATAGTTTTCCAAGGGAAATACAGATCCCTGGATAGTGAATTTAAATTATAATACCAGTAGTCTTGGATTTTATAGTCCCCTTTTTGAAGACTTTTCGGAAGCAGTCAACAAATCCCCAGGGGTCTGTGGCACACAGTGTGAAAACCACTGCACCAAAGGCTACTCTTAGAGGAAATAAATGCCAGCCTATGCTGTGACCAACAGAGAGATCTCTGTTCTGCAGGGCACAAAGCAACCTCAGCTTCGGCTCCCCCCTTTCCATTGCTGCAGTCACACTGGAAGAGCATGACTCCCGATCCATCAAAACCAAAGCATAACTAAAGTACTTACAATTAAAAATACACAGAGGAGGAAGAAATTCTTATTTCCAGTCTCTGAGCAGAACACACCATTTTAGAGCCTATTTCCAAAACAGTGTGCTTCCTCTTCAGTGCAGGCATTGACTTCACGCTAAGGAATGTATTCCATTACAGTCTTGCTGGCTTGCACTGTAACTTCATGTAGAACCAGTTAGTTGCTGTGGTGACAGCGACCAACAAACAGAAAAAAATCATGAACTCGTTTCAGGACTGGTCAGAGCAGTTTAATGACAGCATCCACGCTTAAAACTTTAAAACTTTCTTGTTTTGTTTTCTTTTAAAAGGAGGCGCAACCATTCCAGTAAACATGTACTATCATCCTAAGGCCATCTATGTCTCCTCCTGAGAAATTGTTTCACACTTCTTGTACATTTTTGCAGCTATAGAGACTGTAATCTATAGCCATTATTTCAAGCAAATCTGGAGTTTATCTCCCAAATAACAAATTGAACCACATTTAAACTTGGTGAAACCCCACTGTCTTTTGGAGAGGTACGTGAAGACAGAATCTAAGCTTGTTGGTGTGGATAATGTTCATCTGGTGCTGAAATCGGTACAATACCTTTATAACCTGAAATCAACTATAACATTCAATGGGGGTCTTCAGAAAACAAGGTACAATAAATACAAAATTACATTGTTTTAAGAGAGAGGTACACACTCCCTGAAAACTCACAAAAAATAAAGGTCATAACTACCTTCATTATTACTTTCATTTTCTAACTTATTAACGTTTTCAAGAAAAGCATAGTGTGGGATCCCGTCTTTGAAAAAGTGGAGACTTCTCATTTTAAAAAGAAAAAACGTTTTACAAGTCCCTTATTCAGTTTTGAGCTTGGTAATGTTTAGCTCTGCAGATGCAATTCTGTGACAATGAGATGGGTGTAAACTGTGGGTCAGTTTACTGCAAGGACGCTGAGTTGCTCTGTGCTGAAGGAGATGGAGTTTGGGGGAAAAGGAGGTTACTTGGAAAGGGTTCATATAGCAAGGAGGAGATTTGTACATCAGGAGGAGATTATTGTGCCAAGGAGGAGATTATTGTGTTCTCTTCCCTCAGATTATTTTGTTCAGTTTGATCAATAAAGAACCGAGAGAAAGATCTCACAACAGGCAAGTTTGGCATTTTTTGTTCAATCCATCCACTGTGATTACAGTTTTGTCCATTGCACAGCTGTGAAAGAACTGATTTGCTCTTCTTCTCTCAATACATTTTGTTTTAGAAGAGTGTCATAGTTAAAGTTGATTGTGAAAAACTGTTTCTAGCTATTGAATTCATGGACCTCCTGGAAGTGTGAGGAGAACCCAAGCAGATTTTCAACTGAATCACAGAACTGCAGCACAGCCCCAGCTGGAAGGGACCTCGAAAGACCATCTGGTCCAAATTTTGGTGGGAAAGGGAGCCTAGATGTGATTATCTAACACCCTGTCCAACTGCATCTTGAAAACCTCCAGTGATGGGGACTCCACCATGTCCCTGGGGATGTTGTTCGAGTGATTGATTGTTCTCACTGTAAAAAATTTCTTTCTTAATTCAAGATGAAACCTTTGCTGGTACAACTTGTACCCACCTTGTCTTCTCCATGTGGTTCCTTCTGAAGAGAGAGCCTCTGTCCTCCTTGTAACTGGAAGAAGTTCAGTCTAAAATGGTGCAATTCCTTCATTGGATCCACCCAGCACTGGAGGATTCAGAGACTCTTTGGTTGCTGCCTGCTTGCAGGAGCACCTGTGGAGGGGTCTCTGGGTAACCCCACCAGAGCTGCCAGCGTCCTGTGCTCACAAAACACTCAGGAGCTCATCTGAGTGTCCTGCCACATCATTGCCACCCTACTGAGAAGATGGCAGAGGGCTCTTCCTGAGTAACCTCAGCACCATCTGCAAGAAGGGCATCTTGGATTAGTAGGCCAGCTGAGCTCAGCCAGAGGTCAGAGAGCATGCAAAAATACGAACATGAGGTACCACCGCGCAGGTACCCACTGTGAGTTAGAGGGTGCCTGGGCTCACTCGCCTCAGAGGAGGGTGGCAGTGGCAGCGTGTGCAGGCACGTTTATGCACATGCATAGATCTGGCATTGTGCATACACGTGGTTATTCTCATATACAGACTTTATAATGGCCTAACCATCGGATCCAGCTGCCACAAAGAACTGTGCATGTACATATCTACATGGAAAAAACAGGCTTGCTATGGTATGATGTGAGTTGGAGATTTTGGCTCAGAAGTTATACATATGCATATATGTGCCTGTAAGTATATCTAATTGTATGCATGTGTGTGTCTGTATATTTCATTAATATATGCTGTATTATTATTATAGTTAGGTAATTCTCATCCCATTACTTTTATTGCTATATTTGTTAATTTACCATGTATCCTCAAGAGACTTTATTAACATTGGCAGGATAAGCCTAATGGCTGTTGTGATGTCTAGACAAAAGGAATTAAAGACACAGCAGAAATACTTACTCAGTATTTCCCTTCTGTGGGAAGTTTCTGTCTCACTCTTGCAAGCCTTTTAATGTAACTTTATTAAGGATTTAATGTAATAACCAATGCGTGCTGTAATGGAATAAGTGTAAGCGTTTTACATGTATTTACAGTTGGCTGGGCAGACTCTCCCTGCCTAATATCAAAGCTGATTTAATGTTGTGGGTTTGAAATTAAACCAGGAATGTTAAGTCTCTAGGACTGTCACTGCAAATGAAAAAAAAATCACATCAGTTAGACTGGTACTATGGAAATCCTGCACTATTTTGAAGAGAAGGTAAGCCCACTCTTTGAGCAGCAGCAGACAGAAAAAGGAAAAAGCAAAAACTTGGGTTATCTCTGTGTGGGAAACAGAATCCAGGGAAGATCCAGGGGTGCATAGATTCAAGGTCAGAGAGGACTATAATGATAAAAATCTTGTTTGAATTCCTACCAAACCACCAGACAAAACATCCTGCTGCATCCTCCTGTCATAATTGCTGCAACAAGGGAATTAATAGGAGGAGGCGCTGACAGCTCTCTTTCCAAACTTATGCCTTGATTTCTCTTCTCTCACATCTTCCAAGTTATTTATATTAAGGTGTCTTCTACAAAGAGGATCTGAGATTTGTGAATGAAAGCCAGACAAGTCAGAAGATTGTAATTAGAAAAAGTCAGGAGAAAAGAGGAATGGAAAATTAAAGGCCAGTTCAGACAGAAGAGGAAGGATCTGATAGAGTGAGGAAGTGCAGAAGAATGTGAGATGGAAAAGGGATATGTCAGAAGGTAAAGAGATTTTGAAAAATTTCCGTAGTTACACAGATTGCGCTGAGTGAAACTGGTCTGAATCTCCAACAAGTAACTTTGTCAAAATGTTCACTGTTGGTTCAGACTAACTAGTCTCTCATCCCTGGGGCTGTGCAAGAGGTGTTTTGATAGAATAGCTTCATTAAAATTAAAGACAAAACCCAAGAAAAGCCCCCCACATTTCCAGCAAGCTCTGTTCCCTGCTATTGTCATCCCTTCCCTTCTTTCTGGAGTGAAGCCACCTGCTTCAATCTCTCTCCATTCACTGTCCATCCCAGCTTGGAAGATCCCACATCGCATTGCGGGAGGCTTCAACCTCTGCTGTGTCACAGCCTGGCTCTCTGCCTACACACTGACAGGATTTTGGCAACGTCCTGTTGCTTCCACCCCATACATTCCTCTGCTCACACCATGGGCAGATGGGCCTAGCCTGTTATGCTGACTGCTACACCTTCCTCCCCTGATTGATTACATATCTGAAAATGTGACAACAATGAAGGAAAAATAAATGTCACCTGGCTTTGGAGATCCATTCATGTCTATCTTTTCCGGCAGAGAAAAGAATGTAGTCAAAACCAGAAAGAGGAGGAATTTGGATGACTAAATACTGAAGTTTTACCTTATTGTCCAGATCTTTTGATATAGAAAACATAAACTAAAAGAGTGATATGTAACTAATTAAAAGAAACACAGAAGAAAAGAATGAAACCAAGGTGGAGAGCTTGGAGATAGATACCTGGTTTACATACGCTGTATTGTTAAAAAGTGTAAAGATGCATTTTGTTCTGAAAGCTAGGAATACTATTGCCAAAAAGATAAAACTGCAGCATGTCCCGGATTATGAAAAGGCTTTCCCCTGGCCTTACTAGGAAAGACGGTAGCGGTTTGGAGGCTGTTTGACAGCCCGGCGCATGGGGCTTAAAATGATCTGTTTTTTCTGGACTTGATTTTGAAGTTAGAGGCTACATTGTCATGTCAGCAAACCTCAGAACGCATGTAATCCAAAACAAAGCCACTAACCAAGTTACAAATGTAACTAAATACAGGATTGTTCAGAATGCCTATGTATACTGGGGTAAACTGTACCCAAAGTCTTTCTCAAAGACACTAAATTCTCCAAGATTTCCATATAAATTCTCAAAACACATGCATGTGTCAATATATATTTGTTACACACACGTTTTTTAAATGCATGAAATGAGGAAAAGAAAATCATACAAAAGTAAACAGAGATGCCTGAGTGTTGTCGTAGCCAATCGATTTCAATTTAATGATCACATTTCCTGTCTAATTCTTGCACCAGTGTTGAAAACTGATGTAATGGAAATGATGTGGTAAATTCTGAGACCCTGAGATAATAACACAGATAAAAGCTTCTGTTATTTCTCATGTGATCATCTTAGTAGTACAGGTACATTTTTCAGAGGAATTGTTTCAAGACATCTGCAGACTCAAGAAGGCAAAATATGGTCTAGTTGATCTGAGGTATTATTTTCATGATGGTAAACAATAAATACCTTTGTAAAGGTGTCTGCTTGGGTCATTACAAGGGCAACTACTTCCATGGAGCACTTTTCATGTAAAATCAACTCTGAAAGTGAAGACTCGTGTGGGGACTAGAAAGAAAAGGTTTGATTTAAGAACAATTCTGAGTAAATAATTTTATTCTTGAGTGATGAGGTAGTAGGTGTCTCCCTCTACCCTACCCTATGAAAAGGTTAAAAGCTCAGCAAAAAACATAGGCTTACATCATTCATAACTAGAACAAGTTAACTGTGTTCTTATTCTGTATTTTCTCTTCTTGTAAGTACTCTAGAAAAGCAGTATGGTCTTTGCAGTATCCTTGGACAGTGCCCAAATGAAAAAAGCAGGTAAACCGAAAAACCAAAAATAGCCAGTATAATCTTCAGACAAAAGCTTGCCAGAGGCACCTGTGTATAGCTGTCCTTTGTCCCATTCTCTGAGAAAATCAATTCAACCTTCCCTAGCATCTGAACACTTCAGGTTTTGCCTACTAACACACTTCTGCTTTACAGATTGTTTTTCTTCTTGGCTTTCCTAGCCAAAGTGAAGTCTGGAATTTTCCTGGACTGCTCTAATCCTGAAAAAGTGCTATTAAAAGATTTAGTGCAGTTAAGGGACAAATAAGTTAGTGTTAAATATGTAGTGAAGTCAGCTAAAACTCTGCTAACATTTCCTACAGGTCTTAAGTAACATTTAAGAATCTTTTTTCTCTGCTTTTGAACTTAAGTTCCCAAGACAACTCCCTGCTGTAATAGTGAGGGTATCTAAAAGATGATTTCTCCAGCTTACTCTGCAAGAAACAAGCTCGGTATCAATTTCCAGGGGTATTCTGAGAAATGAGAAGTGTGGATAGGATTGAAATAACTATTTTTGTTTAGATTCTGCATAAAGCACTCTAATACCGGAAACTTAAAGAGTATTAAAAATACTTGGGTTTATCGACTGATTCAGTTTCTCAGTAGACGTGGGAGTAGGTGGCATCCTGTCTCTGTTTTCCTGGAAAGCAGAATGCAAGGACTCTCTCCAGTGTGCTGTTACACATAACTCTACCTGGCAGAGGTTTGCTTCACTCAGTATCTGAGAGGGAACTCATTGACCACTCTGTTACCAGCCCTGTTTACACAACAGCTGCCTCCGAAGAAGGCTCAGTTACCCACTCCTTCCTGTTCCAAGCCAACAATAATGAAATTAATTAGCAGTGTTTATGTAAGCAAAATTTTGAATTCAGATGGGCAATTTACATTCAATTAGTCTCTGTTTCGACCAGTGCAATTCAGAACTGTTGTCTGATCAGCAGGTCTCCCCAAAGGTGTTCATGTTGTTGGTAAGCCCGCTCGTCTGATTGTATCACCTGCCAGCTCAGCCCACAGTGGTTGTTCCCCCTTGTAGACTTCAGGATCAGCAGCAGCTTTGTACTTGTTATCTCCCACACTTTGGGACATGAAGAAGTTGCCTATGACTCCATAGCTTGTAGTAGCATGGCTACATGTCATGGTACAGCTGCTGTTTACAACCATTTTTTCTGTCAGAGAGGGTTTGTTTTGTTCTATCTGTCTTCTGAACACCAGGCAGTCCCAGGAAGTAAGACATCAGCCTCTGATTGTGCTCTATTATAAAGACTCCATCAAATAACTCAAACTTTGCTCCCTTTTCCCCCAAACAATACACAGGACTGTCTCTGTAACCTGTGGATACAGTTATTTTATCAACTACAAGTGTCTGGATTGTAAATTGAACATGAAACTGATAGAAAATTGGTGCTGTATGGCACATTAGACAAGTTATGTGAAGTATGCCCTGTCAGGACCGTACACCATTTTGATTTTCAGTTCTTAGTTGAACTAGTTTGCTAAAGGTGACAGCATATGCTTTCTTGGTGTCATTCTGTCATTTAATAGTCCTAAATATGCACCAGTGTCCTGAGCTCCTTTACCAGGTTCCTCCCTTTTTTTAACGTACCAGAAGCTGTTCACAATGTCACTGCTCATATGAAATTTAACATACAGATATGTACACATAGAATTAACCGTTCTTAGCTATGCTTTTTTCCTACAACACAGTTGTGGGTGTTTCAATATTGCAGCAATGAGTCATCACCAGCATGGTGCTTTTAAATGGGATTCCAGCTAGCACTGACTGTTCCTTCTCTGTCTAACAGAGGCCTGTGAAGATACTGCACTAGCTTCTTGTTCTGCTAATGTACTGTGTTACTTGCTACTGTGCGTCACCCTCAGCAGTAGCACTCACAGTCTACATTTTCTTGGGCAAGGGTTTTTTTCATTGCTGGCTTTTTAAAACTGATTACCAGGTGTCATATAGTCAAGCTTCAAAATGTGCTTTACTCTATGTTTATCAATGCCCTGAAAGGTGTTTCTATAAACTCCAGTTGTGTAACACTAATACTGTGCTCAGTTTACAGACATTTGTAATTGGGGGAAAAAAAAATCATCTGTAACTATACAGAGATAGTATGTTTATTTGTTGGGGGAGAAAGGTGCATGACATTGAGGTGTTCAACTCTCTGTGGCATACATTTTATGCGCATGACACCCACTAGCCTTCCGTAAGTAATATGTAAAATATTTTATATGCTTGAATTATGTTTCAAGTTGTCTGTTCTTGTATAAACCATTGGAATTCATTATTACGGTTTGTCTCATATCATCTATCAACTTTAGTAAGCCTCTCAGTTTCTCGAACACATTTACATTATAAGTGTCTTGTATTTAGTAGTCATCGTTGCATACTAGTACTTCTAAGCTTCTTGCTCAGGTAGTTTAACTGGGCAAATATTTCCCTATAAACAGCAAATTCCATTACAAAAGATCATCTATTTATCTTCTCTTCAAACGGCTTTCTGATTTTATTTTAAAATAAAACCAAGTCAAATAGAAGGATGTCAAGTGTTGGAGCTTTCAGATATTAAATAATTGTGAAAGTTGGCAAGACTCTGGAATAGGAAGTTTGTAGTACATCATCTTTCTATATTCCCTAACCTGTGATTTCGGACATTTCTGTTTTAGTCTTTACCAACTCCTTAATTCTTTAGGGAAGCAAAATATTCCCTGACAAATTTTGTTTTTCTGAAAGCAAACTGTTGCTATAGCAATATCTGATGTCTCAAATGTAACTACAGTGGAGGCTAAAGGAGAGCAAGATATTTTAGAACATAAATAATCCCTGTAAAATCACTGAACATGCTGTTTAACAAGCAAAAGAGGCTGGAATTATATTTAATTGGAAACTTTCCTGTCACTGAAATCCTCTTTCTTTAGTGGAATCTACCAGCTCATGTTTTCTGTTTAAAAAAATTTGCATCTCTCTTCCAGGAGCAAAGTATGTATAGTTTCTTTAACTGTATTCTTACATACATGTAACTTAGCAGATGAGGTTGGCCTTGGAGTACACAAGGAAGCCACTGGCCTGGGTTTGTCTTGCCTAGACCATTTCTTCTGGATACTCTGGGACAGCTGCCCCACAAGGGAGGGCTAATGGAAGGGAAAGAAATGTCTTAGTCTGAAGGTGGCACTCAGTTCCCACCTGGTGGCTGGGCACTCCTGCTCAGATAACAGTTCTCGTTGTCCCATAATCCTGACAAAAAGTCCCCTGGTATCAGTGCACTGCTGCTGGGAGAGAGAGGGATTGGCCAATGCGTGTGTGTTAGTTGTTTTACTGTCCACAAAGACATTTGAACAGGTGAAAAGAAATCCATTTGCAGAAAAAACATTATTTCTTTTGTGACTGGATATAGCCTTGCAAATACTTGCCTTCCTCTGGTACCCCAGCCCATGGCTGTCCCTGGCCTGACGGGAGCCTCCCAACTCCATCTCCCAACCCGCTGGCTGAGTCATTAGATTGAAATATGCACAACGTTTGAAAACATCCACATACGGGTCCATATAAACTATACAATGGAGCTTGGCTGTTGGACATCCTTAGGCTAGCAGCAACCCGGTCAGCTTTAAGAGCAAAGGCAGTATTGTGTCAGTGTGAACTCCGCTTAGGTTAATGGGCTGTGCTAAGAAGTAGGGCTAATTTAGCTCAGGGGCAGTGTTGTGAGCTACAGAGCTTTATGGAGCATGTGATGCCACATGGCTATATTAGAACTGCTGGGAGCTAGTTTAGAGGTTTTTGCTCCATACTGGATGGTACAGTGTAGATGTTACCCTTCAGTCCCAAAGAGTATGTAGTGATGTGCAGTGATACCATGAAGTAATGGGCCAAGTCATTTGTACACCTTCACCTTGCTCAATCTCAGAGTTGGATTTTGTAACGATTATATTAAATATTACTCCACAAAAAAGCACTGTCTGTGCCAGGAGCAAGGTGTTACTCAGCATCATGGCAGACTCTAGTCACGGATGAACAGTTGTTTTCTTCACTTTTCATTCCCAACAAAGAAGTCAAGGAGAGTGCAAGTGGCCTCCATCTTACACAGGAGCTGCCTGAAGTCTGCATGTCGGTCCATCTAACGCAGTGCATCCATAGTAAGGAGTCTAAGAAAATTCTTAGATTGAAGAATTAGACATCAAATTCAAAACAAACTGTATTTTCAGTTTTCATAGTCCTAATATTTCTATAATGAACGACAACAATTAAAACATTTTTCTTCAACTGGTAGCCTAGCTTAAGTACAGACCACCATCAAAAATAAGCGATTACTTCGCATGTTTGTATAGCACAGGAAATAACTGAAGCTGCTATAAAGGTGCCACAAAGAGTCATAAGGATGATAGTGTGAGGTAAGTCTTTAATGACAACAACTGTAAATATTCATCCAACTATAAAAACAAAGTCATGAACATCTTGACTATGTGGGAAGTAGTTATTTTTAAATATAGTACCTCAAATATGACCTTTTTTCAACTGGTAGCTGAAAATGTCTTTTATATCATCTAAGGGGTGCCTATTTTACATATTTAGAACACAAAACAACAGGATAACTTGTCAGCAATATAGAGTCACTAACCAACCCAGGAATATATTTCATATAATTCTTATAATGAAATGGCTAAACATATTTGAATAGAGCAAAACACATTTGAGTAGAGAAGTTTAATGATCATGTAGAAAAAAACAGCTTTCACAAAGTATTTTACTCCTTTTGCTAACACCCACCAACCACTGAACTCTCCCTCACTTGAACATTGTTGTGCTGTCAGCTTGTGTGCCCCGTAGAGAGACCAAGGCTAGAAGGCACTGCTGTGGTCCACCCTGCTTTCCCAGGACATGGTCAGCTGTTCTTAAACTATTTCTAAGGGACTACTTTGAACGTATTTGTTAATAACGGAAATTTTTGATTGCCATGTGTGGGCCTCCTATGTAGTTCTTATTTCCAGTCCTATTCTTAGTTTACCAAATAATTTTTTCCACAAGTTCATACTATTCTGTGTGTTTTTCACATAAATAGAGTTAAAATAGAGTTGCCAAGGAAGCAAGTAACAATTGTAGTTAAAACAGCCTAAAGTGCTTATTAGTGTTCAACTCAGGTGCTGGAGTGGGCAAAGCCTTGTTCAGGATAATTTTATTTATGTGAATCCCAAACTGGATTGCTTAAATGCAGCTGTTCCCATGGCATGCCAGAAATGGTGGCTGTCCTTGTGGAATCTCACGCTGAATTGTGTAGATCCAGATGGATAATGCTAAATAGAGCTCATGCAGTTAAAAGAAGAACATATTGTTTGAATAAAACCCACCATTTTGATTAATGTGCTCAAGGACATTCATGAAAATTGGAAAAATTAATGAGTTCCTTGGAAACATCTGTGGTTTCTTACAAACTGGAAACTTGTAACACATACCAATATTTTGAAGATATCTGGTGAAATACTTCATGTGTCTTTATATTTTATAATATGAATTACTATTTTTAATATGCTGCTATTTTTTACAATTTTTTCTTCTAAAACTATTCTAAGGAGTACAATCAGACACTAGCAACAGCACAACACAATTCAAATGACCTTCTTAAAACACTGAAAGCAATTAATAATGAAGGAAAATGGCTTACAAATAGCCTTCAGTCTCAAGATGGGTGTGCCCGGACTCTGAGGCAGCCATATTGTTGTGTGCAAGGGGAACCGGAATGAGAGGCATGCGCTCTGAAGATGGCGTCCAAATCTGATATCCATACGGTGATGCTCAGGCATTACTCCCTGGCCTTGGCTTGTCCCTTACCAGCGCCTCAGAGCTGGCATCGTGTGTCTCAGCGGTGCCACCGAGCCAGAGTGAGGCCGCCCCAAGGACATGGGGCCAGGGCCGAGATGCAGCAACATGAGGAGGGAGGCCCAAACAGGCCGGTGTGGAAGGAGCCCTTGCTGCCCCGCTCGCTGAGAGGCACGGGGGGAGGCTGGGGTATCTCAGCAATCGAGAGGCCTCCTCTGGGCTTGTGTCCAGCAGGAGCTGCTCAGCGAGGCAGGCCCTGGGCTCGCGGCAGGGTGGGATGGGCTGGCGGCCATGTTAGGTGCTGGCTAGCTGTGCATCCACCTTGGCACTGGCAGGGGAACCACCTTCATCCTCTGCAGTGCCCTCTAGATAGTCAGGAGCGAGATTTTTTTTTACTTTTGTTCCACCAAGCACGGAGTCATCCCTTCTTCTCCATCAGAAGATAGGAAAAGGAGACCTAAATAAAGGAGCTGCTGCTGTTGGCTGCCACCTAACCCTGGAGTTCTCTGTATGATTGCTCAAAGGGGACCTTCATTTTCTTTTGCGGCTGTAGGGAAAGCAGCAGTCTGCTGCCACATCATGTCCTCTTTACTCCAAGACCCTGGGTGGTTTACTCTTCAGTGTGTTTCTTAGTATTCACAGTATTTTCAGCTGCCCCATTATAAGTGTACCTTCCTCTCATTCCCATCACCAAGGGAAGGTGCTTTCCCAGGGGGTTACTTCACAGTTGCCACTCTTCCCAAGACTGAACACGTCTGGTGGGTTGACCTTGGCTGGACGCCAGGTGCCACCAAACCGCTCTGTCACTCTCCTCCTCGCCAGGATGAGGTGGGGGCAGAAAATGAGATTAAAAAAAACCCTCATGGGTCAAGATGAAGGCAATTTAGTAAAAGCAAAGACCACACGTGGAAGCAAAAGGGAAACAAAGATTTTATTTTCTATTTCCCATCACCAGGCAATGCCCAGCCACTTCCCAGGAAGCAAGGCTTCAGTATGCGTGCGTAGTGGTTGCTCTGGAAGACAAATGTCATAAATAACGGGTGTCCCCCCTTCCTTCTCCTTTCTCTCAGCTTTTATTGCTGAGCAGACATCATATGGTATGGAATATCCCTTTGGTCGGTTTGGGTCAGCTGTCCTGGCTGTGTCCCCTCCCAAGATCTTGCCCACCCCTGCCTACTGGTGAGGGGGGGAGATGTTGGAGAGGCAGCCTTGGCACTGTGGGAGCACTGCTCAGCAGTAGCCAAAACCCTGCTGTGTTATCAACACCGCTCTAGCTACCAATACAAAGCACAGCGCCATGAGGGCTGCTATGGGGAAAATGAACTCCATCCCAGCCAGACCCAATACAACTCGCTTAGAGGAAGGGCAGATTATTTTTTCGTTGTCCTTCAGCATTGCCTTAATCTCGCTAACAAGAGGTAGGCGCTTGCCAGAGGCTCGGCTGCAGCATGGACACCGTGCTGGCTGGCTGCCATTTTGCGCCAGGCGACCACGCTCTGGCTCTGCCGCCGCCACCTCCCTGGCAGCCATTGCCACTGGCGGGGCGGTGGGGGTGAGGCCCTTCGCTGTCCCGGCCACCACGCTGCTCGGTTGCAAGGCGTCTTTGTGTCCGAGTGTAAAATTAACTACCGTCTCCTTGTGCTCACGGCCTGCTTCAAAGCCCTTTGAAGTTGATGGGGATTTTTCTACCCACTTCAAAGGGCCCTGGCTCATGAGCATACAGCACAGCGTGCACCAGTTAATTTTTAAACTCCCATTACCTGAAAACTTCTTGTAAAGTGTACCAGAGCGTAGGGTGGGGGACGAGCTTGCTGAAACATTTGACAAGGCACCGCTGAACAACTGGGATTAAGGATTTCTTTCTTTACTATTTATCCTTTTATGCCATGCACATGCCTTTGAATCATTCCTTGTAATCATTTACCTGTGTTTTCTACTGTCCTGCACATTTAGTGCTTGGTCGTTCCCCTTGTGACTGCCTACCCAGTGACGCGCGGGACCCAGCCAGGTTCTGGAGGACGCAGGACTTGCCTGAGCTGACTTTGCATTTCTGAGCAGTGCAGAGGTTTAGAAACCCCTGCCGTGTTTGAGTCCAGCCCGTACCACCGCCTGGGTGGCTCTGCAGGAAGCGCGCTGTCTTGGCAGGGAGCTGGGCGGCCATCCTTCCCTGCCTCCTCGCCTCCCTGGGGCATGGCCCCCAATCCATCTCTTCCACCACCACTTGGGATGGTTACTGTCACAGGATGGTTACTGGCAGGATGAGGAGAAGTTGTTCAGCGGTGTGTAAAGGCTGTAATTATGTTTGGCTCTGGTTTGTGAGGTGTATAAAGATATGGTGTGAGATTTAAAAAAAAAAAAAAAACCAAACAAAAAAACCCCAAAGTATACACATTCCCTTTATCTGCTTTCCCAGGAAAACTTCATGTCTTTGTTTCACCTAAAGTCCTCTCCATCTCCCATTTTACATCTCACCTCCATAAGTAATACAATAAAATTTAAAAAAAGAATTTGGAAAGTAGTTTTTAAGTAGTGAAGGTAAGCAAAGAAAATTTTATTTAAAGAGTAAGGAATAAATAAACATAAATCTGAATTGAATTGTAGAGTAGTATCCCAAAGGAAATAGTGGAAATCAAATTGCTTGAATAATTTAAAACTAGACTGGACAAAGCACTTAATAATATATGGCAGAAAAGAAGCCTGCCTTGGCAGGAGATGGAGTGGATGACTTAATAGGTCTTTTCCCTCTCTGGCCTGTATTATTTTATGGTTTATTACAGTAGATGACTTAATGTTAACAACACTTAGTTTATTTTCTTGCAACTACTTGCTGCAGGACAGTATACGTCTGTGTCATTATATCGTATTAATTAGCCCCATTTACCAGAAAGGCACTGGAGGTGCTAAGCAGTGTTTATGCATGAAATATTGTGTGAGTGTCTCTGTTTTAGGGCTGTGTATGTGAGAAGAATGGCAAAGCCACCTGTCAACTCCATAGATCATCCTAAAAAGGCACGATATATGTCACACATCACTATAAGGCTTTTTGCACCATCATAAGTTACAGTAAAACTCTTTGTGGAGTGTTTTCAAAAGCACTGAAATTGGGTTTGTACCGCTAAATGTAAAGCTCGCTTTGCTTTAATTACCACAGTGTAACGTTGCAGAGCTCTGTGAGAGAGGGGAAAATACAGTCTGCATTGCTTCTGAAGTGGATCCTAGATAAGATGCTATATTCACTTTAGAAGTGTTTATAAATTACATTAAAAGTGACCAGCCCCTGCCGTTCTATCTTATTTGGCCATAAGGGGACTTCACACCTTCTTATGTGAAACACGCTGAGAAGCATGTGGGCAGAGACACTCCATTACAGGTTTAGGAACTGTTTATTGGACATTGGGTAAGTCAAAAGGTAAATTACTGGGGAAAGACCAGACATAAACCAAGAACTACACAACTATGACTACATTCATCATGAAATCTGTATTATTAAGAGGACAGACAAACACTGATCAGATAAACACAATTCCTTGGTTCAGGGGGTGGACTGGATGAACTCTAAGAGCCTTACAGGAGCGAAGAGAAAAAGACTCAGTTTAGAGAGGAGGAGACAGGAGACACAATATAAAAGTCTCTAAATATAGAAAAGAAAAATTACATAGCATCTTCTACATGTTTCTTCTATGTAAGAGCAACAGACTTGCAGAAAGGGAAGTGTAAGTTAGACACATGGAAAATCTTTCTAATAGTATAATACTGAAGAGGTGGAATATTTTGCTTGGATAGTATGAAATACTTCAGTGGACATCAGACAAATATCCATTTAGAATTATTTAGGTGCATTTGATAATACTTCAGGCCAAAGTACACCAGATTATTTCTTTATGTTCCTTTCAGCCCTGCTGTTTATGAATTTGTGAATCAAAGGAGAAGGCATGTGTGGGGAGAAAAATCCTGAGAGGATACTGACAAAAGGTCTTATGAGACTGATGTGGAAAAGACATGCATGCAATTATTTATAATGTTATCTAATTTGTACATTTGTCATGCTACCTAAAAAAGACAGAAATTGGCATTTTGGAACTATTGCAAAATTTTTCAGTTGTCATGTCGGCGTTGTAATCCAGAGCACTTACAAGATGGAAGTGCCAGAAAGGTGTATTTACAGAGATACTGAGAAGTCTGTGGTAGTCCTAGCCTGAGGATCGAAATGCTGCTGGGGTGTGTAATTTAATTTCTGTGAAGGGGTAACAGAGGGGGCTGTGCTTAGCAGAGGAATGAAGATGCCAGCAAAGAAGATGTGTTGGTTTTGCCTGTTGAAAAGAATACTTTCCCACTATTTCCCAAGCTCTCTTCTTTGCACCACCAGGAAAAGTTTTTGTCAGTGTTTTTTGACCATGTTAATGAATATTGGCCTGTGGCGGTGGGCACATTCCACATACAAATGATCGAAACCATTCCATTTTAATATCTGGGTTACCACACAGGAAAGTCGTCTTAGCCTCTCGGTTATTTCTGCTCCATAAACCTTGAATACAGCTTTAGGCTATCTGAGTTTCACATCTACAAATGCCTGAAATAGACTGAAAAGACTCTGTACCAGATAGGTCATGGATCTCTATCTCATTCATCCATATTTTCAGAAGATCCAAATGGAAATGTAATAGGGCCTATGACGGAGAAGCAAAATACTAGCTATATCTACAGATGATAAATCTGATTTTGCCATTACTAAAAGCTGTTTGGAGTTTCTCTTTAAAGTTTGTATCCCATTTTGATAGTAATCAACATAAAGTGCTATCTGTTGTGGTGAGAACGTAGGCTTTTGGGCTTCGTTCTTTACTCTTTCCTTATGTACTGAGAAATTTGCTCTTTTTTCTTTTTTTCCTTACGTGGGATTTATGTCTTCCCTTGCTTTATTGCTCTCCTTTTAGTTACCTGTGTTCTGTCACTGGAAACCATACCATAAATAAATGAATACAACTGAATACTCCCTCATCAGAGCTGTCACCGTTTACCAATACCAACAAGCATAACTTCCATAGTGATGAACTCCACAAAATGAAGCAGACAACACCCCCCAGACTGCCGTCCGTTCTCCACCATGCCAAAAGTCTCTAGGTCATTGTTCCCTGCAGCTCTGCTAGTATTTTTTCAGCAGCTGCTTTTACCAGCCAAGGGTGAGATATTTGGAGAGTCCCTTGGGCAAAATAAAACAGTTGGTGGCACAAACAACTTGGAACCATGTCACTCTTATTTTCCAGATCTCTTATTTTTCTCCTACACCCACTAAAGCCATTGCAATACTAACCTCTCCTTAAAGCTGCACTCCACAAAATAATTTGGCTGTTCATGTTCCAGTCCCAGCTGAAAGCCTATTTATAGCAGCAAATTTAACTGGGGTTTTCTGGAATTGCATGTTCACACCAGCCCTTCTGTTTTGTTTTATTGGTTTTTTTTTTTCTTCTTTTTTTCTACTGTAAGAAATTAAACTGTACCAAAGTTGTCAAGATGTGCAAAGTAGACCTCCAGAGATGATCCAAGTGCTCCTCTGATGTTGCAGAGGACAGTAGGTGACGGAAGAGATGAAATTCATCAGAGCAGCTGACCCTTCTTAGCTGTACATGAGAAATCCTCACATGGCCAAGAACCACATGCACCACAGAAACTCGAGGGGAAAGGAGGCTTCGAGCGTGAGTCACAAGCAGAAGTTGCCCGTGGCTCCTGGGAACGGCAGTGACCCAGCGTGGGTGGGTTCTGGGGGCAGCGTGCCACTGGGGCGTGGATGGGAGACCCAGGATACCGTCCCACAGCCTCTGATGGTTTTCTCCTGGAGATGGGGATAACTTAGTGCTAACACAATAAGGTGATGTAGGCTTAACCCACGCTCTGCATTTGAGCTGCTTGCAACAGGTTGCCAACTTCTGATTTACACTGTACCAAGCCTGTGATATCCTCTTTTAGACCTAAAGTAACAGGAGGGGCTTAACACCAAAAATTGTCTGTGCTGTACTGTCATTTACAAGTTTGAACGAGTCACTTTGGGTGCTCTGGTTTTGGTGACAGTAAGAAACACCCAAACATAGCCTCTTTTAGAAAAAATAAACCAATCCATGCTTCAAAACAAAATAAATCAAATCAAATCAGAACAGGGCTAAGGCAGAAATTGGGTAATTCTTAAAGTTGGCAGGGACATGCTACTGACTGAAAAGGGTGTGCATCTCTTGGCTTCAGCGTGAAAAAAAACCCTCAACAACATTTAAATAACATTTAAAGTACAAATTATAAGAGACTGAAAAATCATTTCCAGGCTTGCTGCAGAACATGTGCGAAGGTTTCTAGCAGAGGCTGATGGAACCGCACCCCTTGTTATCACACATGGAAGAGACTTGGAGAGATGCTGTTGCAATTAGTGGCCTTTTGCTGAAGCAATTAGTATGAGGGAGACAGTAATTGCCTGATCAGAAAGCAACAACAAAATCCTTAACAAAGCAAACAAAACTCAAGAAACTCAAGAACAGTCCACAGTCCTCCCTGTAATTTGAAGGGAGACGAGGTGAAAACTGAAGAGTTGAAACAAGAACAGAGGATTGACACAGAAAGGGAGACTTAAAAACCTTAAGATTGCAGGGCTGGGAATTTAAACTCAAAACTCTGCCTGACAATATATGTTTTGAAGTCAAGAAAACTTAGAGAATCATAGAATCATAGAATGGCTTGGCTTGGAAGAAACCTTAAAGGTCATCTAGTTCCAACCCCCCTGCCGTGGGCAGGGACACCTTCCACTAGACCAGATTGCTCAAAGCCCCATCCAACCTGGCCTTGAGCACTTCCAGAGATGGGGCACCCACAACTTCTCTGGGCAGCGTGTTCCAGTGCCTCACCACCCTCATTGTGAAGAATTTCTTCCTTATATCTAATCTAAATCTACCCTCTTTCGGTTTAAAGCCATTACCCCTTATCCTATCACAACATGCCCTTGGAAAAAGTCCCTCTCCAGCTTTCTTGTAGGGCCCCTTCAGGTACTGGAAGGCCACAATAAGGTCTCCCCGCAGCCTTCTCCAGGCTGAACAACCCCAACTCTTTCAGCCTGTTTTCATATGAGAGGTGTTCCAGCCCTTTGCTCAATTCTACTGCAGTTAACCCTCCGATATTTGAGAGACACAAGTGTCTCCAGCTGTGTCAGTGACCACCTCTGTATGCTGGACCAGGAATATTTCCCAGTTGGTGGTTCTGAAGGTGTGCCAGATCCACATTAAAAATCTATTTCGGTGTGAGCTGTGGGACTGGCCCTTCCTCTTGAGGCACCTTAATGTCCACACAGAGAAATCCCAGTATGTGTGTAAGAGAACAATTGTGCTGTGTATTCTCCAGGATGGGTAATTTGAGCAATTCAGGTGTGTTGTTGTGGCTAAGGACTGCATCATCCTCTTTTTTTGTTAACATTCCTCTCCAGCTCCACAGGTATCAGCCACCTACTTAAACAAATTAAACTTGTACCAAACCTTGAAGGTACTTGCTCTTTCAGGGTGGAAGAAAGGCTGGTGTGACCAAAAGCGTGCATCTTTCCCCCCAAGGCTTGCCTCAAAACATTTCTATTTTCATCAGCAAGTCAAGGGTACATTTTCACTGAAGTTTCAGCTGTCTCAATACAAAGTGTTGCCACATACCTGACACACAGAAATACAAAGATGTGCAATAAGACAATGAGATGAAATGCAAAAAAAATCAGTGATTTTTCTTTAAAAGATTGGGGTCCCAGAGCTTTGAAATATCGTACTTCTGGTATTGTATTCTCTCTGTTAATCCCATCTTCCCTTTGAGTTAAGATTTGGTTTTAATTTTGGCTAGCCTGTGC
The DNA here is from genome assembly GCF_030463565.1 of Pelecanus crispus. Taxonomy (NCBI): domain Eukaryota; kingdom Metazoa; phylum Chordata; class Aves; order Pelecaniformes; family Pelecanidae; genus Pelecanus; species Pelecanus crispus. The sequence goes on from NC_134643.1 coordinate 139,413,353, forward strand.
TTTCTTTAATATGGATACAAGGTACCTACTTCCTGTACCTTCTGCCTCACACAAAGGCTGGCCACAATCTTGGACATCTGTGCAGCAAGCATTTATGCATGAGTTTAACTTTGTGCTCTTCAGTTACATTTCACTTCTAGTCTTTTTGCTGTGTAAGAAAGGTTATATAATACCATCTTCTAGAAAGCTATGACATATACAACTAATATTCCTTTGGAAACTTTTAAATTACTCTCTTTAGGCATAAATTTATACATGCCTCATATTAAGAAGCATGTGTGAAATGGGCAAAAATCTTCTTAATACAATAAAATATTTCTCCAAGTGTTATATAGTGATCAAGCTTTCCAGGAATATAGGATGGATTTGACTTCACTTTACATCATTGCCATATATCTGCAGCTTCCAAAGGATGCTGAATGAATATTGGAAATAGGAATTCTTTTCCAACTTTTTATTTTCTAGTTTCTTTCATCACAATTCATTTTGGAATAGAAGTCCATTTATTTCTTGATAATGAGAAGGCACCAGCCCTGACAGTTGATCAGATACAAGATATTAATTCAGCTAAAACACTTTACTTGGATTTTAATTAATTAATTAATTAATTAATTAATTTAAAGAAAGGCACAGATTGTTCCAGATAAACTAACACTAATACTTCTAGGTCCAACATTCTTGTAAATGGTATAGCGCCAAATGCCTTGGTAGCTTACTCTGATGTCTGTGGGGTCATTTTAAACTCGATTTTGTGGACATTGCTATGTTCATCCACAAGCTACAAAAACAATTGCCTCCTCTATAGGAGAAAACTATGATTTTTCACAAATGTAGAGCATGAATTTTTAAGCTGTGGAAAGAACCTGTCCCAAGCATGGTATATAGTTTCACTAAAGAGATACAGTTTAGGCATAATAGGCAATTATCAGATTTTGAATAAGGAAAGGGAAGACGTAAGGAAAAGCAACCTTCTGATTACATAGTTTAGGAGAAGATATATGTAGGATTGTAGCTAAGGTGACTCAGCATTTCCCAATGTTTTAAGTTTTATATTCCTATTTTCAGTTTCTTACACAACCGCTTTCTTTAAGAGGTTGAATGGCATTTTTCATGGTAGGTCTTTTCCTCAACTTGAACTTTGTGCAGAAATTTTCAGGTAAAATGGTTGAATTTTCAAGTGAAACCTGAGAATTGATGTCGGAGTCGTACATTATTTTGCCAACACTGAACTTCCCAACAAACAGAAGAGTTTAAATATTCTTGCACTTTGTTTCAAGGATTTGAGAACAATAAAAGCGAGGTTACTTTTTCAAGGATGTCTCTTTTATTTCCTCCAGGGCAATTCATCTAACTCTGACACCGTGGCAACGGTTCATGGATCCTCAATGGAAATGTAGGTGTGTGATAGGCATATTCTTCAGGAATATCATCTGCACTGAACATATGCCATCCACACACTCAATGTGTGTGTAACGGAGCTTCACTTATGCCAGCACAGGATGATCAAACAGATCTTAGGACCAAAGAGTCCTTCTGTATCAGCAAGGGCTACTATGACATCATATTTCCAGATTAAAAGGGGGAAAATTGTCTCAGTGATCTCTTGGCTGGAGAATTGATAGTATGGAAGTAAAAGCAATGAGATAATTGCACAGGGGCAAGTGGAATAAACAGGATGGGGCCAAAGACATGAGTCAAGCCTAACTCTCTGCAATCCTCTGCTGTGCAACCTGCTGGCAGCATATACTGGTCTCTCATCTTTTTCCAGTGATTGTCCCACAGGGAGGATAATAGCATTTTACTGTTGCCTACTATTTCATTTGTTCTGGAAATAGAAGTCTCTGCTGTAGATCTGAAGGTATGAACCTTATCAGTAATGCAGTTCGGTGGCCTGCATGGCTCCATATGATGATAAAACTTCCATCTCTCGATATTTTTTTTCTCTTCCCCCCCCCCCCCCCCCATTTATATTGCCATGTTTAAAACATACTGTTAAATGAACATGCAAATTCCAGCCAAGCATTCCAGACACTACCAGACTTCACCTTTCCCTGCAGAACAATTGCTTATTGGGAGACCCCTGCAGACAATCACGTCATAGTGATGTTTCAAAATGTGGGTTCTTTTTGTGTGCGTCTGTGTTCATTGAAATAAAATGAAACCCTTTCAAATATTTTTGAGAAAACACAACAGCAGCAAAATATCTGTTCTGAAATGAAGAGCAGAGAGGTTTCTGCAGAGGTGACTGCTGAGAATCCTAGCTGAAAAGCAGTATTCTGCTTGCTTTGGAGCAGACTTCCTACGATGACTCTAAGGATTATGTCAAACCCAGGTATGCCTCTGTGAAACATTTTATTTTTAGCAAAACAACATGTTAAAACAAAAGTTCATAAAAAATATTCTGACCAGGCCTATTTTCCATATGCTGCAGCCCTTGGAAGAAACTGGTGGCTGCCTGAACCGTTATATTTGGTTTATATGATGGACCATCAACAGCAACACTTCTAGCTAAGTAATCAGAGGCCCATCTTGAGTCTCCTTTTATGCTCTTTTATGCGTACCAACATACATTATTGAATTTTAAAGGAAAAAAAAATTATTTTTAAAATTTGACTGAAATGTTTAGAATAAGCACAGTGCCACAACTTAACAGCAGAGTCATCTGTTTGCATTAAGAAACTTTTAATACTAGCCACAGAGGCTTGTTACAGAGAGACATGTAAGACTTCAGAAAAGCTACTGAGAATACTTGAGATAGGAAGATTTATACTTGTTGCTCTTGATTGTGCGAAGTTGAGCGTTTTCATGCTTTATCTATTTTATGAGTTGGGTATTCAATCACATAATCACTTCCTTGTATATTGGGAAGGAGAGAAAGAAGATATTTTCAAGTGTGTTGAAACATTAAAATGATAACACTAAGGACTGCATATCAAACAGGTACACAGACCCTGTAATTAATAAACTCTCTCCCCAAAACAAAAATAACTCAAAGATTTGAGTCTGTGGAAGTGCATAATTATAACCTCAAAGCAGTTCAGCTTGAGTAAGTGAAGCAAGGGCTGAATTGTATGGACCTTCCCTTTGGGGTCTTCCAGATTTTGGAGCTGGCTTGCAGTCATTCTGGTTTGTAATACAAGTGTCGTAGTTTAACTCCTGTCGGCAACTACGCACCACACAGCCGCTCACTCACCCTCCCCACCAAGGTGGGATGGGGGAGAGAATTGGAAAGAAAAAGTAAAACTCGTGGGTTGAGATAAAGGCAGTTTAATAGGACAGCAGAGGAAGAAAAAAAAATATAATAACAATAACAACAATAACAACAACTATAATAAAAAACAAGTGATGCACAATGCAATTGCTCTCCACCCGCCGACCGATACCCAGACAGTTCCCAAGCAGCCATTGCTGCCCCCCGGCCAACTCCCCCCCCCCGTTTCTATACTGAGCGTGGTGTCATATGGTATGGAATAGCCCTTTGGTCAGTTTGGATCAACTATTCTGGCTGTGCCCCCTCCCAGTTTCTTGTGTACCTGGCAGAGCATGGGAAGCTGAAAAGTCCTTGACTAGGGTAAGCACTACTTAGCAACAACTAAAACATCAGTGTGTTATCAGCATTATTCTCATACTAAATCCAAAACACAGCACTATGCCAGCTACTAGGAAGAAAATTAACTCTATCCCAGCCAAAACCAGGACAACAAGCCAGGACAATTCAATCTAGACAGTGATGCTCACCACATTTCAGCTGTGAATAGGGATGCTATTCAACTTTCTAAAATTCTAAGAAGCCTCTTTGAACACTTTGATTTCTTCCTCTACCTGGAATATGCAAAGACCTGATCCAGGAAACACCCTTGGATAGCGGATTTGGCATTCAAGTCTCTCATAGGTCATTAGCTAAATAATTATATAGCCTATAAAAGCATTCCATAATTCAGTTCTGCTGCTTTCATCAAGTATTTCAGGTATGGCATATGTATTTTGAAATCACGGTCCAGAAATTTTCAGTGACTACACAGTAAAAAACTTTAACAAGGTTCTCCCTCTTCAGCAAACATTTACTAATGGATTTCACAATAACAATTCATGTTTTGAGGATAAAATCACATGCAAACTGAACACGCTATATTCTGTGTGGGAACACCAACAATTTTCCATCTTCAGTAAGGATGGGTTGGAACCAAACTTTTTTGCTATAGTTATTAAATCATATTACATGTTCCATTGTTGACAGGTCTGGACTTCTTCCAGAATGCTATTGATACAGAAGGCTGCATAATTTCTGACACTGGCTAACTTTTGAACAATGCTGTTTATCTGTTTTTTAGAGACGCAACTGTGTGACTGATGGCTTTATTTTATTAACAGGTTGTATTCATTTTACTAGGTTGCATGTGTAATGTGGCAGGGTATCAGAATGACTATCTGGATAACCAAGACAAATGGGAAAACTGAGTTGTTTGACTATTCTAAACTCTGGGAATGGTTTAAAAAATATTTCTCCTGGCTTGTCCCTCCCTGATTCCATTCACTGCCTTCTTTCCTTTTGTCTGGGCAGCAGCGGTTTTCCAGGCAGGAATTATTACATGGCTGAAGAGTCTTTTTAGCCAATTAACCTCTTTCCATAGCCTACATGCAGCCAAATGAGGTCTCAGGAGTGAATGAGGAGTTGTTTCCTTCCAGCCCTTTGAATATACCCCCAGTTCAAAATAATAATAATTTTACACCACCTCTTTTTGCACTTCTTTTGTGCAAAAGAATTTCCAGCTAAGGACATTCCTTAAAACTTTATTTTAGGAGAAAGTTCTGGTGAATCCCACGCTCGAAGCAAGACCCATCACAATGTTGCTCATTGTTAAGTTTTGATTAATGTTCCCAGTCAATTGCTGACTCACTCTCTTTCCAGCATGTGCAAATATTTAGTTTCTTTCTTTTTCTGAAGCATTTTCTGTAGAGCCCATTGCTGTAGTATCCAAGCAAATTTTCAACATCAACAATAATTTTCAACATCATCAGCCAACACAGTAGACCTTTGTGACATCCTTCTTATAAAGGTCTCAGACTGCTCAACTTAACCATCTCAACATTCACACTAAGCAACTAAGGGCTATTCTGTTGTTTTTCACAGAGTGAGAACAGTGGGATATAGCACTGGGAAATCTCTTACTGCAGATCTGCAGCTGCGGGGTAAATCAGAGGTGGTATAAAACATCCAAGCATATTGAAGGCAGAGGTGAGGTCTGCAATCCTTACAAAGACAGCTTCACAAGACCTATTTACAGTCACATATTTGATGCTAACAAAAGTGAACCAGTTGCAGTAAATTTTTTAAAGTCTGTGGTTAATCTAATGCAGGTTTTCCAGCAGTTCAACCATATCCATGAATAAATCAGACCCTTCCTTTCCTTGAAAGTCCAGATTCAAAACATTTAAAATAAAGCTTACTTAGGCTGGCTGTAACCTGAAGCTCATCCTTGATGAGGCTGTCGAAAACAGAACATTGCTCTCCAGCTTGATTAGTAAAGCAGACATCTGGTGGTCTTTTGCTACTTTATGCTCTTCAATAAACTTTCAAAGACTGCATGACATGCCTTAACACAAACCTTCCTTATAGAAGCCTAGAGGCAGGCAAAGTCAATTGACCCATTGCGTCTCTGGGTCACTAATCTCTCATTCATGGCCATGAAGTCCCTCTTCCTTCAGTTCTCTGCAGCCCTTCAGGCTGCTTTTTCTTTTCTTCTAGCTCCCTTCTTCTTCAGCATCTTTTCCAGTTGTCTCAGCAAAGGGTAGTTGTACTTAAGCTTCAAGAGTACCCCCGATATTCCTAGGACAGGGCTGATCTTTTAGGAATAACCTTGCTCTACCTGTCTGATCCTAAGAATGCTGAATTAACATAGTTCTGCATTTCTTAAAGCTCTCCGTGGAAGATCTAAACACCCATGTATACATTCAACTTTGGCAAACAGAAATAGGTCAAAAGCCCCTCACCAGAGAAAGGCATTTTTTTCCCCCCACCATCAGTGGTTTCTACACTGATTTTTTTTTCCAGTCAGTATGAAATTGCAGCCCAGCCTCCAAAAACACTCTTGCTTGAAAAGTGCTGTCCCTCATTCCCTAATTTGTAATACCCAAGTTAAAAAAAACCAACCAAACAAAAACCACCCCTCACCCCCTGCCCTCCATGAAACAAGGTGTCTTTATAACCCTGTAACTTTTATTGCTTATGTCAAGGGTAAATCCTCGTTTCCATTCATTAGGAACAGGCACCAGTCCTGAATCAGCAGTGCCACTGAAAGGGATTGCTTGATTGCTCTCAGTAATCAGCTATGGCTCCCAGTGTCCTGCTGCCTGGCAGAGAGCCTTCCCTGTTACCTTATGATCACTAGGCATTTCCTCCTGTCCTGACCCCTGTGAAGAACACCCTGCTATTCTTTGATTCACAGGAGGTGCATATTACAGCGCTGCTAAGGTGCTGCGGTTTATATTTTCACTGTGTATTTGGGTGGGGAGTGCTTTGTTGTTATTAGTCATCTTGAAATCACTCTTAATGCATACCAAGTTAACCAAAGATGCAAATAAAAGCATTCATTCACTGAAACCAAGCAGACCATGCAGCTTAAAAGGCTTACAAAAGACAAAGGTGAAGAGAGGAGGGAAAGAGTGTGCTTCCTCTGTTTGAAGTACGGGATGGCTGAACTCGCCTAGCAATTCACGCCTGCCTCAGTGCCCATGCTGAGGGAGAGCATCAGGTAATGCAGTCTACTTACACTCGGTGGGAACATTTCTGGGTTGCCACCAGTCTGATTACTAAAATACAGACCAGGTACTGCACATCTATCTTCTAGCTGCCAAAGGTCCAGAAGGCTTCTCTATTGCCTTTTTCTTCAAGATCTCCTCAGTCTGACATGCAGGAGATCATAGGCAGGCAAAAAATTGCTTCCTCACGATGCTACTGCCCTTGGAGGCAACTGGGTCTCCCCATTAGTGTCCAGGCACTTCTCTTGCTCTCGTAACCCTTGTAACCCTTGTATCTCTTGGGTTACAATAGCTGCACCTGACCACAGTCAGGCTCTACCCACACCTATTTATTCTCCTACCCATTTCCCAGTGGAAGTGAAACAGATGAACTTTGACATAAAGGAGACTATGCTTTGGGGCAGGTAATTGCAGGACGAGAAAATATGTTTCATGCTTAAGGTAGCTGCCATATGGCAGCTTCCATAGGAGTGGAAATTCTAGTTCAGTCCATGGGCCACATGGCTCAGTTTTCTATCTCCCTCAAAAGCCAGAAGTAGACCCCTCTGAAGAATAACTCAAAGCAAACTCCCTTTTCTGTCCTGCTCCCTAGCCTTCATTTGCATCTCAAGTGATTTCCTGAGCCTTGAAATCACTTGAAACCAAGTTATTTCCTTTGTGGTTTATTTAGTAGCACCAAGGGTGGATGTCTCTTCCAGGTACTTGCTCTGTCCCTCCTGAATCCACATAAATGTCATGCACCTACATGGAGTTCCTGTGTGGTGCTGAAAAAGCCAAGGACTTGAGCCCTTCTGATGCTGCAATGGGCAGAATGTATATGGCTATGTATGCCTGCACATAGCTGTTGGCTCATAATGTCATTCTGGCACCTAAAAAAGTGTGTATCATCACTTTTCTGGTATGTCTGCAGGATGAATAAATTGCATACCAATACTTGTCAGTTATTATACCAGGAAATATCAGGACTTCTAAACTGCTATGCTGTGAAGTACCAGGGCAGCTCAACTTCAATCACTCTTGAGTATATAGATGAACTGAATTTTTTTTTTTTTTGAGTATTCATCTATGTAAACCTAAGGTGACTCTAATAGTACCTGTTTACCACAAAGGGATGCTTTAAAAACAAATTAATATTTGTGAAGCACTCGCAGTGATAAATGCTATAAAATTTTACATCAGGGACCTATTTTTAGAAAGCTGAGAGCATGCAGTTAACTACATTATCACAATGCCTCCCCACAAGAAAGCTGGGTAAAGGTTTTAGAGACTACCATAACCTGTTGTATTCAGTGCAGCCTTAATACTTGCTTTTTCAGCATTCCTCTGAGGACATAATTAACAACAGAGATGAATCCAAGCTACGTGATCCTGATCTGGATCCAAATATAGCTGAAATCTGAAGCAGCTCAGATGCATGATTTCTAAATAAAATTGTCTTTTTATTCTTCCCTCCCAGCATATCTGAAGTGAAAAGTGACTTCCAGAGTGAAAATAAAACTCCACTGGCACTGCCCGAGAGGTGCATGCTAGTGTTGAAATTTAACAGAAGAGCTAAAGGTATAAATTAAATTCCACTGCAATCTTTTAATTAAGAGCATTAACATTTCTGTCTTTAGCCTCTTTCTTAGAACTGGCCCGTACTTAGAAGGAAGAGTCCCAGGAGCACGAGGCCATTCTGTAATAGACATAGCATGTCCTTTCTGCTCCTTGCCGGGCCGTTTCTAGGAAATTGAGTTGCGTTCTGAGAAGACAAGCCTATCGACCTATGCTCTTCAGCAACACACTGAGAAGCTGAGTTGCCGTGTGGATGTGTTAGCCTGGTTTTTACTGTGATTCACAGCTGGAATTGCAGGAGGCCTCGAAAGTTGCTTTTTCTCCTGTCCACTAGCTATACGGATGACTTGCACTTCTGTCTGAGTGCTCTGCCCTGTTCCAGTCCCTTGTTCACACCATAGCATGGGATACAAGGAGATTTCTGTGCTTTTGCACTCCTAAAACTGCCTCTGCTGTGGGTATCTCATGACAGTTTCTGAAGACACTGAGGCATGTGAAGAATGTGAGTATTTTAGAAGCACATTTGCTGTGTTATTAACATTCCTTCAATGTGAATCTAGTGCCACTCTCTGTAAAGGTTTGTGTGTATAAATGGCCAAAAAAATTAGAGATTTATGACAACATATCGCTAAGGTTCAACAGATAATCATGTTCTTTGTTTTCGTGGTACATAACCCTCTGGTTTATATAGCCTCTAGTACGGTGCTTGTAACAATCTGGAACATATGACTACTCAATCTATTACTTACTCTGTCTTTGTTATAAAATGAATGTTAATATAAAATATAACCAAAATGACTCATTACCTGAACATGGAAGTCCTAGATTTGAATCATACTCAAGAAGCTAATACCTCATTCCAGAAGAGAATAATGTATATTGGTTCTAAGAATATAAATTAATTTACATATCTAAGAACAGCTCCAATTTTGCAGACCTGGCCCAGTGTTACTGCTTATATTCTGCTTTTTTGAAAATTACTAAGCAATTGCAACACCAGCAACAGGCCCTACGAATACATTTGCTCCTTTGTACATCATTAGCATGCCAATTGCCAGCAGAAATTGAACCTTCAGCATACCTTTTGCACATTTCAACAGTAAAGAAACTTAACCTTAAAACCCTTTGCACTTAACTGAGCCATTGATGGCTGCATCTACAAAGATCAACCAATATTTTTGAGGCTGAGTTATAATTTGTAATACTTTATTTTGAGAGTGAGACACCTAAACGAAGCCTGATGTCCAAGAAATGCTGAGCATACAATAATCAGGCCCTTCTGACATTCCTGTGTTGGGCAGGAATTTCTTAGCACTTTTAACATTATGATAGCGATTTTAATTACCAGGTCGTGGTGGTACAGAGCATGATCCTTGCTGCAAAAGTATTGTTTCTTTTATTTATTTAAGGTTAACTCATAGGATTCATTAGACAACATTTGTAGGGTGCCACTGATTTTAGAATGTACCTCTAAAACTGGCAAGTTTTCCAGAAATTCATTTTTAGCATAGGCTTCATAACGGAAGAAGCTTCTTTTTGCACAAGGAGATAGAAATGTAGACTCTTAGGAGCACAGAAATAATCTTCTTGTTAAAGGGCAGTATTATACAGGTCTCTTGCTGGTATTTTCTTGCATAAGTAACTTCAGTGATGCTACGCTTGTTAGCATTGATCAGCGTGAAAAGGGGGTATGCATATGTCTGAAAAACTAGCAATAATAGAAGAAATAACAGAAATAAATGGCATTCAGTTTGCAGTAAGGTTTCATTAAAAGGTAGTTCAACATAATTTTGATTAGGTCTACCACTCATCCTCACTGTCACTCGTGGGAAGCCACTATTTTGCAATTAATTTTCACACCTGCCCAGAGAGAAAGAAAATATTTATCCATGTGTGGGAAGTGTCTTGAGATCGCTATGTGAAAAGGATTGTTCAGATGCATATAATATTGGTTTTATTCCAGTATATATGATGGCATTTGTTCCACAATTGCTTCCTTGTCAAAATTTTCATTAACTTTTGTGGGTGGCTTTGTCTTTGACTCTGGTCTGTAGGAAGTGCTGCTGACAACACTTCTGTATGTCTTTGGGCAATGAATACGCCTTTCTCAGGCGAGTCACATAAGTAAGGCTGGTTCATATAAACAGCCTTTTGCAGGACAAAGTCATGACCTTGGCATTCAGCTTCCATGCTTCTCGGACACCTTCCCACAGAGCACGTGCAATTCTGCTCTAAGCAAATAGCACCTCCATTTCCCTCTGATCTGTTCAGAACCTTGCTAAAGCATTGCATAAGACTAGGAAATCTGCCAAGTTTGCCTCCAACCGAGCCTACTTTGAAGGACCCCTCTGGACTTCACTTGCACAGATGCAGCCCTGAGCATAGAAGGAGATTAACACCACACTTACCTGCGCTCTCAGCCTAGCTCTGTGTAGGGATCTGATTAACTTCAGTGAGGGATACATACTAAAAAAACCTGCAGAAGTTATTGTAGACAGAAGAAACCACAGAAGGAGAGACCAACACTGCTTTTTAAATATTATGCATGTATATAATAGGCTGATTGCAGTTACTGGAAAGATTTGAATGACTTCAACAAGCTTTTGATCAGGTCCTACATTTTTTTGTAACTTTCAGTACAAAGCTTTTGCTAGTACAAAGTAAACTGTTTTAAGTATTTCCTGTGACTCATTGAAAAATAAATGAGCTATTTAATACAACTGCTATGTTCATTTCAATGGATAGAATCTAACACCAGTCTAATTACACGGGCAGAATTATGTAAATCACTATTGGGTTAGTAGCAACTGATAAGATAATTGCTAAAACACCATTAACAGGAAAGCACTGTTGGATTGATGCTTATTTAATTGCTGTGTGATTTCAGTTCTGGAACCTTGTTCCTTTTTCTTACCTGCCTAATCTAAATAACGAGATGCTGTGTGCTTTTCTTTGTCACAGAGAACATTATCGTATGCTGTCCTCAATATACAAGGAAATGCTTGAGATGCAGTTAACTGTGGAGTAACTCTATTACTAAAAATAAGAATTTTTAAGCTAACAGTATGTTCCACACTTAATAAACCACAGAAAAACTCACCATTGAATTTGAATACCTTCCACCACAGCTACACAATAACCATGAAATAAGAAAATGTCCCAAATATCCTTTGAAACAAACTGCAAACCCAGGCTAGGAAGCCAAACTGACAATGGCTTCTCTGGATAATTACAATGGGAGATTGAAATTCTTTGTTGTTATCCTGCAGTCATAACACATAATTATTTTTATACATATATATATATATATATATAAAAGAAGTCACTTTGATTGTATCTGGCTACTATATACAATGAAAACAGAAAAGTCCAAAGGATTTTAGCTTAGGCCTTCTATTTCATAGAAAATGATGGAATTGCTTTCTGGTGAAATAACAAAGTGCAACCAAACTTCTTAAAATGTAGGTAAATTTTAAATAAACAAAAAGCTCTTCCTATCCTTGCTAATTGAAGTGAAACCTGAGCCACTAAAAAACTAGAAAAATGTCAAGGTCATTGCCAATAGCTTTGATTAACAATAAAAAAGGGACACAAGAACAAGCTAATGGTATGAGGACATTAAATATTAAAAAGGAGCTATTGATTTAAAGGTTCAATCGCTAAAACTAAGTAGCAGTAGCTATTGACCAAATGGTAGGCTGTATGTTTCTGACAATGTGTCCACCAACCTAGTGGTATTTATCAGATTTTCCCAGTTATCTTATAAATGCTACTTATTCTGGTTTGTTTTGCACTGTTTTTTTAATCTAGTTTTTAAAAACAGAATAATATAAGAGACTGAACATTCCAACCTTTTCACAAATCATTACACACACTAATTCATGTTTCTGTGTTTAGGAATATGTAGAAAAGGAAGCAAGTAATGTATTATTATTCTAGGGACACTGTTTTTATATTTCAGTTCCCAAGAAGAGGCATCAATGTGTAAATTTATCCTAGGTGCAAGGATGTGCATCTGTGAGCTGCAAGTACCTATACCTTTGCCCGATATTGGAGATTTCTCCAGGAAGACAAGCCACAGGAGATGGGAAGTCCTCCCAGGAAGATGGTATATCTCTTTCGTTGTTCACAGGGGCTTGGACTGCAGAAAGGGGGAATAAATAAAGAGGAGAAGACCCTGAGCTTACCTCTTTACTGGTCTTCCTCTGCTCTGTTCCCAAATAACTTACATGTTTTCAGCAGAAATGCGTACCTACAAGACTTTACTGCCAGCTTGTACAACAGACGCATGTGCCAGGGACACCTGCACATCAGAAGAAGATGGCATAATCTTTCCAAAAGAGTAAGTCATTCAAAGGTGCACTTATTCCCTGGATAAGCACACTGCATGCTTGTCCTTCTGTCTTGTGCCTCTTCTCCGGGTAGTTACAAAAAGAATGATGAAGTGAAAGTCACCTCTCTGATAGACTGAGCCTCTTGTTCATTACGGGAAGGCATGGATTATTTCAGTGATATCTGTGGGGATTAATTCTTTGCACAGATATGGAAGAACTAAGGAAAATCTAATTTTATGCTTGAGGAAGCTAAAACACCAGTGGAAATTATAGACTAACCAAACTCCAGCAAAGTGCCAATCCTATTTTTCATTGGCTAAATCTGGTGCACTGTACGTGAACTTCAAATAAATTGTATAATTATACTAAGTTAGGTGTTGCAGGAAACCAGATCAGGTGTTCGACTAGTCACTGTGAGGTTATGAACCTCATGCTTTTAGCCAAAAAAAAAGAGATGCAGATTTAATTCAATTAAATAGAAAATTTAGTCTTTCCAGACTATGGTGGTTTCTATTTAGAATGGCATAATGAGAGTATAACGGAGCTCGGTGAGGGCTGGAGCTGTCAACAGGAAGCTTTAGGATCCTTGCCCTCAATTCTGCAAAACACTGTTAAAATTCAAGATGTTCTGAATGGAAAATTTTGGGATGGACAAACAGGTATTTTTCTATGATAGTCTGTCTCTCTGGAATCTACTAATCAGTTGTGGCTACAAACTCAGTCATCTTCTGGGCCTAACATTTATGTTTGTGCTAAGTAATCTGTAAACTGTTTTAGGAATCACCCAACATGAACATTAAAAATATCACACAGAGTAAATATCTAAATATCCTTATTATTCTGGATAATTAAACTAGAAATATCATGGAAGAGTGCTACTGATAAGAGCAATTCAGTTGTTACAGTTGGAGCTTACTAGTAAATTCATGGCAGCAATTTCATATGGTGGGGGTTTTTTTAAACATTTATAAAGCAGCGTTGAAGCTCCCTTAAAACATCATGTCTTAACTGCTTGCCTGTATATATTTCCCATTTCAGGATGCTGCTGAACAAAAGAAATTAGATATATGGCAAAGAACATAAACCCATGTTTTGAACACTAACACTTTCAAGAACCAAGATGAGCATTCTCATTATATTCAGGGGGACTACTCACACACATAAAGTTAACAGGTGCCTTGATGTGTTAACAGCTCTGTGACTCACTGAATCTCTCGGATAAGTATCTAGAATTCTATATGACATGTTGTGGCTTTACTTTGTAACCTCTCAACTCAGGACTATGAGTTTTTTGCATGCTTAGTTTATACCCTAATGATAGCAAGAGCCTTTGTGGAGTGCTGAAATGCAAAATCAATGCAATGCACTTAAGGAAAATAAGTATAAATAGAAAATACTAATATAGGAGTGGATTAAAGCACTGGAGAAAGTAGTATAAGAGACAATTCCACAGTAGCAGTGGAGTGGAAGCAATGAGCTGTCTTTTAAATCCATTAACTCTCTGACTCAGTGAATCTCTCAGATAAATATATAGAATTCTACAAAACAGTCTGTGGCTTCCTGCTTTCTTCCTGTAGCCTCTAAAATAATTTGATTTTATATTTGTCACATTATTTTTAACCCCAGGTATTTTTAGCATCCGTTCTCTGCTAGGAGTGAAGTGACAGAATATATAATGTAGAAATCACTGAGGAAGCAATATAGTCACTTCAGCCTCACCTTTGCCATCCACTAGTTCATTTGCACTTGTGGCACAGAGCCTGCTGTGATGAAAGTAGATGTGGAGTGATCTCTTTAGGAATAAGATTAGAGGTGGTTTAGTGTGGTATATTAAAATGTGTGTGCATGTACAGAAGTATATGAAAGGTGGGGTTTTTTCATATGATAAAAGTCTGTAAACAAGTTCCTGCCACCGTACATTTTGCCTTGACTTTTAAATGGGTTTCAGAAGAAATGTTCTGTGGAGTACATTGTAGGGTATAGCATTAGAAAGAGTTATACACGCATCAGTGAGTGAAGCATGCACCCAGACCAGGAGATGAAGCAAATGCAAGTTTCAGCTTTCCCATAGATCATTCTATCAAAAAGCAGACAACCATGATTTGCTCCTAGATTCACCAAGCGAAAGTGGTCAACAGATCATGAAGTGTCTGGCACAGTGCTTGGGTAGCTGACAGATGCACAGTGACAGCTTCTTGGCCTGCACATTCTTAATGCCAAATGAATTCCCTGAGAGGATGTGCTCAGAGAAGGATGTGCCAAGCTCCTCGATAAGCTCTTCAGGGCTGACATTTTTTGGTGACACTAATTCTGCATATTCCCTTCTGGCTCAGCAGAGGCCTTTTCCCTGCCTCATGACGTGGAGCACATTCAGTTTTTCCACCCAGCCGAGTGGCACAGTGGGGCCAGCTGGCGTACAACAGAGTAAATCCCTGCTCCGTTCTGCGCAGCCCTCTCACCTGCCTGTGCTGGACTCTCATTTCTCTCCCAGTTATTCTAAGACATATTTCTGTTGTTTCGCCTTTCCCCTCACCACCACCATGCCTCCCAGCAGCACAGTTCACGGCAGAACAGGCCTTGAGTACAGAAACTCAATCCAGGTGACCATTGCCTGGTACACAGGAGTCCCTTCATGGTAAGTCATACCGCAGAGGCACACCTTTCCCTTTATCAGCTGTTCTTACCCTCGAGGGCATGAAATTTTCATTAAGCTGTTCTTTGTTTGTTTGTTTGTTTGCTTTTCATAGAAAATAGTATGGATGAGCAAAGCATCTTGTGGAAGAAGCTTGCCGTCCTTAAGAAAATCAGAAAATTTTCAGGATACTGCGAGTCTAAACAATTAATTATTTGGGTTGAAAATATTTGGGGTTTGTAATAAAGTATTTCTACTTTTAAAGAGATTTTGTGAAGTTTTTTGATGTTCTGACGCATGGGCTATCCATTTTCTCTTCTAGTATCTACCAAATACTGTAGAAAAGAAAAAATGTGGAAGAAAATATGTTGGGCACAGAAGGAATTCACCTAAAAAAGAGGGAATAATCTTGTGTGTGTACCCACCTCTAATAAACATCTATGGGATTGTCCAGGGAATTGGATGTAACCTGTGGTTAATCATTGAACATCTTCCTATGTAAAACTGCAAGTCACATGACTTGGTGAATAGCATATAGGGGAAGAATGTAATAAGTAAATATTTAGCCACTAGCTTATTATTTCCATTTGTATCACGTAGGGCAAACAGTACTATGTACAAGCTGCCACTTCCTTAATAAGAAAAAAAGGTAGTACCACCAATAAAAGGTGATTTTTATTACAGAATAGTAAAGTGGTCACAGAGTTTTCATGCTTTAACTTCACTTATTAAAAGAAGATTCTTCCGTTAGTGTGTAGTTTAGGTATTGCCTTTGTTTGCAGTACAGTTAGTATACTTTCTTTGAAAAGTGTTGGAAAGAATCTGTGAAGGAGTTGCCTTAAAAAAAGAGAGAGAGGACTTTAAAACAACCTCCAAGTATATAAAAATTAGGGCTTCAGAAATGTTCAGGGCACTTTACCTTGGGACATTTCCTGTTAAATGCTTTTTCCGGTATACAATCTATGTGCTTTGAAATGTTATGTGCTGCTATTATGAAAACAAAGAGACTTACGATGATCTCACTGCATGATTTATAATTATAAATGTAACCACAGATGCTTCGTTTTCTGAAGATCCTCCCAAGAATCGAAACACCAAGAACTTGATCTTAGCACCTGCACCCAACCACAGCCTGGGAAATATGTGTCATTATGTAATCAACATGAGCAAGCCATTGAGTCAAAATTGGGAACACCCAAACTGGCTGTGCACACTCAGATGGAAAGACAAAGAGCATGGGTATTGGTGTGTTATAAAACATACACAATCCAATTTTTACCTAGAGTAAAATGATGAAAATATTAATTTAAGCAACTTCAGCTGTAACTTAAACTTTGTTTCCAGTGGAATGCAACTTTTGTTATATTTTGGTGCACAAGCAGTGTCTTGTTTTACAGCGTATGTGTTCTAAAATACTCTAATATACAGCAATAAGAAACTCTTTCAAGAATGCTACTTTTGTTGATTATTCAGTACTTGATAATCATCCTTTTCCTCCTGTTTTAAAGCTCTCAGGCATCTGGGCAGTCAACTGGAAAGTGTTGTTAGGCATCTGTGACTAATCACATACCATTAATAGTGAAGAGCCAATAGTCAAATGAAATACTCTTTGGGAAAAAAAAAAAAAAAAAAAAGGACTGAAATTTATTTCCTAAGCTCTGTGGCACAAGCTTAAGGATAGCAAAGTATGTTTACAGTGATCACGGTGAACCTGTGAATTATTCACAAGTACTTTCCTACCTGTGTGAATTGTTCACAGGTAGGAAGAAGATCTTTTTGCAAGAAACCCAGCCTCATAAGCCTCGTAAGCACAATAACCTCATAGCTGGAACTGACAGTAACAGGAGTATCCTGGATGTCCAGCAGTTCTCTCAATTCAGTTGAATTAGCTTAGTGGGAGTGTGAGCATTCCCAGCCAGGGAGAGAGCTGTATCCTGACCTGACCAGGAGTGCAGGTGACCTGCCTAAAATCTGCTGGACTAAGCAGCATCCCCATTTCAAGCATTAGAGAAAGTATCAGCCGATTGCCACCTACTTTCAGTTTAAGCAGTGCTTAACAAGAGTTAGCGAGCCTGTCGGGTGAATGAGAACGGCTGCAGAGGAACACTTGAGTTATAACTTAAGATAATAAAGCATTAAAGGTAAACAAAACTGGCAAAGAAAGCCCAGAACAGATACAGGCTAAGGTCATACGATAAGACCAATGATAGCACAAAGCTATATATATGTTACTGGGTGGCCTGCCCAAGGTGAAAAGATTTCCTGCACCTTTTCCACAGAGATTCGGAAAATAAATCTGTCAGTCCTAAAGTACAAGCCTGAGTGGTGTTTGGGTTCTCCTGGAATCAGACTGATAGTTAATTTCACATATCCCCAACTCCATTACAGCATGTTAACTTTCCTTGTGTCGGCCTAAAAACGTAGAGAAGATGTAATAATTTTCTTTCAGATTTTTAGTTGAATGTATGTTTTAATGGAACAAAAGTGTTGTAGGCTTGGGGTATTTTTAGACTGGAGTATTGGGTTCCCTACGATATTGCTTCCTGAACTGTCACATTTATGTACAGTCTTGAAGAAACACTGGAAGAACTTGCTTATACAAGATTTTTGTGGGCCATCCTGTTCAATATTTGGCTGATTGGGTGAAGAGAAAAAATAAATCTGTAGAAAGGACATTCCCTCAGTCGCCTTGGCACAAACTGTTTACTTTTTAACGGTTTTCCCAGCACTCATTTTGTGACCCATAATGCATTTGAAACTCCTTTGACTGTGGTGAGCTTGGGCCTTATTGTTGATTTTTTATTACAAGTAAGTTTTTATTACAGTAATTTATTTTTCCTGCCTATTTAGCTACAGGATATCTCATTATTTATCTGATTATTTATATGTTTATGCCAAGCTGCTAACCATGCTATGTCATATAATAACTTCAGCATAACAATTAAAAAGGTTTAAAAGCAAAAAATCTAGTCTTTGGATTTCTTCAACCAGACAAATATGGTTGATGCTTTTTTATGTGCTCATTTCAGGGGACTTTTCAAAATTGTTTTCTGCAGTTAATGGAGACAAAAGCACACTGCGTTTCTTCCCTGAGGTTGTCTGGGTGAGGCTGGGAGATGACAGATGAGAAATCCCCCAGGCTAAGTTTCCTCATTCAGCAGCCAGCCGACCTGCGGTCATGCTGCGGCCGATGGGGACGGTTCCTTCCTTCCCCTTCGCCCTGGCTCTGATTTCCTACCGTAACGCCGGTGTTGGCAGCAGCAATCACGCAGCACATGGTCGACTGGCTTGAGCCACTCCTCTGACAGCTATGTGCTTTTTTATGGGCTCATTTTCGGCTCTGTTCATGAGGTGGTCCATCTCGCCGTGTGGCTGGACGCTGGCTGGTGCATCTTTTTGAGCCGTCCCCAACCAGTAGTCAAGCCCAGACCCAGGGTTGAGCGTGTGGGATCCTGGCCGCAAGGACACCCGGGAGGGCTCCGGCTGACGCTAAGTAGGTGTTGAAAAGGCCTCGTTTGGTTGGGGGAGCCTGTGGGCTGGCCACAATTTCCAAGGTCTGGGACACCACACCCTCGGGCTTGCTTTTGCGGAGGCAGCAGCTGCACGGTCCAAGGAAAACGGAATGAGATGCAGCTGCTGGGTCCAGTGGCGAGCTCTGCTCTGCCACTCCCTAATGCATCCCAGAGGCTGCTGCAGCTCCCGGGGCTTTCCAAAACATGTTCCTAATCCAGATATGATACACTGACTCTGGGCCCTTATCAAAAGTTGATTCACGTCAAATCATGTGTACACATTGAATAAATTAATTCATTTATTCATTACAAATACATGAAATCACTGCTTATTACAAAAGCAATTCGCTTTTAGTCTTGTCGTTTATCCTTTTCCGTTGTCTCCGACTCTTAAATATCTCAGCCCACATGAGAGGCTGGAGAGATTAAAAGCAGGGCTCTTTCTAAGGCGATCAGCTTGGGGGAGGGAGGAACCACAGACTTAATTTCTTCTTCTGTGTCTTGTAACATAGAACAGTCATATTAGTTTTATATTTATTTATTTTAAAAAATCTCCCTGGCGCTAAAAGCTTTCCTGCCAAATGTTATAGTATACTAAAAAACATCTCAAAGCAAGGATTTAGAATGGAAAGACTGACCCACCAACACTAGAAATGCCAGACGCTCTGCTCTTATACTACTTCTCTTGTGCATATCATTCCAAAAGAAATGAACGTGTCGTGATTATTAAAGTTGAACATTGACTATATATTTAATTTCAAAAGTTCCGCAGTAAAATATCCAGTTTAACAGAGTAGCTGAAATCTCACTCTCCTGAAATCAGTGAAGGGCTGGATTTCTGCAGCTGTGCCTGTGACGTAGAAATTTTAATAGCTTTAGAGAAACAAGAACTGAAGTTGGCACTTTCAAATTGTAAACACAATTCGATAATTATAGTGTCTGTGATCTCATGTAATAGTTTTTCCTTCGTATTGCAACATTTTTGTTTCAATATTTTTATGTTGGCTCACTGCTTTTATTTACATATTCTGATGTAACCAGAAAACACTACAAAGTCTCTGAAAATATTTTCCTTCAGTAATTATGGGACACTTTGCTTCTTTAACCTATTCATATTGTAAAACTAATGTGTTTAGTTTTATAAATGGAAAGTTCTTTTTAGAAACTTTCTACTGTACACAATGGACGCTACTGGTAATTTGCTAGGAAATAAACAGCTAGAGAGAGATTGTTCAAAATGCAGAGCATTTTAGCAGCTACAGTTTTATTTAGCAGAAAGCTGTGGCCCTCAGAATTCTGGCATTCTGGCATGCCGAGCCCTAGGTTAAATCAAATAGATTTTTCATTTCCAAATCAGACAATCACTTTCCCCAATACTTCACCAACGTGATCATAATAAGCGATGAAATGCTTTTCCTCCTTGGATGTTCTTGGGAACCTTTGCAGTGATGTACATGTAATGTTTCTAAAAGGTTTATACAATCTTTTCAGTTGACTAAAATGTGAATTATGGAAAATGATGATGATTATCTCTAGATTAGAGGAAGCAAGGAAGTTGTTTAAAGCTCTGTAAAATAATCCCCTGTTCTGAACAGCCCCCACCCTTAGCCCCCTCTGCAGTTGGAACTGCTGGTGGCACGCAGAAGAGAAACTACTGCAAATCTTCTATGACACATTTCTTTTGTGCTAGTTGGTATTTTTGATAATATTGAATTATGTCAAGGTGTATTTAGATGAAAATTTAAGTATAATTAACGTGCCTAAAAAGAATTTTAAACATTTTGATCATTAGGTGAAATTTTTGAATTAGCAAACTAAATTAAAAGTAAGATTATGAAAATATGCTTTCAATTTTACAGTGATTTATTAAACAATGTGTACATGTAGTAAGGTAACAGAAACAATTACTTCAGAGCACCACATCTTACAGAAACAGTAGGTCTGATCTTACCATCCTTTACTTTTTTATTGATTAAAAGAGGGGGAAAAAAAAATCTTTTTTTTTTTCCTAAGGCTTTCTTTACATTGTCCACATTAATTAGAGGCTTTTAAAAGTGTCTAGTGGTTTCACCGTTATTTATTGTCAGCTTTAAATAACATTCAGCTAGCTCACATGATTTTTATCTCCCTTTTAGGTGTACCTGATGAGCTGATGGAACTGAAATGTCTTTCTATGGGTTATATAGTTTAACCCCTCTCAGACCTAAAATCCTGAAAATCCTAAAATAAAAAAAAATCCTAAAGTGCTTTGCAGGCTGTGGCCAGAATTTTCAAAGACATCTTCCTATAACAGAATAGATTTAGGCATCCGCATCTGGATTTAGATGTCTAAGTCAAACAGCCTCTTTTTTGCATGGGAGAAGGTCAATGACAAGAGTGGGCATTTGTTATTTCAGAGATCCACCTTCGCTTAAATGCCTAACATCAGGCCTGCAGAGCTGAAAAGTCCGATCAGTGTGCAGCAGAGTATGTTAGTTGCTCCTGCAAAAATTGTCATGGTGGTTACCTTGTACCTTTTATTTTAGAAGATAGAGTGAATGGTTTACCAGATGGAAATGCCAAAAGAACTTGACTCGTTTAACGTTCTCGCGGCTCTTACACTGAAAATCAGTTCTGCTTCATCTCTGGATCAGGTTGACGGTCCTTCTCCTTGGTTAATAAGCATGAGTGATCATAGAAATACCTGAAGACCTGTCATTGCTGGAGAAATGAATTCTACTAAGGGGGGTAACTTACTCTCTATGTAACACAATTTCCCCAGTCTCCTAAAAACTCTGTAACTGATTCAAGATGGTGGGTTTTAGCAAGGTTTTGAATACAATTTCTAAGCAAGCAAAATACATTATATCTGCAATTATGTCCTTATTCTGTCAATTGAAAAATCTTGGGCAGTTGTCCAAGAAAAATCAGATGACTTTAGATACTATTGTGAAATCATCCAATTATTCAAAAAATTTCAGAAGTTATCTTGGCACCATTAGATATCACTGAGCCAAGAAGATGTCATGATTGGAATACATTGGAAATAAACTAACTTGCATTTTGTGCAGATCCCAAGTCAGTTTCATAATACCCCTTGGAATTGTCATCAGTTATTGAGAAGAAAGCTTGCAAAATTCACTTGTTACAAACTCTAATTTAGGAGACAAGGAGGTCACCAAAACATAAAGATCCCATTATTAAAGAAAAAACTAGGCCAGTTTATGCTGCTTGTAGACCTTCTGTGTAGGAATTCTAGGTATTTACACAGCCTTATGCTGAAATTTGATACAAGTTTTATAAAACTTTGGTAACTGTTCCAGTCCTACAGTAAAGCTTCCCTTACTGGGTACCCACTGGACTACTGTGTTCAGGCCTGCCACGCCAGACCATGGTCTTAAACTTTGTGAGCATGAGTGTGCCGCAGCATACACCTTTTCGTCTGTCCGCAGAAGTAGGACCTTGCTGTCTTCTGGCATTTGGCATCAATCCGTACACTGACTACCTCATCTGGGAAGCGTACCTCTTCTCACAGGGAACTGGCTGGCTTCCCAGTACTGTGTTTCTACTTAAACAGCCAATAGATGTCTGTGGAAAAAACAGTAGGTTGCAGTCGCTTCTCTCCCTGCACAACGTTCAGTACTTTGTGGACTACAAACATGGGAGTAAAGGGGAAATTTCCTTCAGAACATTCTTATCTTAGGTAGCCTCCTTGACTCTGATTTGCCCTAACCTGTTTTTCTTATCCCAATGGCTCTGTCTCTTTAATCCTTTCTGCTTTTGATTTCTTGTGTACATACTGTGTGGGAAAGGCTGTGCATGAGAAAATACGTTACTAACGTTGCTCTTTACCTTCCCAGGAGCATGTGATGATTCAAATACATAAAAACAGGCTTTACAGAAGTTTCCCAACCAATCACTTCTTACTTTAGCAAGAAGCAGATCCACACAGAACTGCAATCTACCCAAATACGGTGGGGTAGAGTTCTTTGGGTACAGACCAGAATTACCAGGACTCAGGTCAACACCATGTGCGATGAGCTCCTGGAAACAGTCTCTATCTGGTAAAGGATGAGAAAGGCCTCCGTCATTGCTCAGGCATTCTGACGTTTAAAGAAGAGAACACCCTGAAATGTATAGTCTCTATACAATGAGGTGATTTTACTGTGAATTAATTGAAACATTTTCGATAGCTCCCTAAGAAGCTATTGTCTCCTGTGAGCATTTTTCTTGCATCTGTCCACAAAATGAAAGACAGGCTCAGATTATCATTAATCTTCACATGCTTGTATCACAAATATTTTAGTTTAAAAATCTATCAATATATATTTTCCAACCTCTTATTATGGCCTGGTAAGCTTTCACTGATTTGTAACCTCACTTCGGAAACCACTGACTTAAGCAATCAAATACAGGCCCAGATGTCTTCAGACAGGAAGCCTAGAACAACATGCCGTTTCTCCTTCCACTTTTGTTTTACTGAAGTCAAATGAATGAAAACAGTCTCAAATCCCACCCTTTCACAGAAAAAAAAAATCTTAAGTGGAAAGAGATGTGGTAAAAAACATGATATTGTACGCATTTTTTTCCTACCACCTGTGAACTAGACCACAGTGTCTTATAGAAAAAAATATACTTTTGTTCTGGTTTTTTGGATGTCCAGAAATTAGTAAACTACTTCTATTCAGGCATCAGGTTCTGCCTGACTCCTCCTCCCTTGCAGATCACAAAGTTTCTCAACACCCAAGTGTTTTGCAGCATTTGCAATGTAGGCACTGTTTCTTTGGGATGTATATACCTGGCATACAGACGAGACTGGGAATTTAGCCACCTTCTAATCACTCACGCATACATTAACTGAATGCAGGGTTTTATTTATACACCTTTTTTGAAGGGATTTATCTTGTGCCTTCTAAAGTGAATCTCCATACAAAAAGCCTGCATGCTAAATATTAGGACATAAGCACTATGTCCTGAGAAAGACGTAACACAGTTTCATCCCCAAAAATGAAATGAAAATAAGTGCCATGGGCGCGTTAAGAACACGCCTGCTCCTGGGACTGAGCCCTCAACATAATTTGAATATATAACAACAAATGTCTAACTGGCTGCACATTTGGTGCTCATTATTTCAAAAGGGAGGAATTTGCTAGCAGTTACCACACAGCGATATCTGGCATTACCGCTTTCACTAAATTTAGAACAGAAAATGATTGCGTTAACTGACACAGCAGTCCCATGAGCGCTTCAGGCCGAGACTGCCACTGAAAGGAGTGGCCCTGCCTCACCCCTTACCCCTGCTGCTCCCTGCTCCTTCACCAGAAATGTCCTCCTCTCTTCATGTGAAAGCATCCCCTGCGGTCCCTCATTCCCTGGGCCAAGGCACAAACCCAGGTGACAGCTACCCTTGCAAGCAACCCCAGTTCACTGAGCGGGCACGCGGGTAGCTGTGCTGGTGCAAAGCGGGACATGACGTGAAAAGGGGAGAAGGAACCATGGAGATGGCAACTGGAGAAAAGCAGAGGGTGTGGTGCACTGGCTTAGCCTGTCTTAGACTTCACATGAAACTGCAGCAGCAAATGTTGACTTCTGCTTCACACATGCCCAGGGACTGAATTCCTTTATAATTGCCTTCTTCATAATTGGGTATCTCGATTTATTGCTGAAGAAGCTCAGGTATATTTGGCAATTTCATAGTTACTTATTATGGAACCATCAGTACAATTCAAAAGACAATTTCATATCTGGAAATCCTGTAGTTTGTGGTAAACACAAGAAATGTTAGCATCCTTTCACAAAGAATAATGATTCAAGGGGTATCAGCAGATCTCTTGATCCTGCACTCTGCAGCAAGTATGACCAGCATGAAAATCCATGAATAGGGAGCAGGTATGCATGAGGAATTAACATTTTCCTTTCTTAATGATTTTATCCACAGGCACTTTCTATACAGTCCTTAATTGTAATGGCCTTTCATTACTTACTTTTCCCTGTAGAAAACTTTATGAGGACTTCCTCACCCTTTATACTTATACTTACTCCTGTGGGAGACAGCAGTACCTAAGTTGTGTATATGGAATAACTCACAGTAATTTTTAATATTTCTGAAGCTAAACATCAAATTTATTACCAAGATAAACCTGGATGAATTTCCAGGCTTTGTAATTAAAAATATGATTTATCTTTGACATTCATTCTTTAAAATGCTTATTACATTTCCCCAGTACATTTCATGAGAGTTTTCTCCATCCAGTTGAGATTCTAGATTATTTAATCCTCACAGTTATGTCTCTATTAATCTTCATTCATTCATCTGTAAAAATGTCATTATCTGTCATTCTTGGTCAGAGGCAAAGCAGTAGCTGAAAGTAGCAGTATTAGCTTCCAGCCTTTCTTTTCTGTTACTGCTCAAATAATTCAGTGATGGGGGGAATATTCAGGGAGACAGGTGAAAGCTGTCACCTTCTGATTTGATATATGTCAAATTTGGGCATAGAATGGCTGCAAATTTTTAATCAACAAAGAGCAAATAAGTACTTTTTTTGGAGAAAAAACAGAAGCCTGTCAAAAATCATGGCTCCTGACTAAGGTGCAGGGCAGATGAAGCTCAAATGGCAGTGGGTTATCCATGTGTCTGCCAACAGCAAAGGAATATTTTTCATGTTTCAAGGGTACAGTAAAACATCCTGGATATGTAAGTTATAAGGGAGCATGAGCATCTTTCAGATTAAACTTGTCTGAGCAGGCTAGTTCCTGCTAATGCTGATAAAATCACTTACTGTATCTGTGCTATAATCTCTGTTATAGACAGCCTAGAGTAGCCATCACCTTTTCCTTCAGGAAAAACACTATTGGGAAAATATATGGAGCCTGGGAGAAACCATCAGCTGTGAAAAAGCTTTCACTCAAGCAGTCATGTCTGATAGCAAATTCCAACCTTTATCTTGTTTTTCAGTGGATGAACAGGGGCAAATGTAACATCTAGCCAAATGTCATGCCTGATTTACTCAGTATTTGGAAAGAATCAGGCCCTGGTTTGCTCACCAAAGGCCTCAGCCCTATATACCTGTTTTAACCTGCAAGGAAAATGAACTGTGAACAGTTAAATACTTTTCTGAGGCCACTAAGCCAAGTTTCAGTTTTCATTTCCCCGCTCTGGCCATTAAGTTGTCTGTAAATAGTGTACCTGAAGCAATTAATACATGTAAGTACTTGGAATGATAATCCAGTTTACACTGATAATGAAGTCAGTGGAGATACTCCGGTTCAATGGATCTAACCAGCAAAGACTTGGGTGTTTAGCCCATGCAATGGTAACACACAGAGGAACTTGCTTCCTTCTTTCACCAGCAGTACTTCAGATTGCTGCAGGGAAATCACAGAATCATACAATCATTTAGATCGGAAAAGACCTTTAAGATCATCCACTCCAACCATTAACCTAACACTACCAAGTCCACCACTAAACCAATTAAGGGTAGAGTAATAATTAATTTCATGTTTCCTGGCTTGGTGGCTGGATTATTTTTTAATGAAAGTAAAAACTAGGAATCATTAAGGTTGGAAAGGATCTCTAAGATCATCAGTCCAACCATCAACCCAACACCACCATGCCCACTAAACCATGTCCCAAAGTGCCACGTCTACCCATTTTTTGAACGCCTCCAGGGATGGTGACTCCACCACTTCCCTGGGCAGCCTGTTCCAATGCTTGACCACTCTTTCCATGAAGAAATTTTTCCTAATATCCAATCTAAACCTCCCCTGACACAGCTTGAGACCATTTCCTCTCGTCCTATCGCTAACTACTTGGGAGAAGAGACCAACACCCACCTCACTACAACCTCCTTTGAGGTAGTTGTAGAGAGCGATAAGGTCTCCCCTCAGCCTCCTCTTCTCCAGGCTAAACAACCCCAGTTCCCTCAGCCGCTCCTCATAAGGCCTGTGCTCCAGACCCTTCACCAGCCTTGTTGCCCTTCTCTGGACACGCTCCAGCACCTCAATGTCTTTCTTGTAGTGAGGGGCCCAAAACTGGACACAGTATTCCAGGTGTGGCCTCACCAGTGCTGAGTACAGGGGGACAATCACCTCCCTGCTCCTGCTGGCCACGCTATTCCTGATGCAAGCCAGGATGCTGTTGGCCTTCTTGGCCACCTGGGCACACTGCTGGCTCATGTTCAGCCGGCTGTCGACCGGCACCCCCAGGTCCTTTTCTGCTGGGCAGCTTTCCAGCCACTCTTCCCCAAGCCTGTAGTGTTGCATGGGGTTATGGATTTGTCCAAACAAACTGAGTACCATTACTTGACAATCAGACACTCTCATTTTATTTCTTGTGAATAATACTGACCTAATAAAAGAAAGTAACTCAAAAGCAAATTAAAATAGTAATTTTCTGAGAAAAGCAAATGTTTTCAGATAAAATACTTGCTGAGAACAGTCACTCAAGGGTACTTCTCAATTCAAGTTTGGTGACTACATATAGTTGCATATATATGTAATCAAACTCACTTTGTTTTTACATTTCAGAAAAAGTTGAGCAATTTCTGGTTTTATGATGCTAAATAATTAAAGTCAAATCAGATCTTTTAATCACATTGATGATTATCCTTTATTGTTCACATATACACATACCTAAGAGATAAGCATAAATTCAAACAGATATTAAATAGCGTATATTTAAATACTGTAGCTGTAAATACTCACACAAAGAGTAATACATGTTTCATGGTTGTAACTGAGGCTAAATTTACATTTTTATAAAAGCAAACTGGGAGGAGAATCAAGCATTAAGAGTGTATACTGCAGGCCGATAGAGAGATATTATTATATTATCATATCATCACATATTATATACTATGTGTTATATAAATTATACATTAAATGTGGAGAGATATTTACAAGTCAAGAGCTACAATATCGCAGAACAAGTCAGAAGAAGAATCCAGGCAGCAAGTTCCATTTTTCCCAGTAAATTACTTTTCTGTTACTAGGTTTTTTGTACCTTAAGATAAGCACTTTCAAGATTTTTGGCTTCCAGCTATCAACTGTGAAAATAAATTCCAGTCATGCAGGAATGCCTGAAGTCTCTTTTTGTCCCCCTGGTCACATCACAATAGCTTGAAGACAGAGCTGAAACATCTGCTACCAGGATGGGATAAGTTACCAGGGCCTAAAGTATCTACCTTATCTTTAATCCGATAACATCTTTGTATTTCAATAGCTGCATCTTTTAAACTACAACTGTATTTTTAATGGAACGCTGGAAAGCCAGTACACACAAAAGAAATCTGAAGTGTCGGCAAATTTAAATTAAATGGAATTAGAGATAGTCAACTAAATTGAGAGGAATACCTTTTTAATAGCTTTGCAGACAACCAGACAGTTTTTCAGCCTTCACAAAAACCAAAGGGGCATTTTTTTAATGCAAAATGTAATTATTGGACTTTGAAATGTTTTCTTGGCAAAATGATCAAGTTAGGATGTGCAAATCATGCTTTTCAACACAGGTAATTTGTGAAAATATTTCCTTAGTCTATGGTAGAATGTTACTGCCATAGCAGTGTGCACCTGCCACATGAACCATAATAAATCTGTTGTTTCAGCAACATCTTGTGGCATTAGGGCAACAGTCTGTAGCCCAAAGTGTCAGTCTCTCACTAGAGGATGTCTGGGGGTCCGTCCTCTTCTCATTCAGAGCTGTTCTTAAACTGATGGCACTTAACTCCATGGAGCTCAGAAAACTAACTCTGATTTACAGTGGTCCAAAAAGCAATACTGGATTTTAATGTAACGTCTTGGGCGTTGGTGGCGAGGATTTGGTGGCAGGAGGGGCTGCGGGGCCGCCTCTGTGAGGAGCGGCCGGGGCTGCCCCGTGCCAGACACAGATGCTTCCAGCCGGCTCCAGCGGACCCGCCGCTTGGCAGGGCTGAGCCCCGCAGCCAAGATGGTGGCACCTCTGGGAAAAAGTGTTCAAGAAAGGGCAAAACGGCACACGGTAATGTGAGCAGTGAGGAACATCAGTGAGAGGAACAGCCCTGCAGACACCAAGGCTGGTGAAGAAGGAGGGGCAGGAGGTGCTCCAGGCACCGGAGCAGAGACTCCCCTGCAGCCCGTGGAGGAGACCACAGTGGAGCAGGGATTTCCCTGCAGCCCATGGAGAGGGTCACAGTGGAGCAGAGATCCACGCTGCTGCCTGTGGAGGTGGATATATCCTGAAGGCACGGCAGCCCAAGGAGAGCCCACACTGGAGTGGGTTCTTCTGACTGGAACTGTGTTCCATGGTGGACCCATGCTGGAGCAGATTTAACCTGAAGGACTGTAGCCCATGAATAGGACTCACACTGGAGTAGGAAAAAGTGTGAGGAGGACGGAGCAGCAGAGAACTGTCCTAAACTGACCACAAGCCCCGTTCCCCATCCCCCAGTACTGCTTTGGGAGAGGAGGGAGAGGGAGTTGGGAACGAAGAAGCCAATTAGAGCCTGGGAAAAACAGGGGGTGGGAGGAAGGTGTTTTAGTTTTTTGCTTTGTTTCTCACCATCCAACTCTATGTTACTTGGCAATAAACCAATTTTCCCCAAGTTGAGGCTGTTTTGCCTGTGACAGTCATTGGTAACTGATGTCCTTGCCTTTATCTCGACCATGAGCTTTTTCACTGTATTTTCTCCCCTGTCCTGCTTGAGGAGGGGGAATGAAAGAATGGCTGGGTGGGTGCCTGGCAGCTGGAGAAGGCCAACCCACCACATGCTCTGTGACAATTTCTGTTACCTTTTATAAGCAACAATATCTGTTTTCCTTTACAATATACTGGCGCTTCTTAAGCGGTTTTAGTGCAGCTCAGACCACGTTCTCACTTCATAGTGCTGCACAGAACTGCGCAGATACAGCAGAGAGAAACACATGCCAGATGGTCCCTATGGTTTCTGGCTTATCTTGTCCTTAGTGACATTAATCATTCTTACACTTATTATGCCCAATACAGTCTCTGGAACTAAGAGACCCCAGAAATTACCTTGCAAATGTCATAATCAAATGATTCAGCTTCAAATATTTTAATATCATGAAAGACAAATCTTGAAGACAACTCTTTGCCTTCAAGATATCATAAAGCTAAGTTAATATTTTAAAGACCCAATCAATTTAATAAGACTAATTCTTTTGAAATGGAAATATTTCTGTGGAGCAACATTTTAATGTACTAAACCATTGAATAAAATGAAGAATGTTCTTAACAGCAAACAAAGAAACCACAACTATTATGTGGCTAAGTAAAAACATTGCAGATGAAAAAGATGCAAGGTACCCAAGACTGTATTGCCAGAAGACCTTGCAAATATGATTTTCCTGAAGTTACCAGAAGGTGTAAGGTTAGCCCTTATATTGCTGGTCGAAAACTGCCAAGACCAGATCTCATTAAATGTCCTATATGATCCCTAAAGATCATATATGAATCTCAGTGTGCAATGAATTTAAGTATAACTAGGAACATAAGGCCAAACACAGCTACTGGGAAAAAAATTTTAGATTCAACTGTCTGAGTACAAACATCCATATTCTTGCTTATTTTTTCATTATACTATTCTATTATTCCACAGTATTCTTGGAAAACATGAAGACCATTGTTACATCCATTCTGGTCTGCTCCAAGCAACTATCCTCATGTCAATCTCAGCAAAACTGTGTCTTACTGAAGCATGTTCCAGGTGTCAGCCGACAGGATGATCTCAGCTGATCATTAACTTTGGTTGGCAATATTATTTTCAGACATGTAACACAGTCGTATTTTGTCCCTTTTATTTATTTATCTGTTTTTGTGCCCACAGCCACAGGCATTTTGCTGACCCAGGAACCTAGCACAATCAACTACCTTTTCAGGTCCATTTCCATTTGAATGGACCTTTCTGAATAAAGGGTACTAAACAAAACTCCTCTTAAGACCTTAGTGATTCTTTGGCCAACCAAAGAGATTAATTCAAAGTGGCATAACAACGTCTCTGCTCAATACTATGCCGGAAGGTACAAGGGACCACCATTGGGCCTTTTCTGAAAGGCAGAACAAAGTTCTGTCAACATAACTAAGGGGTATTTTGCATCTTTGCAAAAGTTAATCTATAATCAGTGCCATAACCAAAGAATGAGATAATTTAGAGAAAATAATTTATCATACGGATAAGAACCTAAAAATAAAGTTATGTGTAAGTTGGTTTTCTGTGGAAATCTCTTGTTTGCTCCTGAAGAAGAATCACATAGTTCTTCAGTTTTGCCATGTATCTCAGGTTAAAAGCCATATTCAGGTGCCATTGAACATGAAAAGTACCCAAGGTAGTCATCAAATACTGTCCTCAGCAATGTGTACCTCCTTTCCAAAGGACAGGACTAGTCCAATTCTACATCCAAAATGCAAATAAAAAGAATGAATTTCACCTACGTTCAGAAGATTTGCACAAGACCTAGTAATTATTTAAATAATACCTAAATCCTCAAAAGAGACATTAAGCTCCACAAACTATGTGTAGGCTTCCTCCTGGCCTTTTGAACACAAACGAATTACACTTGAAATATATATGCTATTACTTGGAATCTGTTTATTCAGAATAACATAAAGATTCGGGACCTTGATAAATTTTAATTTAATCTTGGAGGTAATATATTTCTGAAAATGATGTGACATCCAAATGTGTGTCAGAGCCAGGCTAAGTTTGAAGGTGATAAAAGATAATTCACAGGAAAAAAAAACCCTCAACAAAACAAAACAAAATCACCACCACCACCCCTGAAACTCCCAAACAAGTTTAGGGACTACAGAAAGGGAACCTTGGCAAAACAAAATTTATAGGAGGTAGTTAGCATAGCATATTGACATATCAGTTATAGTGGTTTCAATTTTACTTTTCTGCACTGCAAGTCCAGTGCCATTACTCTTTTCCATGTTTCAGTTCCCAGGTCTCAAAGCTACCAGACCGAGCAAGGACTTGATATAAAGCACAGAAATGTAAGCAGAGCTTTGAAACAAAACAAAATTTGAGAGCTTTGGAGCAAAATTTGGGGTTGTATGAAGTTATGAAAAATTCTGACTTTGTTTTCTCTAAATCTGTACATTCCAGTAACTTTACATGAACAGACAATACTAATTTGTCCATGAGTTTGTTTGCCACTGTGGCAAGGTGTAATGTTACTTTCTCCTGAGTATCAGTATCTTATTACTTTCTCTGCTCATAAAATAAAGCTAACCTAAACTGAAAGCTTAAAGTTGCTCTTTAGTATAAAGAAATACAGCAATATCATCTTTTTTGTAATATGATGTATAGGTATATGACTGCTTGCCTCAAGGAGAATTTTGCTAAGAGTTTAAAGATGCTGTGAAGGATTCCCCTAAGCGTAACAGATACAAAAGTAAGGACCTATATGCTCAGTAAAATGCCCATTTGATTTCAGTACAATAATTAGCACGTGGATCAAATTCAACGTTAAAGTGAGTTCTATTTATGCAAAGCTGGATTTAAGGGAGTACAATCCTGTGTTTTCCACAGCTGGCCAAATTACTGCATTTAGCTGAACAGCAAAATAGGGTGGGTAGGAAGAGGGAATATAACGGTGAGCTGGAGATATAAAAAGTGGTTAAGAATACAATATAATAAATAATGTAAGCAAGCAATAGGAGTAAGTAAAGCTTCAGGAGTAGAAAAACATTTGTAGAAAAGAGACAATGGTGTAGAATCAGGCTGACAGTTTTCTTTCAAAGGTTTTACCCCCTTAAGCTCTGCAGAGCTTCACCACACTTATCCCAATGGAGGCTTTCATCTAGATAAATACATACAATATCTGAAAAACAGGGCAAATAGCAAAGGAGCCTGGAAGAAGAAAAGTCAAGACCAAAAACAGTTGGAAGAGATTCAATACAGAAAAGCTCTACAGCCAAAAAGTTGTAATTCTTTAAATTAAAAAAGGTTCTCCCTCCCGCCATGACACAAAATGTAATAGCTTCTATTATAAAACCATGTTTTATTCAATTGAGTCATTCCAGTTGGAAAAACTATTTTTTTAAAATAAAATCAAGTTTTATGAAAGATCTAGAACTTTTAAGAAGACATTCCAAACTATTTTAGAAGACAGGCACATAAGGGTAAAAGAAAACATTAATTTCCTGGCACTTGAGGCTTTATGCGCTTCTTTTTTTATCTCAGTCATCCAGTATTATAGGTTGTTTAATATTTAATATTGCAAATTATTTGACTTAGGTAGAAACAAGAAGTGGATTTTCTGCACAGAGCATTCGGTCAAATTACAACTAATGGCAGGGCTGAGGTTTATTAAAACTCCTGTGGTTCGCTTAGCCAAAGAGCTTTCTGGCACCACCAAGAATGACATATGAGCATTGCTGTTAACATTTTAAAAGATTAAATGAAAAGATATTTACTATAAAACAACCAGTGTATATAGAAAAAGGCTGAAATATTATCTCTGGTCTATAGATGAAGAACCAAATTGCTGCCTATCATTTTATTGTCCTTTTCCATCAGATGTCAGACATGCCACTAGTGATTTCAATGCATCCCAGATGAAGATAACTAGCCATATCTTATGTGATGGCTCTTGCCATGCATAGTATCTGCTTCCAACCAGATGTAAGGATTATTGAAACGTAGTTGACCTGTAGTAGGTTGTCTAGCTGCACATAGCCTGTCCCAGAAGCTGCCACTTGAATAGCACTTTAAATTCCAGTCTTCACCTCAGAAATCATTTATTGTAAAGTCTACATAACGTTGAACTCCTTGCAAAGCTAGATATCCCCTTTGCCTTAATCCTGCTGCAGAATACCAGTATCACCAACTGTTTTTGTGACTTTCCTAGGTATATACTCCTGCACCCCAGACAGAGCCATGGAGGAAGGGCTCTTCTGAGCTGAAAATGTTTCAAACTCTGGTTTTCCTCCCAAAAGTTCTAGTATAATTAAAAAGAAACTTTATGAAACAGATTTATGCTGGTGTAAAATCAGAGGCAGCATGGATTAGTTGACCTTTTAGGAACTACTTTCCTCCCTTCCAAACCAGTAAAAGACTGAAAAATGGACGCAGTTGAAAAGGAATATGGTCAGTGGCATTAAAATCATAGGAGTTGAAACTTCAGCAGAAAGGTCTTCCAGAAAGTACTGCAGCCATTTGCCAAGGTCTCCCCCCACTCCCCGATTCGATCACTTGCTGTGAAGTGTGGGCAGAGTTTAACACTGCAAAACAGAGGAATAAATTCTAGAGCTAAACTGGGGGAAAGAAATCTCCTCTCCTTTGATACATCACAAGCAGGTTGCCTTCCTTGCTGATCCTCAAAACATGATGGCACCTCACATCTTAGTCTGCCTGTCACCATCTACCTCTTACTGTACAGCTGAGATACACACACTTTGTGCAAAGCCAAGAACAGAGTTTAGACAGGACAGCTATGAACCCAAGTTTCCTCTCAAGAAAAGAAGAAAAAAAGAGTGTTGTCAGGGAGGCAAGGACTTGGCATGAAAGCTAAAATCCTTTCCCTAGTACATGAAAGATACACGTTGCAGACCATACATTGGAAAAGCATTCCCTGATAAAAAAAAGATCCTTTTCTGTTGCTTTACAAGTTACATAGACCTGGGAAGCAACAGGGGTATAGTAACCCCCTTGGATGTATTTTAACAGTTCATGCTATGATCAAGGTCTTACTAGACAAGAGCATTTAATGTGGAATCACTAGAATCAGTGTAAACTTAGAGAGGTTAATACAGCTTTCTTTTAAATTAAGTTTTTAAAAAAGAAAAAGCAAAAATGTGAAACGTTCCCAGAATCGGAATTTGCCTGCCAAGATCCACACAGACTAATTTTTTATGGACAAGTTACAACTCCTTTAAGATGTTTGTTTAATGGAAATACAAATGTTGGTACAATTTAAAGAGAGGCACTGCCATAAATAGAGAATTGAAAGGTTTTATAGTCCTTTCCAGGTGTTCTCTTCAGAATTGCTTTCCTTGGCAACTCTTCTTTGCAGTTTCCCATAATGTTAATTAGCACCTCAGTCTGGGCTTTTGGGTATGTGAGCATTTCATCATCTTCAAGTTTTTTACAATTTGAGCATCATTGTCCTTTGCTTGGCCAAAAGCATATTTTTATACTGAGGGAAAGCAGAGTGTTAGCAGCAGTTCTTCTCACAGCTGCACAGACTGGCTGAGGCTGGAGGGCAGCTCTGGAGATCATCTAGTCCGACCTCCTGCTCAGAGCCAGGGCCGCTGCAGCAGGTTGCCCAGGACGATATCCAGACGGCTTTGGAATACCTCCAGGGATGGAGACTCCACAATCTCTCTGGGCAACCTGCTCCAGTGTTTGATCACGCTCACCATAAAACAGTTTTTTCTGTTTAAATAGAATTTCTTGCATTTCAGTTTGTGCTCTGTTCACTTTTAACTCCTACAGGTGATAATGAAGGCTCTCAACTCCACAAAATGGAGTGCTGCATGAAAACGTACACAGAGGGTGAAGTATTGAAGGGCTGCTCACCCAACAGAGCAGGATGCTCATCCTGCTGCTACATATAGCCACACACTCTTTGTATAAGTAGCATGAAATTTTGCTAAACAAAACAGCATCAAAGATTTCTCTCTTCTTTTGGCCTGGGTACCTAACTAATTGCCTCCCACATTTATCCCATTTTGGAATGTAAATGCAATAGGGACACTGATGTGGAATACAGTCTGATATAACATGACTGTGTGTTTGTAAGCAGGAGGACCTGCAACATGGAATTCAATACAGCCAAATAACATGGTGAACATAAATATCACTTGTCATCAGTAATGACACAAGGCACAACTCTCTAAACATATTTTCTTTTAAAAACTAGTGAAATGCATATTTCTTTGGTGAGTTGAAGCTTAGAAGTTAACCACAGAGTTATAGTTATTATTATTCTTATTTTAATATCCTTCCTGGACCTTCAGTAGAGAAGATATTACATATTTCTTTTTTTTATGAAGAAATTGCAACAGTCAAAAGAAAGTCTTACCCTGGATGTTGTACTTAGTATTTGACAACATGTATAAAATCGCAGCTGGATAGACTAAACCTCCTTATTTAATGATTACATATCTAAGAGATTTCTTTTACATATTGGTTCAGTTAACATTCAGCAAACACTGCACTCATAGTATCCACGCCTATATGCTACTTTCTGACAAAAGAATATTTATAAGTAGTTATTCTATTAGAATGTTAGGTAGGCATATCTACTCCGAGGACTCTTCAAGATATGGATTTGTTGGTCAGGCACAAATTTTGAACAGAGGCAGCCTATTTTTCACAAACCAAGCTCTCAACTTCATGCTAAATATGTGTAGTTTTAAGATTAGACTTAAGATCCTCCTCCCTTGATATGTTTAACTCCTTTTAGCATCACCACTAGTCCATATCATTTCCTTATCCTAAAATTGCTCGCTTACTCATTTACATCATTGCAGGGCTGAAAGCAGAAAATAGACCAAAAGAATCATAGATTATTTTATTTAATGTTCAGGGTTACCATCAGTTTAAAAAAACACCTAACATATTTTGTACCTAATAATCTGTAATTTACATGACTCTCATAACTAGTACATGAGATTATAGAACAGGAGTGATTTTTTGGGAGGGCTACATTTATACATTAAACAGAGAAGTGTAACGATTTTAACTGCTGCTTTGTGCCTCCAGTCAGTTTCTGGTGTTCACAGAAACCTGTAATGTGGCAAAGAAGACGACAAAATCCCACAAAATCGAGAGTCATGGAAATTATCAGAAGGTCTTTTCGCCTTGTTTTTAAATTGAGTAGATTTGACATAAATGGTGTCACGCTAATGTGATTCATTGAAACAGTCATTCCCCTAACTTTATGCTTAGTTCTTTTTAAAAGAATAATCTACCTAAACTCCCTGTGATTGACCATATACATACCACAGAGCACAGCAACCTCCAATCCTGTGCACTAGGAAGAGGGAAAGAGTAGGGAGAAGCAATCACAGGACAAGTCTGTCCCGTCAAGCAGCTTTGTGAAAAAACAGCATCTTACCTTCACAGCACAAATGAAAAGGCAAACAGACCTCACCTCTCCCACCACCTCTCCTCTTCCCTTTGTCTTGTCAACTACACATGTTTTTTCTGAGACATGAATTACATCATTAGAACAAGTCCCATTTGGATACATAAATTATAAACATGAAAGGAATGTTGCAATATGTCACAGTAATATCTTACCTCCCTAGAAAACACGTATACACACACATAAATAGAGAAAGAGTTTAAAGAAAAAATAATAAAAGATCCCAAACCAATTAGAAAGCAAAATATGAAATTCTGGTTAAGGTGAAGTTAATGGGAATTTAGGCACTGGCTTTGTTGGAGTCACTGTTGGGGTTTCTACGTTCAATCTTGTTGAACACAGGTGAAAATAAAATGCTTGAATTGTCAAAACCTTGAAATCCAGTATTTCTCTACTAGGAGGATGCATGGCCAAACTTACATCAATGCCAGTTTACGGTATCCACGCTCCCATTTTCAAGTTATTTGCCTTTTGATCAGCAAATTTCTGGAAAGTCTTCCAGCTCCAGGAACTATGAACTTTACTCAAGATGTTATTTAATATGATCATTTTGCCTGGGAAGAGAAGATTTGCCTCCTTCTCTCTAAGGGAGTTCTGCTCTCTTAAACCTGCATATGTTACCTGCCATTCCTACTAAGCAGGTGTTCAGTATTGCACAGGCATATGATAAAGGAGGCATTGAGCAATCTGAATTGACAACCCTTTTTTTTTTTTTCATTTTCTCGAAAACATGACAAAACTAATGCACCTGAAAAGTTCTTTATCGTTCAGTTCTCCATACTTGTTCCTCAGACCTGCTACAGTCTGGGCTTTCTTGGTAAGTGCGTAAGAGTTTGCCTTTGGCTTGCATATGACACTGGCCAGATCCAGTGTAGTCCTAGAACTGCACAGCTGGCGTACTGGTATCTGAGTGAATATACATAGATTTCAGGGACTTTTCCAGCTAAGCACAGTGATAAAAATGCACTTTGGGAATTAAGTTCTTTACTTAGTCCTGGTTTTTAGGTCATTGCCAATCAATTCTGTTTAGTTTCTCTGTAAGTTACTGGACACTACCCAGTTGTATGTATGTACTGGGTTTGCATGGCAAGGTTTTGGTAGCAGGCGGGGGCTACAGGGGTGGCTTCTGTGAGAAGTTGCTAGAAGCTTCCCCTATGTCCGACAGAGCCAATGCCAGCCGGCTACAAGACGGACCCGCCGCTGGCCAAGGCCGAGCCCGTCAGCAACAGTGGTAGCGCCTCTGGGACAACATATTTAAGAAGGAAAAAAAAAAACCAAAACCCAAACAAAACACCAGGACACAAACTGCAGCTGGAGAGAGGAGCGAGAACATGTGAGAGGAATGACCCTGCAGACACCCAGGTCAGTGAAGAAGGAGGGGCAGGAGGTGCTCCAGGCGCCGGAGCAGAGATTCCCCTGCAGCCCCTGGTGCAGCCCCTGGTGAGGCAGCTGTGCCCCTGCACCCACGGAGGCCCCCGGGGGAGCAGAGATCCACCTGCACCCGGGGAGGGCCCCACGCCAGAGCAGGGGGATGTGCCCGAAGGAGGCTGTGACCCCGTGGGAAGCCCACGCTGGAGCAGGCTCCTGGCAGGACCTGTGGACCCGTGGGGAGAGGAGCCCAGGCTGGAGCAGGTTTGCTGGCAGGGCTTGTGACCCCGCGGGGGACCCACGCTGGAGCAGTCTGCTCCTGAAGGGCTGCACCCCGTGGGAGGGACCCACGCTGGAGCAGTTCGGGAAGAACTGCAGCCTGTGGGAGGGACCCACATTGGAGAAGTTCTTGGAGGACTGTCTCCCGTGGGAGGGACCCCACACTGGAGCAGGGGAAGAGTAGTGTGAGGAGTCTTTCCCTTGAGGAGGAAGGAGCGGCAGAGACGACATGTGATGAACTGACCCCAACCCCCATTCCCCATCCCCCTGCACCACTCAGGGGGAAGAGGTAGAGAAAAATCAGGAACGAAGTTGAGCCCGGGAAGAAAGGGGGAGGTGGGGGGAAGGTGTTTTAAGATTTGGGTTTATTTGTCATTACCCTACTCCGTTTTGATTGGTAATAAATTAAACTGATTTTCCCCAAGTCAAGTCTGTTTTGCCCATGACAGTAACTGCTGAGTGATCTCTCCCTGTCCTTCCTTACCCATGAGCTTTTTCGTTATATTTTCTCTCCCCTGTCCAGTTGAGAAGGGGAGTGGCAGAGCGGCTTTGGTGGGCACCTGGCATCCAGCCAGGGTCAACCCACCACAATGTAATACACACTTTAAATAAACAATTACAGAGATAAATCAAGTGTCTTCCTTTTGCAAGTTACACAGTATTTTCTCCTAAGAAACGAACTTGATCTGAGTGGAAAGGGAATAGGTATTTTGAGATAATTCCCCTGCCTGCAGTTACATTTCAGTGCTTGAAAATTCAGCAAATGGTTGATTTTTATCCAAAAGAACATGTCATTTGTCAGAGGTGTTGGATGGACAGAGGCAGACTTCCATTTATCTCTACACTATTCACACGACAAGCAACACAGTAAGCCTACTAACCCTGCACTGTCAACATGTAACGTGCCCAGGGGTAAGTTGGGCTTCGGTTTCCAACCTCATTCAACCTTTTTTAGCCTTTCTGTTGAAACATTGCTAAGCCACATTGGTAAAGCACACTGTTTGTGGATGTGTGAAAAGAGCACTGATGTAGACGGTAAAGCACAATGTTTGTGGGTGTCAAAAGAGCACTGATTTAGAACCACTAGACAAGTCTTTTTGTAGACAATACTCTAACATATCACATCCCTAGCATTAACTTCAGGACAATTGTAGTGAGGTGGGTGTTGGTCTCTTCTCCCATGTAGTTAGCAATAGGATGAGAGGAAATGGGCTCAAGCTGTGCCAGGGGAGGTTTAGGTTGGATATTAGGAAAAATTTCTTCACAGAAAGGGTAGTCAAGCATTGGAACAGGCTGCCCAGAGAGGTGGTGGAGTCACCATCCCTGGAAGCGTTCGAAAAACAGGTAGATGTGGCACTTTGGGACATGGTCTAGTCTAGTCTACCCTTGATTGGTTTAGTGTGGACTTGGTAGTGTAGGTTAATGGTTGGACTGGATGATCTTAAAGGTCTTTTCCAACCTAAACGATTCTATGATTCTATGATCTTCCTTATTGACTTCAGACATCCAGATCAGAAGTTAAGGAGAGAGACACAGTTCTCACAGGTGGTATAAGCTAGGAAGAGAACACCATTTGTGGTACTTAAACATCTGAGAAAGTTAAAGATATTCCACTAAGCAAGGCAGTGAAAGATAAATGCCTCCTGTTTTTTCCTGCGCAAGGAACTGGCCTTGTGTTCCATTAGATGCCGGCTCCAAAGCATCCGAAGTCACCACCGAGGTAAGCAAAATGAAACAAGCCTCTTCAACTAGCCCCAGCTCTTCTTTACAAGTATTTCTCTATGAAATCCAGCTCATCACAAGGACTCATCACACGCTGCATCCTCAGGAAGGCCTGCTGTCTGTGGAGTTTGCAGAATTTGTCCCTGTCTTATCTGCAGTGATGCTGAGTTGTTGCCTAAAGCTCCAGCCTTTCCCTCAGGATGTGCAGTGTGAACTGCTTTCCCCAGCTATGCCCTGGAGCCAGGGCTCTTCTCAGCGGTGCCTGGTGACCAAAGCTCCAGCCCACACGCAGAGCGGTGCCTAAACATTTTAGTATATTAAGCAATTAAAACACCAAGTCATTGAAAATGCTGCATTTTCAGAATACGCTTCATCCCAAGCAATTACGAAGAGGGAAGAGGGCCACAGCTGCAGCTTACTGCTGTCCTTCTGTCGGCTAAGTGAAGTTCATTTACACCATCAATAATCTGAACTGACTGAAGGCACGAATCTCAAACAAAACTGAACGAAGGCTGCTAATTCTGAAAAACTACATTTACCTTAAGGCTTAATGTAGTCAAGCCCGGTTTGAAATCGAAGTAAGCTAAACAAGGAAAAAGGCCGTTTGAACACTTCCCACCTTGTCCACCGGGGAACTTAAAACAGTTTTATCAGCGCGGTAGTTCCTCCTCCCTCCCTCCCCCGAGTTTGTTGTACCCGGCTGCAAAGCGTCCCCCCGTTTTCTCTCAACCGAGCCGGTCCTGCTTGCTGCCCTCAGCCGGCCCCCGGCCCGCCGCACGCCTCCGGAGCGGCCCCGCCGGGCCCGCGCTCCCCACAGCGCCCCGGGACGACGCCCGCACCCGCGGGGCCGCCGGACGGGGAGGCGCCCGCAGCCGCCGCCGCCGCCGCCGGGCCCGCCTTGCCGAGGGGCGCGGGGGCCGCTCCCAGGCGGCCCCGCCGGCCGCCGCCGCCACGCCGGGTTCCCTCTCGGCTTCTCGCAGCACCTCCCTCGCCTGCCTCCGCCCCCCCGGCCGCGTCCAGCGGCTGCCCCAGCTGCCGGGGCCGGCCGCCGCGTCTCCTGCGCCCAGTGCCGAGCGGGCCGGGCGGCGGTGCAGGGCGGGCGGTGCGGGCCGGGCCGGGCGGTCCCCCGGGGCCAGGTGAGGGGCTGCTGGACTGGCGGGGGCAGGGGCTGCCGGAGGCGGCGGGCTCTCGAGGGCGAGGAGGGAGCGGCAGCGCGGCGGGCTGCGAAGGTGGCAGTCGCCCTGCGCTGCCGGGCTGAGGTGAGCGACTCTCCGGGCTGGGCGGCAGAGGTGCGCGGCTCCCCGGGGACCAGCCTTCCCGCCCACCCTCCCGGGGTGGGCGGCCGGGGTGAGGGCAGAAAGGTCCAGCGAGGCTGGCGGTAGCGGGCGGAGGAGGGCAGGTCGGGGAGCTTCGCCCTCGGCAGCTCCCGCTTAGTCACGTCCCCCTCACCGACCCCTCCCCTTGCGTGGCACTCGCGGGTTTCGCCGGGTCGAGGGAGGCGCAGGCGGGGGGGGGGCGGGGGGAGATCCCGCCGGCGAGGGCAGAGCGTGCAGTGGCAGCGGGGCGGGGGCCGCGCGCTGCCGCCGTTGGTGGTGGCCGTTGGTGGCCGTTGGTGGCCGGGCCTGTGCGGGGTGGTGAGGCCACGGTAAGGGGCTGCGGAGGACACGCTCCTGTGTTCGTCTTGAGCGGGACTGCCCTTCTTACCAGGTACGTTTCTCGGTGCTGCTGGTGGAAAGGTTTCCTTCTGGTTTCCAGCCTTATTTTGAGCGCTTAATCGGCGGTGATAAAAAAACCCAACAAACCAGGAACGTATTTAAATCGGCTTAAAAAGTCAATGATTTTGAGGGACGCGTTTGTAGGGTTTGAATGCGGTTTACGATAAAGAGCTGTGGCAGCGTCCCGTTGGGACTGTATTTCTAGGCTGGGTCAGGTTTTGCTCTCACGCACGTTTTCTGTGGGCATGGGTGCTGAGAATATATTCAGCTCAAAAGTTTTTGCTGCTTGTTCCTCATACATTGTGCAAGGTAACCTTGTATCATGAAAGTAGAATGTCGTCAGAGTCACCTGTTGTGCACAACAGTTGTTTTGACGGGTTTTTTGTCTGTTCTTTGTCTTGTCCTTTTACACTGGCCAAGTGAGGGAAGATCAGTGTACTGGAAGCATCCTTTCCTGGCTGCGTTTATTTTTGCTTTGCTTTGCAAGTATATAGGTTTTGTCATTCATGGGTAGTATTTATAACAGTACTGAACTCTGTTGCTTTTACTGTGTGATTGTCTTGCATTGATTATGCGGAAATGTTGAAGAAATGTTAGTAAACTAATTCACTAGCCTTCTAAAGACATGCCTACCCAGCAAATTAAACGTGTGATTGTACAAGCACAGGCTGGTTTTGACTTGCATGAAATCAGTTATAGTAATGCTGAAAACATGGTAGAATGAGCTTCAGCGTGAGCCAAAATAGAGTTTACAACCTCAGGCATGCAGATCTGAGTGTTATTTGGTCCCAAAGCAAGCTATTTGGGTATTTAGCTCTGTCATTTGTGCTGAAAAGGTGAAACTGGCATTATGTGTCTACTCAAAATAGGTTTCTAACTTTTGCCTGCATAGGCTAACAGTGTACATCAGCATCAGAAGAGAGCTGCCAAGTTGATATTCCTGCTCTTAAGCTTTAAGCTTATGGCTGTAGCCATTCCTTCCTAAGCTGGAAAGTATACTTCTGTAACTGTTTGCATGGGGGAAACAAGCACGATTTGGTCCTTTGCTGGGTGACCAGAAATGTGTTTGTTGAATTAAACAAAAGAACAGAAAACATGTCTTTGCTTAGGAGGGTCTCCAAGTACTGGTTTTCACTGAGGAAGCAGACTTACAACTTATTGATAAAGACAATCTGTAAAGTGAAATGCCTTGAAAGAAGGTGCAAGAAAGAAATTGTATGTAAACAAAGTTTGCTCAGATGTGAATCAGGGCCACAAAATTTTCTATTTACACTGCAGGCTAATACTGTTTTATTTCTGCTGTGGCGGTCAGACACCAAGTGAACTGATGTTATTAGTATCTTGATTAATATTACTTTAGTATCTTAAAGTAATTCTATAGATCAGATAGTGTTTGTGAGTACGCTTTTTCTTTTCAGTGCCTTCCAAATTCGATCATGTTAAACTTCGATTTCTAATACATCAACAGAAATTGGCTCAAATTAGAGCCAGCTGGAGAGAGATAAAGGACTAAATTCCCATTCTCAAGTTAATCGCTCAATTCATACAGTTTTTGTGGTGTGAATGCTTTTAGTCAGGTCTTCCACTAATAACTGTAGAATGTTGGCAGATTCAGAAAGTTTTGGACTTCATGAGAGAATAACTGTTGTTAAATTTGGACAATTTTTAGTTCTTAATATGTAACATGCCTTGGCAAACACAGTATAGCTTTAAAACTGATCACTAACTACACGAGTTTGGAATTTTATGTTTTCAGTGGAATAGTAGATTAGATTATTTGAAGGCCACAATCAGGGTAGCACATACAATTAATCATATTGACTTCAACAGAAGAATTGGCATGAATAAGGCATACTATTTGGCCTGAAATGTTAGCTTTCTGAGAAATGGTAAGTTTAGTAGTATTATTGTATCTAGGTTCAATTAAAAGCTTTGCTCTTTTTTCAGA
This sequence comes from Pelecanus crispus, assembly GCF_030463565.1. Taxonomy (NCBI): domain Eukaryota; kingdom Metazoa; phylum Chordata; class Aves; order Pelecaniformes; family Pelecanidae; genus Pelecanus; species Pelecanus crispus. The sequence goes on from NC_134643.1 coordinate 139,457,245, forward strand.
TGCATGGATTTAGAGAATATTAATTTGTTGCAGGACACCGGTAGGTGCTACTCAGCTTGCGAACAGGAAGGGAGCAGAGTGAATCATTTCATGTTTATTAGATAGGTGCTCAAGATTATGAGGGTCTTAGTCTTTCCAGTCATAAATTCCTGGTAGAATTACAATTCGGAAAGGATTTATACTTGCTCTATGAAAAGATAGGCTTGTGTAACTATACGGTAATTAATAGGACTCAACTATTTGGGAGTCTTGCGTTCCTTTTGTGCCAAAATATCTTTGAATTGTATTGTTGTTCAGGGTGGACAAAGGACCCTTTGTAGTTGACGTTAAACCAACGACAAAAAAATGGATCTGAAACTCCTCCCTGCTTGAGTCACGTGGATTTGTTTCCAGCTGTGAGCTGAACATCTTGTATACCACAGGTGCTCCACCTGTGAGTGTTACTTACATCGGCTTCAGGACAGTTTTATTGCAGGTAACCTGTAGTGGAACTGATACAAGATTTTACAAGTGTATTTGGCAGCTGAAGACTCAGCCTCAGCATTTTCTCTTTTTCTTTTATCGATATGCACTCTACCCCAGAAATCTAATTATTGTTTGACATAACAGGTGCTTTTCAGCTAGTGCCTTATTAATACAGTGATTTTGTTCTTCTGTTCTAGGTCCTCTTCTGCTGGCTACTGAAATACAGTGTTCTTAACATGTCAGAGAAAAACTGTAGTTTGTAACATGATTTACTTATTTTTGTTTGCTTTATAAGAAAACTGTAGAATGTTAGTTATACTAGATGACACAGTGTATGGAAAAGAAATAGTTTATATTAAAATACTTTTTCACTCCATAGAATTTAGAGGAAATTACTAGAATTTATCACATTATTTCTGTTTTCTGAAATTTGCATGAGATGAGTATCTCAGGTGATGCCTTAGTTGCCAAAAAAGAACAACCACTCACAAATTAAGCACTGTGTATGTTCTCATTTACGGTGTTCCTTAAAGGAATCTTGAAGAATTAAGGCCTAAGAGATCCATCAGTAGGTTTGCCAAAAGTTGTCACGTTTGACAAGATGTGACACATTTAGAAATGGTAGAACTAGCAAGAAAATGAGTAATGTGAGTATGCTGATTATGGAAACTTTATTATGCACACGTAACAAAACCCATCATCTTTTTATGGATGCTTTTAGTGTTTTAAATATTCTCTTAAACATCCCTTTTATAGTCTTTAGAGAAAAAATTACTGTGGCTGTCTGCCTGGATTTATTAGACATCTGGGCACGCCTGATTGTGAATGTTGCCAGATTCCACATTTAATTTCTGAGTTCCCAACCAGACTTTAAGTATCTTTGTTTCTTTTGCACCAAATTAATTATGGACATAAGCTGACAGAATGGGTTTCTGATAATACTTGTCACTTCGTGTTTTGAAGTCCGGGGGACTTGTTCCATCATTACGTATTCATAGCATAGTCCAAGTATTCATATAACTTGAACTAAGAAGTGCTTTCTTCCCCCAACCCGCTTATCTCTGTTTCAGCAAGTCAGAATTGTGGTTAGGGTGATTTATTCCTAAGAAGGCTGATCACTGTTTTTTTATAGAGGTGGTGATAGTGAAAGAAGCCATGTGGAGCATAGTTGTACAAGGTAAATTTTCTGAGCTGATACGTTCGTGGGGGCTGCACACAAGAAATAGTACTGGTTTAAATAAATTATTCTGAAGTTGCTTTGAGGTCATCTACTCTCTTCTGCGGCCACTTTCAAGTATTTAAGAATGATTGCTATTGACTAACTTGTTTCAGTTGTATTAGTCTAATATGGACTCCAGTTGGAACTTTGCCTCCCCTTCTTTCCCTAACAACTGATTAGGGGGCTTGTCCACCAATGGTGCCATCTTCTTTCTCCTGTGCTCCATAGACTTACATTGTACCCTAAGGAGGAGCAGTGCTAAAAGAGGCCCAGAACGCTGTTCTGCAATAACCCTATTTCCTAGAATGTGTTAATAGAGGACCCCCAAATATTTACCCCATGTGAAGACTGAGGTGCCAAAGTGACTGTGTTTCCTTAGGCTGTATAGGGTAGTGATGCCATATTCCTAATCAGAGTTGTAGCGGGGCTCTGGAAGATGCTTGATTCGGTGCATCAATCTTTCTGATGAGCTTTATTTCTTTGGTACAAAATATTAATTGGTTATTGGGCTGTTGATTTAATCAACATTCTGAGAGATTGTTTAAAAGAAAAAAAAAAGCCACAAACAAAAAACTCCACTAAGTATTGTGCTTCTTAACTTCCAGAGAAATTTTAACAGCTCCAAGTGCAAGATCCAAGAGAACTGTTAAGTCCATAAAGTGAAGCCTAGGATGAAATCACAATATAATTTCTTTTTTAAGACTTTGGTGGGGGGGAGGGCAGGATGCTGCTGTTCAAGTCAAGAGAGCATGGAAAGGAGAGTGGGGAAGGGAAGTATAAACTGAGCAGAAACAACACTTTCCTCCCCCCCACCCCCCCCAGTAAGATGACATAAACTTTCAGGTCTCATTTTTGAAAAGTAGGAAAATTGAAAGCATGAGATGAACAGTCTTCCTTCTGGCATGCCTGGCACTCACTTGATTTCTTACAGCCCACTTACATTGTTCACTGGTTTGAATATTCCAGCTTTAGAAAAGTCTTTGTCCTTCACTCTTTCTTTCTGCATCAAATTCAAGTCCTGTTACTGAATATAAAGGTTTTGCAAAACTTTGTGTTTGTCTACTTTTCTATGCTTATATCTTTGTACACCCTTCCTCATCCCTTTTACATGGCTTAAGGTGCACATCTAGCATTCCTTTAATCTTTTTTCTGTGTGCCAACTTAAATGTAGTCTTTGTTGTACTTTCAGTCTTGTACTCTGCAGAAGACTTCTTTTGTTATTCCCCCCACAATGAAACCTATATCCCTCCATACCCTGAAGTATTATTAATGGAAATGTAAACAACCTGCCTGTAGTTGAAGTAACCAGACCTGTGACAAACACGACTACTTTATTACGTCTCTGCTTCTTATGCTTCATCAGTACTTTGTAACCTTTGAAGTGGAAACCTGCTCAGGTATTGTCACTGAAGGGCTTTTTAGTTTGCTCTAGAAGATTTAATAGACTGCAAGGATAATACTGTTCTCTCGAGGGAGTACACAATGCAGAAGAGGATTTCCTGGATAGTGTAGAACTTTTATAAGAGCTAGAAAGAGGCCTCTTGCTTCTCTCCCAGGTGACTGCTGGATATAAGGAGGTGAAACATTGCCAAACTGGGTAAGAGGGAACAAAAACTTGTTTGAAATTGTCCCCTGTTCCATTTTTGCACTATATACGATGACACAAATTACTGTTAGAGAGAATTAAGTACTAAAAGTGCTTTTTGGCACTGAGGTCTGTAATGGAGAGCCATCCAGTAGCATATTACGCTCGTGAATCCACTTACATAAACCTTAATGATTAAGCTTACACTTTTACACTAATCTAAGGGGAGATCTGTGAGTTGAACTGAGGGCATGCCTTGGCTTGCACAGCTTGGTATTTGTAAAATACAAAAAAAAAAAAAAATCTTTCTGATGCCAGTGTCCTGCAGCAGTTGAAAGACTAAACAAAAGAATGGATTTCTTGGAGAATTTTTCCCCCTGTTTATTTCTGTTAAGAACTGAACCAGTGAGCTATGAGTTTTGCAGAAGACCGGTGTCTGTAACCAACTGGCTCTCTGCTCTCTGTAAGCCAACTTATTAAAAAGTAAAATATTTAATATCTTTGAAAACAGTGAAGATTTATGTCAGGAGGACATGTTTGAAAGGTCCTTGAACTGGCTCTACACATTAGCATTGCAGTCTTAGAAAAAGCTGGGGTTCTACATAAAGTGGCTGAATTTTGTAGAACACAGTATGCCTGTTTTTACAGCCTTTGATAAACACTGGGGAAAATTAATGAAAACCAAGCTATTATCAGACAGTAATAATCCTATTACTGTCTTCTGGAAAAACGCATTTAAAAAAGTCCCATGGAACAACATTTTTAAATCAATGGTGCTACTTCTTCTGTTAAGTCAGTGGATACTGTATGTGCCAAAATTCTCAGTGACATAAGACTTTCCAACATAAGCGTCCTCCCTATTACATATAACTTGCTTCAGCCAAAATTTAAAAATAACATAAAAACTTTACTACATTTTGGTTCCAGTCTGGAAAATATAAGGGGTTGATGGAAGAAGTCTACAGTCTTATGTTTCTGAAAGTAATTAAAGGCATCAACAAGTTCTCATACCTGGGCAGTATGATGTTTCTCTTGCTCTTTTCTGCCTTTTATCACCTGGTATAGATTTGAATAATGCAGACCATCACAGAACAACAGCTAGAAGCTTACCATGCATTATTACCCTCCGCCTCAGCAGCAAATTCTATAAATTTGGGAAATATTTTAATTAAAAGCCAAGATTTTAATAGGGGATAACTACAAAAGTAGATGGAATGAGCCTAAAGACTATGGATTAAATAAATGTGACTTGAACAAAACACCTTGAAGTGCTGCCATAGACAGCATGGTTAGAAGTAAATGATTGATTGTTTTGGGTCATGATTTCCAACATAAGTTTCTGTTACCAACAGTTTTTGCATTGGCAGTGACAACCTGTTCTGGCTAAAACTTGGCATAAAAGAACTAACAGGTTTTTAAATTTTAAAGACTGCCAGTAAATAGATCTTTTCAACAGGAATTGTAAAAATTGTAAAAATGTGTTTTTCAAAAACTGATTTAACAAAGTACGCTACGGCACAGAACAGCTGTATTTATGTTTTGCATTTTCTTTGGCTTTAAGCCTATTGAAAATATATCTGCTGTATGTAATACAAGGCAAGCAGTGGCTTAAGGTAAGCCCTATCTCTCTTGATATGTCACCTGTTGGAGCACACTTGGAAAGCAGTCCAGGTTTCTCACACTGCCCTTCTGAGTGGAGCTGCACCATGCAGTCCCCCTTGAGGCTGGTTGCAGAGGCATAGACTCCATCTCCTCAGCCTTCTAGTTGTGTTTGTAACACAAGCCCAGTTTCCTGGGGCACCTCAAAGTCCTTTCACTTGTGGATACCTGTGACTGCCTAGCTAGCTGAAAGGCTTTAAAAAGATCAACTTCAAACAATTGTTGCTTATCTTTCAGAGGTACTAAGCTGGGTACAGCAGAATAAACATGGTAAAAGCCTTACAGGCCTTGGTTTTAACAATTTTCTTTGCCTGCTCTTGTAAGTTGCTGTCAGCTTACTGACCTTCATCCCTCTGTTCTGTCTGCCCTTCTGCAAGAGGCTGTGCATCACAGTGTTTGTCTTAGTCAGCCTGTCAGATTTCAGTAACTTCTCCTTCAGAAACCCTGTGCTTCTTAGGCAGGTAAAACTCTCATTGTGTTGAAGGACAATTCCATCAAAAACCAGTAAAATAGCATGATGTAAGCTAATTAATACTAATGATAAGAATAAAGACTCCTCTTTATACCATCTTTCTGTCTTCATTTCCTGTAACCTCTTTAATTTCCAGAGAATGTGATATTAATGCAGAACTGCAACATGTAAAACACAACGTACAAAACAACCATCTAATTTTTCAAAGTATGTTTGTTCATTTGTTTTAAGGAAAGTTCTGTCAATTCTAGTTTCACTTTCAAATTAATGGCATGGTATGATACATTGTCTGAAACCGGGGTACCAATGCTACAAGATTGTCACCGGTCAAAATAGAGTACTCTTCATGGAGAGTGAACAGGAGGGAACAGATTTATGCCTGAGCCCTTACTTTCTGTTTTCTGAATTTCCATTTTATCTAGCAACCATAAAGAACAGTAATTGATTATATTCTCTTCTACTTCAGGCAGTTAGCTCTTTGTAAATAAAAGTGACTTAATTGTTATTTGAGAATAGTAAGTGAGAAAGTAAAGACAGCCAGTTACATCTTTACCTATGGTCTGTGCATAGAATTCTTTCCCATACTTGGGTGGCTCAGTAGGTGTGCCCAGTAGCTGTTGTACTTGATTAGATTCGCTTGATTTACAAGTGAAAATTTTTCATCCTACTGCAAAAACTATGCAGATTCATGCTGGGCTCTCTAAGTCATGCTGTATTCGTCTATTACAATGAACAATAAAAAAATTCATTTGAACAAATGACAAAACTAATAACAAATGAAAAAAATCACCTATGCCTAATTCTATAGTGTCCACAACTATATATTTACAATTACATTACTTTTCACAATCATTATTAAGAGTAGAGCTTTAGAATTGCAATACAAAGAAGGGCTTAAATGAGTTTAAGAGAAACATAATGTCCAAATGTTTTGGAATATATCATATGATGTTTATTTCAATGGATATGATGAAATCATATATTACATCTTGCTTTTTCTTTAAAAAAATCTAAAAAAATCTATCAAAGCTAGCAGTATCTTTTTCTTTGGTAGTGTCTAAACAGTATTGTTGCAAAAAGAGAGAAACACTAATGTTATTTTCCTAACTCTTTTAGTTATATTTTTTATCCGGACATTGGAACAAACCTTGAGCTAGCATAAATGTCCAAAGTCTTGCAAAAAGTCAAGTGAGCTGTGACTATGTCCGGATTTCACTTTATACCTTTACTCGCTTTCCTGCTATCTGGATTTTATTGCTGTCCCTGGGACGATTAATCTGCATTCATAGCTTTGAATAGCTTCAGGGTTGTTGAGGTGACTGTGTTCTGTCAACAAGAAGCTCTGTCTCTGTCCCCATTTGTCTTTGCCAGGCCCATCTCAGGAAGTGAGAACAATGTCAAAAAAACCAGACGGGATAAAAACCTAAATGTGCTGAAAGTATTTATTACAGCCTTTCATTTAAACACTGGACAAATATTAACAGGGCTCACTCTGGAAGGCCTGAGTTAGAGGAAGGTCTGTTCAAACTCCTCTGGGCTGCATAGCACTCAGGCAGAGCTGGAGTCAGAACCAGGAACTTCTTGGCTCCTGCCCTCAAATTTAGACTCTGGGAATGCAGTTGTTATTTCTGGTGGATGGGGCACTAACGTGATTGTCTAATGAGGTCTACCAGACCAAATAGAAGGCACGTGTGATGATACGGGATTAAACCTTTGTCCTGGTCAGCTCATTTCATGTATATCTCTTTGCAGAACTGAGTCTTAAGGAGGAAACTAAATGCGGGGAATGTAGGAACATTCTGAATCAGTGTTATATGTGATACAGAGCAAGCAGTTTGCTTCAGTATGTACCAGCATCAATGGCTAAACTTGTGGGTGCCACTGAGTATTTTTGGTCTCCATCCCATTCACATTTCAACTCTTGATGTCTCTAGGTAGTAGAGGCAAGGGATGCTGGAATTTGTGTTTGGTTTGTTGTCCAAATATATCACTGTAAATGGATGGTTTACTGTACAAAGGAAGAGATTTCCCCATAAAATGGAGGAATAGATGTGCAGCTTGGCTTTGCTTGGAAGTGACCCAGTTTGAGACTAGGATGGGAAGCATGAGTAAGCAGAGAAAGGAAGTACATCTTTTGGATGGGCATCACTCTTAACCCTAGTAAATTATATTGTAGGTACACAATCCTTGAACTTGTCAAATACATTTAAGCATGGCAGTTTTCATTATCAGGTTCTTAGGATAATTAATGTAATTCTACTACTTAGTTTACTGACTGAACAGCTTTAATACATGATGTTTAGGCATTCAAGAGAAGCAAACTGAAGACAGGTTTGGACATGTTTCCTGTGAATCTTTAGAAAGCTAGCTCACCTTTGACATTTCTGGCTTTTTTTACTTGTTTTTGTTTGGTTTTCCTCTGTTCCTGCATAGGATTGTGTGTATTAGCTATGTCCATTGTTTTAGCGTACCATTTATTTTCTCTCAGCTTTAGTATGCTTGATTTTTGTATTCCTTTTACTGATAGCCTTTCTTCCTGCTGGTTAACATCTGCAGCACCCATGCAGATGTCATTCATGATGTTATCACAATTTGACTGTTAATTTCTTAGTGTATTTCAATTTTAAGTGCAGCATCCAGAATCTGCGAAGTGGAAGTAGTATGTGTCATCATTCAGATTGGTCTGTTCCAATGTAATCAATATGATCTTATTTTTGTTCTAGAAATATCACATACTGTATAATTATTGAAAACACTGGCTGGCAACAGTGTTGCAGTGGTCTAATTTTTAAAAGGCCTTTGCTTTACGTTTTCTGTGTTACGTTATCATATGTGTGTAATTTATCTGCATGTACATTTAATCAATTTCCAAAATGTCAATTACCTAGCAACTTCACTGTTTCTCAGTTTATTCCTCCAGCACTTGTCTTGGAGAGTTCAGCCCATAGTAACCATTTTACACTAATAAATATTTACATTAACGTGAAAGCTTGCAAAAAACCCATTTTAGCCCAAACCTTAACACAAATTTACAACTCCTGAAAGGGTTCACAATTTACAGTTCCTGAAAAGAAGGGAACTTGTTGCAACCTGATACAGCATATAGAAAAATACAGTAAAGTTTGTGAGCAGTATGAGTACTAAACAATACGCTCACACATACACCAGACTTGTGATGGCAAAGTTAAACTTCTGGTGTCATGCAGAATGCTCTGGTCTACCATAAAGCTGATATGTTAAAGATAAACAATACATAAAGTTTACTGCTTTGCATTTGTTTCAAGAATCAATTACAGAATCACTAGTAACTATGTGTCTTTAAACCTTTTTATTTAAGAAACAATGCGTGCAAAAAGCACATGAATGTTTCACTTAACTTTTCTCTCAGCATGCAAAATATTGAGAAGATGTACCTTTGTTGAAAAGTTCTCCTTAAAAAAAGTGTATCATTTCACAGAACGTTACCTCTTATAGTAGGAGCCAGTTCTTTGTCCACCACCAAGTCCTATTACTTACATTAGGCAGCCATCACTAGGAAGAAATGTGGACAAACCAGGTTTTGATGATACTTTCCATGAACTTGCTGCCCACAGTGACTTGTGGCATTTCTCATTTTTTTGCAGTAGCTTCTTGCCTTGAGAATGAGATGAGGATCGGGAACCAAACGCTTGCTTCTTCCTTAGAGTTCACAGTGTTGCTATTAAAATGTCAGATGATAGAACCTGTGGATAGGGGACCAAAGAGATGCTTTCTGTATACTTACTGAGCTGAACAAAGCTTTTGGATAAGCTCTCCAGGCTTGCTCTCTGGCTGGTTTTGGTTGAGGGTTTTTGTGCATGTTTTTTATGTTGTTTGGTTTTTTTTGTTTTTCAAATGTTGAAAGCCTTATTTGTGCAAGGACTCATGGCCATGCTCTGATGTATTTGTGAGTCTTTGGAGAATTAGAGCTTGAGTGGGGTTTTTTGGTTTTGCTTTTTTTTTCCTTTCAGCGAACAGCTCTTTCTTGGTGACTTGGCAATACTCTACAGACTGCTTGTGCGTTTCTGTGTGATATATACCCAATAGTATAGCAGGGTTGAAAAGATTTACACTCTTGGGTTGGAAACATAATTTGTCTTAGTATCTGCATGCCTGCACTTTTTCTAGTCACTGTGGTTTATTTATTTATTTTTTCTTCTAGAATGGTTGCCTGGGGAAAGCAGCACGGCTGTGTTGGCAGAATACAGGACATTTTCTTGAGATTCAGGATTGTTCTAGCAGTCCTTTTACTTCATTTGTTCCTGGCTACAGCAGACAAAGGTAAGAATTTTTTTTTCTGATTTACCTAGTGCTGGTATTCCAAATAAATAGCATTAGTCTTGATGAATAGAACTTTTGAATATATTCAGAACAGGCAAGTTTCTGTCCTCTTGAAATCAAGAGGAAAAACTGCCATTAACAAGAAAAGAAACTGTTGGTGGTTAGCACTTTGGATATACAGACCCTAAGTTTACAGTATTTGTTTTCATAAAAAAATCATCAGTACTAACTGCTCTTTGGCTATAGATAAGGAGAGAATGTAAACACAATATCTAATAACAAGACAAATTACTTTCTTGCTATTTTTTTGAACTGGAAGTGTTACTATTTTCAGAACACGCTGTTAGATCTTTTACACTGCTGTTACACAAATACCACAAGATCCTTTGAGCTTCAATCTACTTAGTGCATGTATGAGCATAGAACATCTCCTGCATTGCTCTCGGTTGTGGATCTGAATATGGCTAGGGAAAAGGTAGTAAGGTCCAAAACATGTAACAGAAATGATGTATCTGAATTTGACAGTCTACACTCTCTATATAACAGTAAATGAAAAATAAATTCATAAGGTTCTTGTACAAATTGGGTAACTGACATGGTGATGCTTTTGTATGAGGTACAGTAGAGTCAGTAATTTGTGTTCTACTCATGGCTGTTCTGTAAGCTGGCAGATACAAGTCTGTCACTACTCCAGACCTCAACTAATATAGATAATAGTGCTTGTCATTTGTAAAACTTCCTTATATCAATAGCGTGTAATACATTTGTCATGTTAGTAATGTGCATGGAATATTAAAAAATCAGAAGTGTCTTTTGCCATGTGCTTAATGGCTAACTTTAGAAACTGCTTCCTCTGTCATGGCCTGTTATTTTACACTAGAAGATCAGCGTTTCTTGCAGTTCGAATGTGCTTAGTAAGTATGCCTGCTTAATGACATGGTACTAGCAATGAAATTTCATGGGTTTACTGTAATTCTCCAAATGTAGTAATTTTCATAAAATTAAGCTTTTATTGAGACAGAATTTGAGATTCAGGTGATAAAACTGTTACTAAGATGGTGAGGTTTTAACCTCATGTGCTTTGAATAGCAAAAAGGACAGGGCTGCTCAGCAGATTGAGGATGTCATACAAGAATTTTTCCAGGGAAAATTCAAATGCATCTAGAGTTCTGAGGAAGTAAGCAAAGAGGGATTTTGTCTTTCACCTACATACACTTGCAAGTGTCAATAATCCATCAAGAAAAGCTAAACCGATGCAAGGGTTTATTTATGGTTCCACCCTATTTTTGGGGGGTTTTAGGCTGTTAGCACTGTCAGCAGCATCTCTACTCAGTTCTCTCCTCAGCTAATGTGCCAAAGTATGTTTGTGTTCTGCAGGAAATATGAAGAGAGAAGAACTGCCTGTGTTCTTTCCAATGTCTAGGACACTCTGGATAATGTGGCGTAGTTTATCCACAGATATCCGAATACAGCTGTGAAATTTGTTTTGAGGAAACAGTTCTTAGCTTCAGATTTCCAAAACATTCAACAGAATCAAGTGACCCACGTGTAGAAAGTTTAGAGTTTTAAACTTTTTATAAAGAATAGTTATGAACTCTAGGCAGAATACATTAGGATACGAGATTCTTGTGATGTCATTTTAATGGACTGTAGCAAGCCACATGTGTTACAGGTGGCAAACACTTGCATAGAAATTAATGACTGTTGTTGGTACTGGTTAAAAGCCAGATTGCGCAGACATATAAATTGTGACTATTTTTATTCAAGAGAATACGCAACTGTATTAATGCTCAACTATGCTGATACAGTAGCTATTAGTAATGTAAGCAAAGTAACACTGGTGCTTATGTACTGAGAGGATCTGCTCCTGTATGTCTAATTCTTACTACCTATGGTTGGCTATGTCTTGTAAAGATACCAATTATTACTATCTGAACATTTTTGAAAAAAGAGAGATTACATTTTTGGTTTACCTTGTCATTCTCAGAAAGTTTATTTCAAATGTTTAGAAGTATGTGCATACATTTCAGGATTTCTTTTAGGGCTTAAGAAAACATGCTTAAGTGGATGCTCTTAGTTTTAGTGAGGGTAAAAACCCCAGTTCTTGCATCTATTAGAGAGAAATATATTAAGAAGAAAAAATCTGCATTTCTGAAAGAGGTTAAGTGCCCAAATACAGCAAATACCATTGAAAAGTCAGCCCACAATTACTATTGTATGGCGTTTCCTTGACTCCAAATTGTGAGTTTTGCTTATTTTTCTTACTCCGGACATGTTTTGAGCATTCTTTCTACTATGCTACCTTTTCTGTGCTGTGGTGATAAAGGTATGTTCATGGCTAGGTTTCTGAATGTGATTTGTATTGTCTGGACCCAAAGGATCCAATTACAAGCCAGGAATGCCGCTGTCAGCACAGCCAGTGCCAGCTTCTCGGTTCTATGGTCAAGGGTGGGCCACAGCCCACAAGCACCATTACTAGAGGAAATAAGTGATGATTAACAGAACTTCCAAAAGCTTTGAAGTAATGTCATTTCCTACTTACATTGCATGCACCCACATATCAAACAGACTTAGCCAAGATGATACTGATAATTAATTTCTAACTAATTAAATGCTGTACTGCATGTGTTCCACTTGGAACAGCGAAGTTAATTTTCTGACTATGGTTATGATTTCCTTTGTGCTTTTTCAGCATTCTTTGGGTAGACTAACCATATAAAATTTTCCAACCCTTTCTTGTAACAATTCAGATAGGATTGGTATCTATTCTCTTAACTTTGGCCCCCCTTTTTGGCACTTTTTTTTTTTTTTTTTTTTTTTTTTTTTTGTGAACTGTTTGGAGCAAAGTGGGACAGACTTTCCAGTTTCCAGAAGGGTAGAGCTCTCTAAGTAAACTCTTCTATTAGCTTAAATTAACTCATCAGGCCTTGCATACTGATCAACAGCAGTCTTTTTGAATGATACAAAGCAGATTAGGAGAATCATCAGCAGGTTTGATCTAATTGTGCGTTATTTCTGTTGGTCACCTGCCTTAAGACTGTTTCCACATGCAAGTTTACGTCCACTCTGGCTCCCTTGACAACTTCGTAGTGTCAACTCCCCTAAAGAATGTGATACGATTTTGCAGCCCTTTAATTAATTTACTGTTGGCACATAAACACTGATTTAATGCTTAACGTGAAATCAAGCCTCTCTCAGAATTTCCAAAATCAAGTCTGCTGATAGTACTTCAAGTTTTGATTAACGTTTTTGCCCAGGAATGGAATTCCAGTCTTCCAATCTGGATAGTTAACAGTGACTTCGAGTTTTGAAGCCATGTTGAAAGACTTCCTTAACCGGTCACTTTGGTCATCTCTGCATGCTCAAGATTGGTTACAGGAATTTTTGCAGGGTATATGAGTCATGCAAGTATACTTCTGACATATAGTCTCTGAGGAACAGCAGCTGCATCAAATCTTTCAAAACCTTCAGCATAATTCCTACTTAATAATGAAAGAGCAATTATTTTTCTCTGGAGAGACTCTGTCACAAATGTTGGCATATAACTGTATATCTAGCTAGCTGTTTCCTTTATAAAATGGACAATGGAGGAAATGAGGCACCTGCAAGAACTTATCAGTTATGATCAAGTTTCAGTGTTCAGGGCATTCCCTGGCATTACTTCTTTTACCAGCATTGACAGAGCCTGACACCTTGTTTTCACCAGTAAATTTACTGTTAGCACCTAAAATTCTATTTACTGTCACAGGTGAACTCCAGGTTGCCACCATCTCAATGCCTCAGTAGATTTGAGATTCACAGACCAGATGTCTCTGCAAGTAAATGCACTGGTAGAGAACAGGGAATGGGGGCTGGATGGGATTAAACTTAAAATAAACCAGTGGCTCCAACGCGCATTTCCTGAAAGTTACCTAAACTCAGTCTCTTCTAGAACATGGCTATTTTCTACCTTTTTTGCTGAAACTCTGCCAGTATGCAGCAGAGGATTTAAGAATCTCAGGATTGGAAAAAAATGGCATGGAGAGACATGATCTTGTTCAGAGAACGAGGATGCAAGGCTGGGACATGAGAAGGCAGTAGGTGCTATAGCTCTGTTTCTGTATTTTATCCAGTATCTATTAAACACAAAATACCTCTGCAGTCCTGGGAATAGCAACCAGGATCTATGATTCTCTTTTTGCCTCCCACTTGTTGTTTGAGTGCTGCCTTAGAGAGCTACACGGTCATCCTTTGTCTTGTGCATAGTTTTACGTCAAAGCTTTCACGAGCAGCTCGGATTTATTGACTGCCTCCAAATTTGCTGCTTCCCCACCACAAAAAAGCAAAAGAGAAGGATACAAGGTTGTTTCTTAATGTGTTGTTTTGAAAACTCCTATGTAGATGCCTAGGAACAGTACTATATGGAAGAATAACATTCATATAGAAGAGCCTTTTAAAAACGAAATAGTTTTACAAATCACCTTTTCTTTATTTAGATCAGGAGGATTTCCTAGGACAATATAAAGCTGTCTTTAAGACTGCATGTGAAGATCCTTGGATTATGTCACCAAGAATTTCTCTGCATCCCTTGAAAGAAATGATTGTCTGTGTGTACGTCAAGCTATATTCCTCAGATAGTCCCTGGACAGCATATGTATACAATCAAGAAACACCTCACACCGATCTCTCTGCAAATAAGTATAATCTTGGACTTACAGGAGATCATGGTAAATTGAGGATATGGTTGTTTGGAAATCAAATAAATACAACAGCAAGACTTCATGAAAACTCTTGGAACCAAATATGTGTCCAGTGGAAAAGTGAAGATGAGGAGATGAAGGTATTCATAAATGGAACAAAAAAAGTAAACAAAAAACTAACTGGGAAAGTTAATTTCCCTGGAAAAGGGCAGTTCTTACTTGGCTGTTCAAAGCCACCAGGTGCAGCTACATCACCTAACCTGGGTATGACTGGGGAGCTGTACATGTTCAGAATGTGGGATAAGGCAAATATAAAGAAATCTCTGGACTGTGAAGATAGTGGTGTTATACGCTGGAGAAAGGAGGATTGGGTCTACAATAAGACAGTAGAAGAGGATAGCTCTTTGCCATGTGGTAAGTACCATTGCACCCCTGTTTTTAAAATAGTATTTTTGTCAAAAGTTTATCTGAATATGTCTAACATTTTTCTTCCAGATTTTACAAAGTCTTTGTCTACTAGTCATTTCCAGCTAAATGCTTAATGAGATCATGTGAGGATCTGCAGCTTTTGCCAGCTTCTATCCAAATGTAAAAAGCATAGCAGCAGTCCTTTAGAGACTTTCAACTTGCTTCAACTTTTGTGTCTATCTACTGTCCATGTAATGGCAATGAGAGCAGGATGCATCTAACCAAAACTCCTTGGAGTATTAGGGTTTTCTATCAGTGTCATCTTAAAATAATTAATTTACACACCTTCTGTTCAGGGAATAAATACAGAGGAAAGCATTGCTGGTCCTCATTCTGCACATTCTCTGGCCCAGAACTTCAATGAGTGCAAGTTTTCACAGCTTCACTGGCACATTACACCATCTTTAGCTGGTATGGTCTATGTCTGTAAAGATTAGTGGAGGCTCTGATTTCTTCTTGTTTCTGTATCAGTAATGTCTTCCTTTATTAAAATGGCCAAATGGTTTCTCACACATTTCTCAAAATTCCTCTCTGTCTTGAAAAAGAACCATAAAAAGCTTTAAAACAAAACAAAACAAGATTTTATTTTCAGAGAAACTGAGTTTTAATATGGTTGAAATGGAGTTAAAGCAAGAGAATAATCTTTCTAGCTTTTGCTATCTTATCTGTTGACAAGACAGACAAACTCGAATCAAGCTTGGGTGGGATCCAATTTATCAACCATAGTAAATGGTATTACCTCCTAAGACCTTCAGAGATTTTAAGGTGTGTCGTGGTTTAGCCCCAGGCAGCAGCTCAGCACCACGCAGCCGCTCGCTCACTCCCCCTACCCCGATGGGATGGGGGAGAGAATCGGAGGAGTAAGAGTGAGAAACACTCCTGGGTTGAGATAAGAACAGTTTAATAATTGAAATAAAGTAAAATAGTAATGCTAATAGTAACAGTATAATAATGATAATAATAATAATGATACACGAAGCAAGTGATGCACAATGCAATTGCTCACCACCCGCCGACCGATACCCAGACAGTTCCCGAGCAGCGATCCCTGCTCCCCGGCCACCCCCCCCCAGTTTATATACTGAGCGTGACATCATATGGTATGGAATAGCCCTTTGGTCAGTTTGGATCAACTATTCTGGCTGTGCCCCCTCCCAGTTTCTTGTGCGCCTGGCAGAGCATGGGAAGCTGAAAAAGTCCTTGACTAGCATAAGCAGTGCTCAGCAACAACTAAAAACATCAGCATGTTATCAACATTCTTCTCCTACTAAATCCAAAACACAGCACTATGCCTGCTGGTAGGAAGAAAATTAACTCTATCCCAGCCGAAACCAGGACAGGTGACTAGCTCAATTGGTTCCTGAAATTCTTATATAGCGTAGGTGCTTCAGTTAAACTGTGGCACTAATGTTAGTCTTCATCACCTTTATCCTTAAAAACTGTACCTATCTATTTCGTGCAGACTGAAAAATATCTTTTAGCTGTGTAATGTTATAATCAGTGCCTGACTGGATAGATTGAAAGTGTCTTAGTAAGGGCATTAAAATAAGGTGACCAGATTTCTTTTTCTGGGAGAGAAAGAAATACGTCCGACAAACCAGGACTCATGGAGAATGCCTCTAATGCTGGGGTCATAATGAACGAAATGCCTGTGCTGGCCTGGTGCTGTAGTTGGGAGCACATCTTCTCTGTTGGGTTGTGTGATCTGGGAGAGGAGCTGAAGAATGGATGTCTGTCTTTTGCTCATGTGTGACTGTTTGAAGGAACACAGTCCTAGGCTGAAAGGGGGAACATTCTGGCTACCAGACAAAAGTTTGGTACAAAGAAAGTCTGAGAGAGATCTGTCTGGATAGTGGGATAAATCCTGGTCAGAGTGGAGCATCTGGTTATCTTTCACTGAGGCACAGAAAGGACAATCTTATTTTCAGTTCCAGCACTTTCTACCCTGAATATAGAGCATCCTTGACCATGGTCCCTTCCAACCCAAAGCATTCTATGATCACAGGACAGCTTCGTTAGGCAACACCCAACTCCAGCCCCAACTGATTAATGATTTTAGAATAGTGATTTAGGGGCTTGTGGAATCCTTTGTCTAACTGCAAGAGCTCTCTAGTGAGTGGTGTAAGATGCATCGTTTCCAAAGCTCTGTTACTTAGCCAACTTGAACTTTAATTATGCTGATAGGGGTTTGTTTCAGTACAGAGGCCACCTCTACTGCCAAATATGTTATCTCCTCTAGATAACTTGGAAGAATAACAGCTTTTCGAAGAAAAGTTCACTGGATTTTTTTTTTAACCGTTTATTTGCCTGTTCTCAGGCATAGATACGTTTTAGCTGATTGCCCCCCCCCTCCAAGTCAGCCTGTGAAAGGCATATATTTAGCAAATATCAGTCCAACAATTAAACAGAACCAAAGCATTGACAGTAGGAGCATATAATAGTCAGTGTCAGGCAATTTTAATTGATGGTGCTACGAGTCTTACAATCTGATTTCTTTCTGTAAGTTCCTCTGTATACCTGTGTAAAAATTACCTGATTTTGGAGGCTTCTCTGTTTTTGTTAAAACAGAAGGACTTTGAGTAGCAAGTCTTCAGAAAGATGTGATTGCGCATCCGCAAAGAACGTAATTGGCATGGGCTAAAGCTTGGGAAAGGGCTGTGCCTCTTGTGTAGGCACAAAAGGTGAAAAGGAAGTGGTTCATTACAGTCATAATTGTGCTGGAGGACAAGTTTCAAATTTTTTTATGACCTGGTTGGCATTTTGTGCCTACATAAAACCACAGTTTGTAAAATAGTCGGTCAAAGGTTACCGTGATTTCTGTAATTTCTTCTTTGCTTAACCGCTCAAAATCTTTGTGCGGTGTAAGTCATTATCTAATGGGTGTCTCATAGGCAGTGATGCACGCCATTAATAAGTCTAGATTTACTTAACATCACACTATTAGTTTGTTTCCTTACTTCCTTTTCCTGCCTTTCTTTTTGTTGACTCTTTAGGTTCTTTTTCTTTTGGTTTTATTATTTATTTTTATAATAATTATTCAGATTACTAAAAATGTATTCTGTTTTTTCTTAACCGTGTGAGGTCTAATAAGGACCAGAATCCCAGTTCTGGTAAGATTTACACACATGCTTAGCACTTAAGGGTATGCTCAACTTTAACCAAGTAGTTTGCTCCCCAGAAATGGGTGAGATTACCTTTGCAGTAGCTATATATCTTATGCATCTAAAGATTTGCAAGAAAGGACATACCTGACTGCTTTCCAGTTTGTGATGAGGACTGGTCACATTTCTTGGACTAATGGAACTCAGCAATAGAAAACTTTTAGCTCTGAGTTAAAGATGCAACTCTTGCTTCTTCCAGTCACACAGTCTTCTGTTTCTCATCTGCTTGGTGTTGCCATTGCACGCTGAGCAGGTGTAAATACTGCAGGTAGGGCCAAAGAAGGAAGGAGGCCACACACATTGTGCATCATTAACCTTCCACTTACATTCCTCAGGTTCCTTTGATAATTCCCCTTTTGCTGAGAATGAGAAGTAGCCTAACAGCTGTGGTATGGAGAAAGAGTGCTACAGATTGAATGTACTTCACTTTAAAGATCATCTCCTGGTATTTAAAAATATGTAAGTGAAGAAAGAGGTGCTCACTGTTCCAAATGCCAACTTTGGACAATTTCTTTATCTTGTTCCTTGATGAATGATTCCTATTTAGGTACATATTTCAATATGAGCAATGTGAGTGATATCACCATTGTCTCTGCATAATCCAAGAAAAAAGTGCACTAAGTAATATAAAGCTCTGGGTGATTTAAGAGAATACAAAGACACAAGAAAATAGGTGAGTTTAAAATGCTAAATGCTTGAAAAGAACCTTTAGTCATCTGTGAGCACCACCTCTTCAGTTGTCACTTTTACATGGTGTATTTGCAAGTTGCCTTTAATAATAACTTGACAACTGGAAGAAATGTTCTGTTTAAACATTAATCATTTCAGTTACACATTAAACAGTAACATTCTTAATCCAAATATAAATATCCAAACTGTTACACTGTACATTTATGCAAGGAGCACAGAGATGGCAGGATATCTTTTACAAATTTCAAAGAATAAATAAAATAGATGATTTATGGCATAACTGTAAATAGCATCACTGACAGTAAAGCACTGTCATCTCATTTGTGGTATCAGTGCCCTAACTTTTAGCACGAGTCCAGTGCCTGTTGCTTTTGGTTGCATGTTTTTGCATAAATACAATTCAGTGCTTATATTGTGGCATTTTAGATTTTTCTAAACTGGCCTGTCCAGCGTTCAAGATTAAGGTGTTGCCCCCTCTTTCCATGTATCCTCTTCACTCCCAATGTTGCTGAGCCTGCCACTGATGTTGCTGGAGGAGGTTTCCAGGCTTGTGGGAACACAGCAGTTTAATGCTGATGGGAGAAATGGGAAGTGACCAGTGCCCTGTGTGACTATCTTGCCTTTGCATGCTCAATGAAGAGGAAAACTTCAGTTTGGGCTGTTGTTCTAGTTTTCAGGTGTGGGCAACAGGAGGTATGATTTATTTATGGACTTGGTAGTGTAGGTTAATGGTTGGACTGGATGATCTTAAAGGTCTTTTCCAACCTAAACGATTCTATGATTCTATGATTCTATTTAGGGTCCTGTAATTCCTTTTAAAGATTTCCTGAGCTGTGTGCACTTCTGGTGACAGGATCAGCTTTCCTGGAAGGGAGGGTGGAGTCCCAAGGCTTTAGCTCCTCAGGCAGAAGGTGGAAATGTAGTTGCCACTCATCCAGTCTGCATCCCAGTCTGTTGGGTACCAAACTTTGAGCCATATTGTTAAGTTTACTGAGTAGGTCATGAAAGCTGGAGATGAAAAAATAAATTACTTGCCCCAATACCATTTTCTTTCTAAAACTGTAAGGACAGAATACTGCAGAAACCTGTAGAAGCTCTTAAAGGAAGTAAATGTGATGGGGAGTGGGGGAATACCTAACTCTGGAGTGCCTATTTGATGAGTAATGTACTACTCTACTTTGTATCTATTAATAGAATGCACGTTTGACCTTCCCTTTCTTTGCTCTCATTGCCTGCCTCTTCTGTGATGTCAAAGGAAGTAGCTTTTTGGAAATCAGCCTGCCAGAGAAGAGATGATTTGATTCACCTCAGTATCTAATGTACAGCTTTATACAAGCAGAACTTTATACAAACAGATAAAAGCTGTATTTATAACCTGATTTCCTAAAAACCTGTGTAACATCAAAGCTGAGTTAAAAATACTGCACCTAAATTTTCTGTTAAGGATGCTAAAATGAATTGGCCAAAGTGACAGAGCCTGATGTGAACAAGCACTTTCATTGTTTTCTTACATTTGCTTCTGTCCAATAGCCAGTGATAATTCATCCTTTGAGTCAGAGCAGACATGAGGTGTCATGAGAGGCACTAAAACATAAAATTAAGATTGCACTTAGTTTTATCCTACAAACCTATACAATGTGCCTCAAAATCTAACTTATATAAAAAGTTGATATGGGCTAATGTCTACAGTGGAACAATTGGGAGGATTTTTATGTGTTACTGTTATTAATGCCTTGGGGGACAGGATGGTTCATTTTGGCAGAATGTTTATGCAGCTGAAAGGTTTATCAAATGTTAAAGGGACCCAATCTTTTAATAGAAAATATGGATTTAATTTGAATATAAGAATTGAATGTCATATTTTTGGTGCCTATTTCTGTACATAGATGGATTTTAGAACGGTACCATTTTGATATTTTGCTGTTTGGGCTACTCAGTTTTGTTCACGAGGAAGTCCTGTGCAATATATTAATGTCAGGCATTTTCATATGTCTGGATCCTAGTAACACTGAATACAAATGGACTGTGGTTGCTGCACAGTACTGGTAACTGATGTGATACATACTGATAACTGTCGCCTGTGAGAATGTTTAGAAGATAATTTGTATAGACTAAAAAATGCAGTGTGGAATTGACTTTTCAATGTAAAATGGTTTTAGTTAATTTTTTAAGCCAGAAGGTGATATTATATATCTGTTTGGAATGAAAACTTCCACTTTGGCATTTCTGAAGGGAATTTTTAATGCAAGTCAATTCCCCTGCCTGAATCAGTTGAATTTCTGGTGAAAAAAACCTTCAGTACTGAGTTCGCTATCACATCTTATTTAGAAAATCTAATTTTTATTAATATCCTAATTTGTAAGTCAAAACTGATCTTATCAACAATACACAGTTGTGGTTATCTAATGCCATTCTGTGGTGTCAGCCAAATACTGCGGCATGGGGAGACCATATTACATAGCCACCAAGGTGTCCCTTTGGATTATTCCGTTCAGATTCTGCTGTTGATCTATTTGTTAGAGTGTTAGAGCTGACATGGTCGAGGGTACCTTTAGTTTGAAAGATTAGTCCTGGGTGATAATACAAACTGTTCT
The DNA here is from genome assembly GCF_030463565.1 of Pelecanus crispus. NCBI lineage: Eukaryota > Metazoa > Chordata > Aves > Pelecaniformes > Pelecanidae > Pelecanus > Pelecanus crispus. The sequence continues at coordinate 139,478,536 of NC_134643.1, forward strand.
CATTTTTGGCATGTTTCTCAATTAATACAAGTAAAATTTCAGGCACTTCATTTCATAAACCTGTCATCTAAGCCCCAGAACATGTAAGTCCATAAACATATGTTTTTCTGCCGGTAATGTTGTCTCTGCTTCTACAGATTGCCAGGGCTGTTGCTGCATCTTAAGTGTTCAGTGCCTATTTCGTGTCTGGACTTGACTAGAAAGCAACTGCCCCTTGCATTCTCCCACCATGTTTCCTGAGAGGCAGAGGCCAGCAGGCACAACCTTTCTTGCCATACCATCCCCTGCTGCTCCACACCGTGCAGGCTGGGTGGCCATGTGGAGGCTCTGGTTCACTACAGTTCAGACTCTTCTCCTTCTCCTAAGAAAGCACTCTAGTTGCTGTCTCAGGCTTGCTGAAAGGATGCTTTCTGCAAAAGTTTAAAGGCGATCATGAAGTGTTAGGTAAAACTATTAGTCAGCAGCAACAGTACTCCCCTGAGATAGGGGAGCAAGAAGCAGCTGCCAGTAACAGTTCTTGCACGATGTTGTCTGCAGCCAGGTTCTAGCTACTTCTCACTCCTCCACCCTGGAAAAACTGGACTTCTTCTGGCAGAGGGTGTTGCCTGAAGACAGGTGAATCAGAAAGGGTGTTGCCTTTCCACAAATTTTAAGAAAGTGTACTGATCGTAAGTTAGATTGGAGGTAGGGAGAAGAAAAGGATATTTTTCATTCTTCCAAGTTGGAGATAGAACATTGTACACTGTTCATGCTTTAAGGGCTTTTACTGTATCCTGTGTCTAAGTTACTGAACAAAAGGCATGCTATGAGTGACGATGCCTGTGGTGCAGGGACCAGAACCATCCACTCCGTCTTGACCACTGTGTTACAAAGCCTCCTTCTCCCTTTCTTTCCATTTGGCCGAATTGATTTTTGAATTCTGCTTTGCTTGGTTGAACAGCTTCAGTGGGACATTTGGAGACCTTCCCATCCTAAAAGAGCCAGTAGACTGATAGGTAAGATCTCTCATGCTAAGGAATGCTGTAAGCACAAGGCTATTTTGTAGACAGGGCCAGGCACTGGTCTCTCTCAGAGCTATATCAGTTTGTGGACCTAGCCTTAAGTACTGTTATTAATTGATTTAGTCTCCTACCAGTCTGGAGCTGCTAAAGTTACAGTGGTTCCCATTGTCATACAAAGTCATTAAGGGAAATGAAGGTTGTCACAATGCAAATAGTGATGGGTTCCCGGGTAAGCTTTTTGCAGCTGTGGTATAGAGCGATGGCAAGAGTTGCTAAACAGGTTTCATACCAATGGAACAGTTTCCTCTGCCTGCACAAATGAGATTCTGAAGTCTTGGCTTAGCTAGTATTTGTGTCAGAACAGTACAAAGTGATATGAAGACAGTAAGGGACTTGCTGCTTTTGTTTCTAATGATGCACATTAGTAACAGAAACTGGTGCTTATCTCATTTAATGGAATTGCCTTTTCCTTCAGAAGAAAACAGTTCTTGTGGGGACATATTCTGTCTCCCTTGCAGCAAAAGCAACAAATAATACTGAATAATATTATTTGCCTATTTATTTGCTGTTTGGATCCTCAGGAATGTTCTCTGTTAGAGAAAATGTAGAAAAGTATTACTACAATATAAGATGTCTTATTTTGGAATAGGATATTAGGTATGTTGACTTGATGATCCTAAACTTACAATGTTGCAAATAAAAATGAATGGAGCAAATAAAATGAGGTTTCATATACGTAAGGATTTTCTTGCTCTTATCGATAGTAAACAACCTATGGGAAACAAATTTTCTGTTAGCTTGTAACTAGCACACCTTGAGTTATTTTACTTTCCTTTGTACATGTCAAATTTAGGGATATTTTAGATTGGACTTTAATCCTTCTCCAAATAAACCGTATTCACTTTCTTTTCTAGTTCTTAAACACAATGAAGGAGGAGGGTTGACAAATGTTAAATGAAATTAAATGTATGACAGCCTCTCCTCATTCCCCCTTTCTGTATGCAAAGGTGATTCTGATGAAAGACTTGGTTAGTGAACTTAATGCTGCACCTTGATCAGTGACAAGTCTCATTCTCACAGATGATTTCTAGCAACTGTAGGCATGTGAATCTTGTGCTGTAAGAGAAGTCATGGTTAGATTTGTGTTCAGAAAAAAGTGCCCCTCAGATTATGCATGCCATCATCACTTGCTGCATTTGCCAGCTCCATATTAATGGCTTGTGTTTATCTTATTTTGCTCCCTGTACTGCTGGATTTGTTATTAAAAACATTTGGCATTTTTAGAGTTCACTGTCTTCATACTAACTTACAGTACTAAGCACATTAGTGGACAATTTTCGTACCTACCTCAGGATGCTACTTGTATTCTCAAAAATTCACAAAGCAGGTTAAAGGGATGTGGAGGATGGAAAATGCAGTTTGTCTGCAGTGACTAGGTTTACGCTGATTCCTCAAGAGTGTGTGAGAAAGACCTTAAGGTCAGATTCCCCAGGCAGATTTTTAAATTTTTTTTAGTGGGCAGAAGAAGCAGAAGAAGCAGCATCTTTGGAGATGGAATTCACTGCCTGTGGTAAACCCACACGAGGAAGGATACTTTCTTCTCTAACCAAAAGTCCACTTTATGTAAATTGACTCAATTATTTTTATTCACCCCATTCTACCTTAAAAAAAATATTTCCTGTTTAAAAAATACAGAACTATTTTATCTAACTACTGCTTCAGTTCTGCATATTATTTAAAATGGGTATTCCCTAAATGCACACTAGGTGTTAAGAAAATAATTTTATAGATGCCGTAATACCTAATCGCTGTACACTGTTAAAGTAACAATACTTCTGCATAAGAGCTCTAGAACACATACCTTATAGGATCATGTATTTTAACCAGACTTACCACCTAGTGAGAAGTCCTAATTTTCCTGAAAATTGCCTGTAAAAGTTAAGGTGATACCCAAATTTTCATGATCTGTGAAGTTCACGCTGTGCTAGATGTTAAAAAGACCAATTGCATTTCTCTGTAGGCAGAATCCTATTTGTCTCAAATGACATGTTCAATGTAACTTGGTTTTGTTTTTACTGAAATAGTTTAAATTCAGTAGGCTGCTATGTATGAAGGTGTAATTTTTTGCTTACATTTTTACTTAATGGATGTGTATTATTTCACTTAGAATATTGGTTCTCTTTCTCTCTCTCTCTTTTCTTTTACTTGAGAAAGTTTCTACCTGGGATGCAAATCAACTAAAACGAACAGTTAATTTCAAGGAAAACTCCTTAAAAAATTAAACATAGTGCAATTAAACTGATTTCCGTGTATTCATCCTGCCATATTTCAGAGTTGCTGCTTTTAGCTTCATGCAGTGTATGACACTGAACAAAAATGAACTGACATTTCTTCATATCTCATCAAGCTCTCGTACTCCCTTACTCCTGATCGTTGGCTCCAGTATCCCAGCATCGGAGCAACCAGGCAGCATCTGCTTACCTGGCTGGCAGCTGAAATCTTTGCGCATATCTTGCAGCTTGCTCAGGAATAGGGACTAGGTGGTTTCTGTCTCTTACGATTTCTGTCACTTCCCCCTCCTGTTCTTGTTGCTGTCCTGCTGCAGAACAGGCGGCTGCTTCTGAGTCCTGCATCCCCTCAAGAGGAGCTTCTTCCTCTTTCACTAACTAGGTCAACCACTACTTCCATTGTTTCCTCTTGGCTGCAGGAGTGACTACTATGGTTAGGGTTGTGTCTCTGGTTTAGCCACAGCATCCATTTGTACGTCCTTAGATCCAGAGACCCTCTTGCTCCTTTCAGGGTGCTGGACACAGGCCTGGTAGGCATAGGCCAGGCCCTAACACACCAAAAGTCTCTGTCTGTCTTCAGTGTAACCGAGACATCCTTCCTTCAAGTGGTCTGCCATTTCAACAGGACTCCATGCCTCTTCAGGTGTAAACTCACAGGCCATCAGAGGTGAAAACTGCTCTAGGTACGTGCCCAAATTCTCCCACATACCTTGCTACCCAGGAATCTGCTGCCTCCAAGCACTTTCCTGTGTGTCATCCCCAACTGATTGGTTGCTGGAGGTCCCACCGAGATTTGAACTTGGATCACTGGATTCAGAGTCCGAGGATGGTCTTACTGACACAAGTGGAACCCCACAGATGGAAGAAGGAAGGTATCCAGTCTCTGAGGGAATTAGCAGTGGTGGAGGTGGTCTACAGTAACCTAGACAGCAACCAGGTCTCCAAAGATCTTCTGCATGACATCCATTGCACATGGGCCATGTCACAGAGATTAGTACAGTACACACCAGTATAATATGCCAACACCTTGGTAATGATGGACTGGCTGGATATCAAGGCACTAACTGTGGAGAAACTGTCCCACCAGATTCGGCAATTCAAAGAGAATCTCTCTTCCTCTGCAACCCTGTGGGTCTGCATCTTGGCTGTGGCTAGAATGTCCTACCAGGTTCAGTGACTTGAAGAGACTATCTCTTCTTCCTTGCCCCAACAGCCAGGGTCTCAGCTATCAAGGGTCCTGAAGTAGGTGGCAGTGCCTTAACTGTATGTTGTGCTGTGTTGCCACTTGTTTTTCAAGGCCCAGGATAATATTTTGGGTGGGGCATAGGCTGCAGGGTACCTTTCTAGCCACCTGCTAGTTGCCTTCACCACAGGAAGCACATAGCACTTGCGTTGGTGGCAGGTTCATAGCAGTGGTCTTATGTAATTGGTCTGCTAGGCCTCCTCATATTGATAGCTCAGCACCATCTCCTGTTCCAAGGACACTTTACTCACTTGGCTCACTTGATTACGGTGCACGTTTCACATTCATGGGTAGCCTGTGCAATAGCTTCAATTGTCAGATGTACACCTTGATCAAGAGCCCATCTGTATGTTGCATCTTTCCCTAGGTGTCCTTAGGGACCATGGGCCCATTGAGCTAGAAATAGCTCACCTTTTCATTTCCAGTCCAAGTCCACCTGAGCTGCTTCATTTCTGGCAGCCTGATCTATCTGCTCATTGTTTAGATGTTCTTTGGTGGTGTAGCTCTTGGGCATGTGAGCATCTACATGATGTATATGCACATCATGATGTAGGTGTATTCTCAAAGTACATGTCATAATTTGTATGTATGGAATAAAGCATCCCTGTCTTACCCAACTCTTCTGCCCCCTGCTTTTTTTTTTTTTGGTTTAACTGTTTCTCTTTGTATTAATAACATTTCACTTCTTGAATAATTCATCAACCTTTCTTTTCCACATTTTTGCAAAAATAGCTGCGTGAAAGCACAGTTGTGTGTTACAGTTTTGGTTGCTGCTGTTTAGTCTACTTCATCTTCACTCAAGCAAATGTGCTGAAAGGGTTTCTGAAGACATTGGCAATGGAAGGGCAGTGGGAAAGCTCACAGCTTAATCTGTGTCTTCCACAAGTATAAAAGTGATAAACTGAGTAAAAAATTGAACTCAGAAGAGTTCAACTTCCAGCTTTCAAAAAGACTCGATGCACATTTCTCAATGGATGCAAAGCAGTTTTGCAAACCAGCTTGAATTGAACTGAGTAGCACATCTAAAATGGTTATGTTTAAAAAAGTGTGTGTATATATGTGTGTGTACAAATACATATAGAAACTTCTGCTCCTAAAAAATCTTCTTCCTTCATAGTGCAAACTTCTGCTATGTTGCCTGGCAGAAAACAGGTAACAGGTACATGGGGGTTTTGTGTAATTTTTTCCCCATTGTTCTTGTATTTTGGAAAGTGCGTAGGAAGATCGCTGCTGCTGTTACTTTTTAATTCATGGAGATAGTTAAGAATATGTAAATATTTGCAAATTAATTATCCATATCATCCTTGTGGCTTATTAGCATATTTCCTGGTGCAAATAGCATCAGTAATTTTCCAGAGAAAATGAAAATAAGGTCACTGAGATGACTCCGATTCTCCTTTCATTGCAGAAATTATTATTTACATTTATCCTTTGGAAAGAAGCTATTACTAGTTTTCAGTAAGGCAAGCAAAATAGTCTGAGCAAGGAAGCATGTGAATGATTAGCATTTCAGAAATTCCTTGTTTGCTATGTTTAACCAAAAAATATGGGTTTCTGCAGAGACTTTTGGTATCTCTGACTTAACTCTTCTACAATGGTAGGGAAAGCTTTACACTATAATTGGTGTATTGTAAGTAACATTGTAGGATGACTTTTGAGTTTTGAGAGAAGATGTTGAAATACCTTAAGTATATTTTTTAAATAGTGTTTCATATTTGGAGCCAACTGTTCTTTAGATTATATTTCTGTGATAACTGTGACTTGTCCGTGGCACTGTCAAAAACCACTTAGTGAACAAAAGGGCTAACTTTGAAGTTGCTATGTGAACCAGATATCAAATTTCCTAATTTCTTTTTGATCAAAATACTGACTATAACAACATCAAAGATTTAGTGGCTAGTGTTTGCTATATAAATAGTTGGCTGGCTCCTATCAAGATCAGAAGTTCAAACTTGAAATTAATTAGCTTTTTGTAATGCTGCTTTTTGCAGGATAGGAAAGAGAACAGATATGTATGGGGTAAATTTTAAATGGCAAGTCTCAGTGTTACTATACAAAGTCTGAGAAGAGTTTTTCATACCCAGCTACAGCTATCTTGTTACATACGCTTGATTCCCATTCCCAGAATTAGCAAGATGCTCCGGGTAGGCGTGTGGCTTTCAGGCCAGTGTGGCACATATCTTGGGTCGATGATTTTTGTTTTCTTAACATTATACAATGCAAACTGTCCATTATTTATTGAAAAGAAATGGTCTTCAGTTGAATTCTATTTCAATTGATAAAAATTGTAATTTTTTTTATCAGAGATTGTTACATTTTTGACGACCTGGAAGTGTTCTTCTGATAAGCAGGTGTTGCCCTCTTCTGGTGAAAGTAGTAAACTTTTGATAATGAAAGTCTGCTGAGGATGGTTATGTATGTGTTTGAAACTCTTTTTTTTTTTCTCTCTGAAACAAAAGCTGCAAATTCAGGAGAATCTGCTGCAACAACCATTTCAGGTAAGAAAATCAGGACTTTACTGATTACTGCAATGTTTGTTCTTTCCTGCTAGAAAAGTCTTCTGCTTTTATCTGAGGTAATGCAGAAAAGTTGTAATGTAAATGAGTTCCAACATTTAATGTTTTCATTGTTTATTTTTGGAAGAAAAAATTAATTTCTTCATTCTAGTTTGTAATGAAATAGTTTACCTTATAGGATCACTCACTGTTTGTGGCAGTGGTGCTTGGGGACAAAGTAGGTGCAAGCTGCTTGATCAGGAGCCTTTTTGCCCAATAACCTAAACAGTGAACAGTTTGCAGAGAAGGCAGAGGAGGAACACTGTAGTGAGAGAGCTCCCTTACATCTCCTCCCACCCTAGCAGATGTGCATATGTAATTTGGTGCAGTGTGGTATACTTCCCCCCCTTCCCTGACTCTAATAACTTCTGGGACCAGAGGTGATCTGGTCATCTACATCAATATCATATATGAAAGCATTTTTTTAAAAATGAAGAAGGTAGACACACAGAAACAGCTGTGTGAAAGCCAGTTGCTTTCTTGCTTGATGTATACTGACATATCATGCTCTGGAGAAAAGACGTAATAACAGACACAAACACATGCTTTTGTTCTTTTACAGATACAGTCTTTCTCTGGGAATGGTTCATCTTTAACAACTGCAGCCAGTTCAATGTTTGTTGTAGTTTATACCAAGCCAAATAATATAGATGAAGTCAGCACTTAGTTTCCACTCTGATTCCTCATGTTTTGGCTGCTTGTTAGTTGCCTTAGAAAATCAGTTGTCTTCAGGATTGTTAAGAAACAAATATGCTTAGCTTGTACTCTGAGTACAGAATTAAGGGGGCACTGTTGAAAAGGCTCAAAATGGCTAGTCTAGTTGAAATAAATATATCAGAAAGAAAAGCTCTCTTTCCATGTAATGAAGTAATTTTGCTTTTTTTTTCTTGATATGCAACTATCTGTATGCAGATCCACCAAGTTTTCTTTTTTATACTTAAGATATTGCTTCTTCTAATGACAGTGATGCTTTTAGTAAAGAAGTTTGGAAAGCATAATGCTCTTCTGTTATGAAGCTGCTCTGGCCCTTTTTAAAAAAGTCAGTAAGTTGTCTTATTGGAGTGATATAAAGTGGTCCTCTAACCACTTTGTATTCCGGCACTGACACCTAATGTGCTTACTAAGGACATCCTTCCTGAGCAATCTTTAAATTTTCTTCTATTGTCTTAATGTAATTTTCTTTTTTTTTCTTTCAGTGTAGCTGAAAAAATTTGCATCCTCACTCTCTTTTAATCATCTATGTGTGGTTACTGGCAAAAATAGCTTTTTTGGAGAGATAGTTTGCCAAACCCAGCGTGTCATCTCTGCTCATGTATGTTGTGAATTCGTGCAGGAAATGGTCCTTGGGGCTAAGCAGTTACTGCTATTGGATATACCAAATTCATCTGCATCTTCTGAAAGAATGAAACCAACAAAAGGAACTTACCTGATGGAACTTAATTACCAGCTGTTTATATTCAGATACTCAGATTTTTGAAACGATGTGAACATTATTTCAAATGTTTATATTGAAATAATGTGAACGTTCTTAACAAGCACTGCAGTTGTTCTTAAAATGGAACTTAGGTAAATAATACTCAGTTCCTGTCCAAAGTTTTGCATGCTTGATCTTTTTTCTCCAAAATTCATTGAAATGAAATATTATATTAATACAGTTTTTACTTCTTTTTTTTTTCCCCCTAGAATCTTCTATTGTTACTTTTATCACCTATCCTATTAATCCTTCAGGCAAGATTTTATTAATGTTTCTCTTATTTAGATTTAGTTAGATTTAGATGTTTTTAGATTTTTTAGATTATTATTTTATTTTTATTGTATTTACTCTTACTAATTTTTCTTCTTCAGATATGAGTTCAGAGGAGACTACACAAACTGCAGGTGAGGATTAGCATGAAGAGAGTAAGGTCTGAAGGGAGATGTTTGCATTCATGAAAGTTTGCTTTTTTGTTTTAATAACTGGGATTTGTTTAGTCTGAATTGTTTTCTTACATGATCTTGAAATTCATATTTATCTCTAATCTGTATTTTAAGTCTGCATGGGTAGGGTTTTGAAGTGCATTTAGCTGACACTGAGCTGTTAAGCTTTCTTTTTTATTCAAAATATTACATTGCTTACCAAAGCCCAAACTGCGCATATTTATTTTTAGCAAGTATGTAGTTTTTTGGTCTATCTGTACATAGAGTGTTTTCTGTACTTTCTGATACTATTTAAAGTATTTTACAGAAGTAAAATGTACACTCCATTCCTTAAAGACACTTAAAGTGATACATGTTCTTGCAATGAGTTGCTAAATAGGATCAGTAAAGACTCAGTCAGAAGAACTAGCTACCCCTTTTTTTCCTGATGTTTGCATTTGAAAACAAGGAGTAAGTTCATCCCATATCAGTACAGATTCCTACATGTCTGTATATGAGCTAGACATCATGCTGTTCTTCGTAGTTGATGGAGGGAAAGGTACACTGTTAGAACGTGATTCATCTTATGCTGAAGTGCCCATGTAGAATAGGTTAAATGGGAATCACACCTTAAAATCACCACTTTCTCCACTGAATAACGGGGAGCCTAGAGTAATTGGCTCATATGGGGACATAAACATTTGATTGGATGGATCTCACTCTGAATGCTGCTTTTTCGTTTCCCATGCTGAAAGTAACTTAATTCCTTTATAAATGGTCATGTGTTTACAGTTCTCCTGGGAAGACAAGAGTCTAAAGTAGAAATTAGGAAACTTATTTTTGTCATATGTGTTTCATAGGCTTTTTAAGTTAAAATGTGAGCACTTAATTTTAAAACTTTTTTTTTTAACAGAAGCTCTTAACATCACTGATTACTACTCCACCATAAGACCAGGTAGGATTCATATATCACCACTGATCTTCTATTATGCTCCTCAAAATTTAAGTGCGTGTGAGTTCAGGAAGTCTGCTCCCAAATATTTTTAATAGGATCTTTTTTTCTTGGTATTATGGTATGTCATATTAGGAGTGTGCCTTACTTTGCATTGATCTCCAGTTTGATAGAAGGTCTAATTCTGCAATGCTTGCCTAGATGGCCGCATATAGAAGAGTTTGATTATTTTGTAAGTCAGAGCAGCAGGTTACCACAAAGATGTAAGAAACACAGTCTCAGGGACCATGTTTACTTTAAAAAAAAAAAATCTTCATGCTTTTTAGTATATTGAAGCAGGCTGAATCCAGTCATGATGTTCTCAGGGCAGGTCCAGTCTATAGCAGTAGACTGAATTTAATTTTTTTATTATTCATGTAGGAGCCTAGTAGACCAATTAGAATGTATTTGTACTGAATTAGTGCAAGTGGTAGAAGAACTGGCTTGGAGTCATACTGGCTAGTAGAATTTGACTGTGAATGTGACCTGCAGGAAGTTGCAGCTGTGTTATCTGATGATCTTTGGGGGCTGGAGGCACTAGTGATTTTTGATCAGTCTTTTATCCTCCACACTGCTTATCTATTTTGTGCATTTTGGTGGCATGCAGAGATCCTAAGCAAGACTAGGTGGCATAGAAATGGGTGCTCTGTAAAGGAAAAGAGGCTGATGTTACTCTTCACTTTTGTGTCACTCCTGCATTTTGTGTTGTGTTTTTATAAGTGTTGTTGTTCTTCATGTAGTTAATAATTTTGACAAATTCAGTTATTTATGAACTTTTTATTTCTTCAAGGATTGTTTAAAAAAAAATGCTGATACAATTTTCATAACTATTTCACTGACAACTGCCAACACAAAAGGGAAAGCAAATTTATTTGACTCTAAATTGCTGTCTCAAAAAATAATTTTTTACTAATCGAATATTGCCACCAGCTCACAATCTGTACCCTCTGATGGCTGTTTGATGATGGTGATAAAATTGATGAAGCATCAAGCTATAACAGACAAATGTTTGTACCACAGAAAAAGTAAAAAAAATTTAAAATTCCCATCTCATTTGGTACTAGCTAATGATAACAGCAGAGAAAATAGCATTTGTTTTTCCATTAATGGAGGCCAATCTATCTGCTTAAGTAAGGCAAGTTGTGCTGCCACTTTGTTTTTATGAACAAGTGTAGTAGTTTTGTCTTGGATGCAAGTATCTCTTCAGTCCTTTATTTTGATTTTATACAACAGAGCCATCTGTTTACAGTACCCTTAATTTGGGATCAGTGTTATTTCTTTGCAGTGTAGGTAGTATTAAAAATATGGGAGCAACCAAAAGCTTGCTATAACTAAGACATGTTCTAGCAGATGAGAGTATATGTTTGCTATCATCATAGTTTGAATTCTATCAGGTATAACAGTTTTAGTTTCATGCTATCATAAGTAGCCTAGTATATATATATATTATAGATAATATGCTACCTAGTGGTTGAATACTGTGATATTTGAAGACCTTATTTACGATATGCTGATTTCTGTTTTATTTGGATTTTAAAAAAAAAAATAGAGACCACTTGCATGTAGGTCTTCTGTGGAAACTGTTACAGAAAATTATTCAAAATTAATTAATCAAAACCAGCATGTTTCACTCTGAATACTAAGTCTTGGAAAATGTCATGGTAAGTGCCCTAGAGAAGTGAAGCCTAAACAGTATGTGAAATATTTCTAAAAGGTAAAGACCTTTACATTTAAAACATTGAAATGATTGTAAATATGTATCTTTGTTAGTATTGGGTTTAAGTTCAACTTTTTTACTCACTAGATTTTTTTTCCCCAAAAAAACTGTAGCAGGAGAAACCATTTTATGCAACGTAACAGGTGTCTGTAATTCTTCAGGTTAGTGGTTTTCTTTTTCCTTTTTTTCTTATTAAAAACATGTTCAACTATTTTCTATTCTGAGTAATGAGGCAACTTTTAGTTGCTATGTAAAAGCTAGCTCTGTAATAAATTTTCTTGCAAATTTAGATTTTGTATAACGTCTAAAAATTAATATAAAATGTGGGGGGTTTTATTTAAAAGTAATGTTTAGTCCATTGTATTTTTGATCTTTGGTTTCTTATCAAAGGATACACAGTTGCAGATAAGAATTACAAACTTGAGAAAACAAGAAACTAGTATGCTATGGCAGATGCTAATGTCTGCCATATTGAGCCTAACCGTATCAGGAATAGAAGTTGAAATAGTGTTGAGGAGAATTATTGTAAAAGGCTGTGTCTATTTTAGAAGTGTAATGTGACAGAACAGACAAACAAACGAAAATGGAAAGGGCAGTGATGTTCTCTTTATGTGTGTTAACAAAAACTTAATAAAATAAGACTTTGCTGGTACACATTGCTGCCTTCCAAAACACTAATAAACAGCTTCTGTGAGAAATGCTTAAGAAAATGAAGTAACTTCTGCCAGGTGCCCATATGCTGAGTCTTTTATAGATTAGAAAGAGGCAGAATAAGTATCTGCCCCTCCTCTATAAAGTTTCCCTGCTGGTTGACATGGTAAACTGCTAGATGATTTGGGTGATGCCATGTATGCATTCCTGTATGGGTCTTTCTCTACAGCCTGCACTGAATGTGTGGCTGCAGGAAGAGAAGTGTCATAGACATTCCTTTTCATTCCCAAAATGGGCCTACCAGCTCTCAAGGACTGTTGAATGATGCTCTGAATTATGGCATCCTTAAAGTTCTTTAATCCCCAAGGGAATAATTTTCAGAGTATCACTTTGCCTTTACCCACACATTTTATTCTCATTGTGGGAGTTGGAGTTGTATTAATAGTAATGTGCAGTGCAGTTTTTCTGTTTGGGGGTGGGGAGAACTAGAAGGACTTTAAAGACAGCCAGCAAAAATAAATATACAGAAAAGAATGAAGCTATTGGACTAGTTCATTTGTGGAAATAGTAAGTGAAGAGATGGAAGAACAATTGCAAAAATAGTGAATGATCAGAAAAGCTGGTGTAAGTCTTCTTATTTCCTTTCTATTGTAACACAAAACAGTGAATTTTTAAATTCTCAAAGAATTTTATATCATGTGGTTTAGTGTTGGTTTTCTTAACTTTTTTGCCTTTTGGTTTCAGTGTTCTATGTGGGCAAGGTAAAACTTCAGGCAAGTGAAGAAAGTAACACATCACTAAATGTAGAAATAGTAAGTGTTCACTCTTTTAAAACTTTATTGTAAGGAAGGTTGAAATGAGTTTCTTTGTCTACACTTAAAATACTGATACCCTAACATGATTCTTATTATGTTTTTTGTAGTTTTATTTTATTTCAAATACAGTTCGCAGTACAAGTTAATATTTGCAGCGGATGGATCTCTCTCTCTCTCTCTCTCAACAGCTGCTTTGCAGCTAAGTTTTAGAATTCCAGCTAGGTAAAATTCCTACAGTAAGTGCCCGTGTTCTCTATATAGCCACTGAAAGGAGAGGGTAGCCCTGGGAAGTCTGGAGAGAGGAACTGCCTAATTAAGAATCTACATTTAGGCATAAAGAATCTTCCTTTGGAGATTAATTTAGGCACTTTACTTTAGAAGGTGAGCATCATTAGATGGCAACAGTGTGGGCATAAGTTAAGTTCGATTGCATCCTGGGAATAATTCATGTTGAGACTCTCATAAACAGAGTATTGTTCTATGCTTTTTGGCATGTGGTTAATCAGTTATTAATTTTGCAATAGGCCTATGTGACACGAGTGTGTCCACTTATGCAAGACAACAGAGGTTTAAGAGAACGATATCGTGCAAAGCAAGGACCGTATAGATTATTCAGTATCAAGATAATACTATGAGGATGAGAACGTTTAGTCAGTACGGATGGAAAAATGAAGGGAGAAACTAAAAAAAGGACATTAATTTGTAAAGGACCTTCTATCTTTCTCCTATGCATCCCTGTCTGCACTCTGTCTGAGATTTCACATGCCAATCTCTGCAAGCATGTGAGTAGTCAGCAAAATCACCACAGAGAGCTACTGCAAAGGTGCACATGGAGCATTGAGTTTGGGCAGGGGTAGGCCCCTGGCAAAAGCCACTTCTGCATTGTGTTGTGTTTCAATGGTGATAATGACTACTGAAACCATCCTAGTGTATTAACATTATGCCTACAGTTATTAGGCATATAATTTACACCCTGGGGGTGTTGGTTGACAGCTGATGCATATGAGCCAGCAGTGTGCCCAGGTGGCCAAGAAGGCCAACAGCATCCTGGCTTCTATCAGGAATAGTGTGGCCAGCAGGAGCAGGGAGGTGATTGTCCCCCTGTACTCGGCACTGGTGAGGCTGCACCTGGAATACTGTGTCCAGTTTTGGGCCCCTCACTACAAGAAGGACGTTGAGTTAGAATCATAGAATCATAGAATCATTTAGGTTGGAAAAGACCTTTAAGATCATCCAGTCCAACCATTAACCTAACATTATCAAATCCACACTAAACCAATTAAGGGTAGACTAGACTAAACCATGTCCCGAAGTGCCACGTCTACCCATTTTTTGAACGCCTCCAGGGATGGTGACTCCACCACCTCTCTGGGCAGCCTGTTCCAATGCTTGACCACTCTTTCCATGAAGAAATTTTTCCTAATATCCAATCTAAACCTCCCCTGACACAGCTTGAGACCATTTCCTCTCGTCCTATCGCTAACTACTTGGGAGAAGAGACCAACACCCACCTCACTACAACCTCCTTTGAGGTAGTTGTAGAGAGCGATAAGGGCTCCCCTCAGCCTCCTCTTCTCCAGACTAAACAACCCCAGTTCCCTCAGCCACTCCTCATAAGGCCTGTGCTCCAGACCCTTCACAAGTAGTCCTTCTTTGTAGCCCTTCTCTGGACACGCTCCAGCAACTGGTGAATGGAGTTAAGTCCAGCTGGTGGCTGGTCATGAGCGGTGTTCCCCAGGGCTCTGTTTTGGGGCCAGCCTTGTTTAATATCTTTATCGATGATCTGGATGAGGGGATTGAGTGCACCCTCAGTAAGTTTGCAGATGACACCAAGTTGGGCAGGAGTGTCGATTTGCTCGAGGGTAGCACCTTTCTTTCACCTCCGTTCTTGACTTCTTACTCCCAGGATTTGATGTTGTCTGTTACTTAGGTCTATTATGGAGCTTGTCCCATTGCTGCACTTACGGTTAGCAAGTTTGTTCAGTGTCTGGCCTAAGTTGTCTTTGTTGCAAACTAAGCCAAATTCCTGTTTTTCCAACATGAGATATGGTGAGGTCACTGTCCTCTTGCCCATATCTTTCACTAATCAGATCCTGTTATTCAGTGAGCCAATTCCTTCCATAAGTTGTGACAACAATGTCATGGTAACTAGTTGTTGAAGTGTCTTCATGAGAAAATGTGCTGCTTATCTTTGGAATTTCAGACTATTAAAATGTATGAAAAGAACATAAGTTTCTTTTAAGACTAAAAATTACTGGGTTTACTTAGACATGGAATTTTTGTTTCTAACAGATTAACAACATAACCATGAACAATCAAGTTACAAAATTACTTGCAATTCCAGCACCTACCCCACAAGAATTGAGGTAAGTAATTTTGAATAAGGATTGAAATCTTAGTTATATTTGAAAAAGATTAAGTGAGACCTTCCATGTGGTTAGCAGACTCTTCACTTTGCATTATTCCTGCACTTTATAAATTAAAAATTTCAGGAATTGTAAGTTATTGTTCTTTAACATAAAGTTCATATTGGTTAGAATTGTCTTAGTTTTGTTTTATGTACCACTGGACTTTGTTTTAAGAAATGGTACACTTGCTGATTTCCTTTTAGGTCCTTTAGTTTCCTTGGGGCTCAGCAAGGCCCGAAGACCTTGTTGCTTGTATGCTGATGATGTTAATAATAGTAACAATAACAATACCTGAGGACATGAGCTGTGGATTGTTGAGAATGCCAGTCTGACTGCTGCTTTTCATGAATAAATGGGTTTTATAATTTCAGGGATTTGGTCTGTCTCTTCGGAAACTACTGTGAGAACTTTCATAGCTGTATGTTTTTTTAATACGTATTCTTGGAGTCATCTATATTTTTATTTTGGTGTAGTTTCTTCTCTCACAGTCTTTACAAGGAGAGGTTTGAATGAGTGAATATTTACTGCCATTCCCAAAACTTACCCTCAAAATCAAAAAGATGTAATTGGCCAACAGGTCTTGTTTGTTGAAGAAATCCATATTTCTTACACATTCTATTTCTGTGGCTTGGAGTATAAATTTAGAATTCTGTTCCAAATGGTTGCTTGCCAAAAGGCAACATTAAGTTTTATCTTTTGGCCTTTTAAATAACTTTTAAAGAAGTGGATTGATGTTAAAAATATGTGATGACAGAGGTTTAAACTTAGTTTGTGGAGTGACTAATAAAAGGCAACTTTTAAAATGTTAAATCCTTTGAAAAGCAGTTTTACAATATTAGAACTGGCATGAATTTAAAAATTCACTGATCAATTGGAAAAATGTGGGGTTTTTTTCTCAGTAATTGTTTGTTCTTTTCATTATATTGTTGTGATTGTCTTTAGAAACATAAGTAAAAATCCTCCATAATGGTAACTTTTTATTTTAAAGAATTTCAGAGTTCAACAAAACCTTGCAAGCAGTAAGTGAGGTAAGATTACTAATTGTTGTTACTGTTTGGAAAACTTTTTTTCAACTTATTTCTGATAATGACATTATCAGAAATATCAGTCCTGTTTTCTCCTGACAAAGCAATTTTTTCTGTTTTCACTTGTCATTACAGTCTTCCGTTATGGAATGCAGTGCAGAAAACCAGAGGTTTGTTGTTAGTTTTATAAATGCCCATATATTTAAAAGCTTGTATGTTGTCTTGTGGTATATCAAGTATGAATCGCTGTGTAACAGAAAAAACCCTAAACTTTCTAGGAAGTTAAGTTTGAGAAACAGGTTGGAGAAGCATAGACTGACAAAGAAATTCTGATCCCATTATTCTCCTAGCATTAGTGATACCTTTTTTTAGACTTTTTTTTAAACCAAACTGTATTGCTTTTCATTAGTCTTCTGGTGAAACACAGGCTTGCCTGCCGTTTTTCTTCTGCATCTTTGTATTAGCTGAGTCACATAGCAACTTAACCACTAAGGCTATGGGGTTTGGGACCACCAAACTTCCAGAGCTTGTGAATACAACGCAATATTTATGAGGGAGTTGCTTCAGGCATCCCAAGTTGCTGTTCTTTGGCTTAGGAAACAAGCCATCCTCAGGGTAGGGGAAGCCTGAGGAGGTAATGAGTTCAGAGTTTGGAAGCCATGGGGTATCGGAATGGCAAGGCTCACCACAGAGGTGATCCTGAAAAAACAGAAATACAGATAATGTCTGTCAATTTAATTGCTACTCACCAGTAAATTGCTGGTTCTTTAAACTGATCAGCTTGGAAGCACTGTATTTTAAAACAAAATGTGGAACTTCATTTCCCTAAATACTTGAATTTGGGGGTTATCTTCCTGGGTTAGCATGAAAGAAAAGTCCAGAACACTCAAATAGTAATAGACAGAAAGTCAGATCACACCTTCATGCCAGTACTGGCAGTAGTTAGGGTACTCTTTTCATTCTTGTTAGCTGGAAAGAAGCTTCACTTCATCTTTTATGTGTTGCCTTTTCATTCACCTGTGTGTTTGAGTTTGCTGAACGTGAACAATTCTTACTGTAGGTTTGCTAGTTTTGGCAGGGTTTCACGTCATTGAACCGTAATTGTAGATGTGCAGTTATGTGCTTAAATGGGTCATTTAAGCTCTCTCTAAAGTCAAGAGAGAGAACACTGGCTTTCCCCAGGTGATGGAGATTTCATATACACTGACATAGCCACCTAGGACTTGCTAGTTCCTTTCCGGAGATTCTTTACAATAACAGTGGAGATTACATTACTATCTTCACAAAATTATCAACTCTTTAATGGCTAACATTAATTAGGAGGACCCCATTTAAGAACAACAGTGGCTGTAGAGAAAAGAGAAAATAAGCTGCCACAAACTGATGTATTATTCTTCTTTTTAGCCTGGCATAGTGGTTTATGTGCATTAAAAATATCCCCAAATCTGGAAGAGCCTAGGAAAAATGTTCTTTCACACTTAGCATTTGTGCTAATGTGTTTTCGTTTAGCATTTGATGTTAGTTTCATGCATTGTAAAGACAAGGCAGGTCTCTTTCTTGAGTCTAAAGCTTTTTCTTCTCATGGTAGTATACACTGCAATTTCATAATGAAGCTGGCTGAGAGAGAGAATATAAGCAGTTTAAGAGACAAAGCAGAATTAAGCCAACTTGGTAAGTTATGCTTTAAACACAGTCTCATCACAGTTACCCTTTCAGATTAAATTTCATACCTTTACAGGTGACCTCCAAGTAGCTAAAAGAAAAGATTGTTTCTTACATTTAGATAAAAATAATTTTTTGTTGAACAATATAAATACATCAAAAATGCAGCCTTCTGATTTTTGGGTGGGGAGGGGGAAGATAGAAATAAGTTTAAAAAAACTTTGTTATAAAATTGCTGACTACATTAATAAAGCAGGCTTTGAAAGGATTAGGTGTAAAATTCCTTGAGAACATGTTATGTGTTACATGTGTTACAATGTGTTACTGAAATGGCAATATGAGTAGAAAAGTTTATAAAGTTGCCAGGCTTTCTTAGTGATATTGTGACAGTAGGGAGTGGTGACTCATACCATTTGTCCCTTTGTTTCAAAAGATGTAGCTTTGCATTTTGGTTTGTTTACAATAACAAAAAGAGAAATCTGTACTTCCAGGCATTGAACAAAAATCTGGGTGTATTGCAGTATTCTGACTAGTCAAGATCTGTTTTGCAAATGTAATTTCAGAGAAAAACTCAAAATCAGTTATACAATATGCACTATTGTTTAAAAATAATAAAACACATGTTTATTTGAATATCCTATTTAACAGTATTAGCAATTTTTATGCTTCGGGATAAAGTAGGCTAATGCTTCTTTGTCATCTCAGCACAGTGCTGCTGTTCATCACTGAAGTATTGTTCCTTGACTGCTGAAGAATTACAAATGTAGTAAGTATAAATACAAAATTTGACTTGCTTATTTCCTAAATTTCCTAATGCATTAATAAACTTCCATGCTGGAGTGTGGAAGCTAGGAAGGACTCCACAAGAACAACCTGACAGGCATTTTCCTATATAGCTCCCTCCCCTTCCCTCCCCTTCCCTCCCCTTCCCTCCCCTTCCCTCCCCTTCCCTCCCCTTCCCTTTTCTCTGTGCCCCGCCCCCCCCCCCCCCCCCCCCCCTTTTGTTTTCCTGATGCAGATAGCTTTTGTGTTCAGCATCAGGTCACCTCCAGAATAGGCAGCAAAGGCAGTAGTAGTATTTATGGACTTGCTAGTTAACAACAGCAAAATAGAATGTAAGAACCCTCAAAATGTTATGAAATTCATATTTGTTACTAGAGCATGAAACATCCATTCTGATTGATTTTAAAATATATTTAATTCATATATATTCATATATATTCCTCTACTATAACTAATTTTCTTTAAAATGTTTAAAATGTTAAATTTAACATGCATTTCTGTGCTTTTTTTTTTTTTTTTTACAGTACTATAAAAATGCCACCTGATACTATATGGGTTCCTTTCCCTCATTCTCCTTCTCTCCCTAAAAAGACTTCCCCCAAATCTAATACTTTTATTTCCCCCACTATGCTTTCTACCAAGCAAAGCCTCACAGTTAGACCACTGATCCCACCATTCACAAAAATTTCTTTTTCGGGAACTCTCTCCACATCTCCCACTAGAAAGCCTCTCTCTGAAACTTCTACCACATCTAATACTGAAACTTCTGTGTCTTCCACCAGTGTTACCACTACACTTTCCTTTTCGGAGTCTCTTGCTCAACCTACCATGCCAACTTTTCCTTCCATAGCTTCTAGTAAATCTGTCACTACTTCCACACCTGCAACAAAATCTGTCACTAATGCTGCTTTCTCAATTAAATCTGATGCTGGATATCTTAGCAAGCCTATTACAATAATTTCTCCTTCTATAGGATTCACTAAACATTCTGCAGTTTCTTCTTCTGAGCTTCCCCCCAAACCTCCAATAGCAATTCCCCCCTCTGAGACTACCACCAAATCTGTTGTACAAGTTTACCCTGCTACATATTCAACCCAACCTATTTCTGGTAACAAAAATGTTACTACAGCACCTATTCTTCCCCTTACTCCTTTCACAATAACTTTGACCCCTACTGTTAGTCCTGTCAACCATTCTGTCTCAGCTTCTCATCCTCATTCTACTGCTGATGGCCATGGTAGCCTGCCTAATGGGAGCACAGGTAAATATGACAAGTAAAATGATTTTTTTTTTTTTTAATTTGAATGCCATATACTGAATTTGCTTTTGAACTTTATTAAATAAGATTATATATCTGAGCTGTAACTTTGCCATTACTGTGAAAAGCCTGAGAAAACTCTCATGAGGTGTATATTTATTTTAAAATACATTCTGATGCCTTTGGCCATGATGAGTGATACCTCACCCTACAAATTGGTTGGCAACTGTGATAGATAGGTGCTGTGCTAAGTTCCCAACAGGCACCTTTGGCAGAAAACATTAAGCTACTATTTAAAATATTGCAAGTCAATGTTGTATCTTCCTTAAAATATTGTTATTGATTAGGAATATTCTTAGTGGCTATGTATTTTCCTGTGAAGGTTGTATGCATCTTTACAAGCTTCTTTTCAAATTGCTGATCTGATCTTGATTTTATTCTACTTTCAGGCATCCAGTGGCTAAAAATCCAAAGTAATAGGTTATTTAACATCACTAATGGTCTGATGGGAGAAACTTTGTAATCAATAAAAAGTGGGATTAATGCTGGCCATTTGAAACCTTGCTTTATGTTTTCATAAGATTCAAAGTATTGCAACCTTGCGATGTAGCTGATAGGGAGAAAAAGGGATTCTGTCTCACATAACATGTTGAGAGACGTTGCAAGTTGTGATAAGATTTGTTGATCAAGAGAGTTGATTAATTTTTCTGCTTCTCAAAGCTTACTTCATTTGTTGAACACAATGTTTAAATAAATGCACAACTTTTCTTTTGTCACAGGAAAGATACTGTCAGCTACCACATACATGACTTCTGTATATACCACCATTAATATCACCACAGCTGAGCAAGTCTTATCCAAAATTGAAAATGACTTAGCAGCTGGAAAAGTAGAACCAAAAGATGTAGAAAGGATGGTTAGTGAGGTTAGCAAAGTCCTGACTGCTTCTCAACCATTACCACCCCGAATTTCGAACAGGTAGGTCATTCTGGCAATAGATTAAAGATGTATTGTATTGACTGTCTTGATAAATTGGCTTCAGCAAGTTTAATTTTTTCATAATCATAATCCAAAAGAATATTTCCTGTTCTTTAATATACAAAATGGAAGGATTATCGTTCTAGTGTTACCAGTTCTACTATAATATAATGCCATAGAAAACAGTGGGGTTTTTTTGTGTTGTGCTTACAACAAGTAAGCACAGTCAGCTGTATTTTACACTATGCTTGGATTGCTGCTCCATAACCACAACTTGCCTGAGAATTTCGGGTGTATGTGCTTGGTAATACTAAGTATCTCTTTTTCTTAACAGAATTATAAAACTGGTGGATTACATTGGCTTAAAACTGAACTTTTCAGCAACGTCTGCTGATTTTGCCTCCCCTTCCTTGGCTCTGGCAGTTGTCAAAACCAATAGCATCCACTCCAACCAAATGTCTTTTGCTGTCCAGGACTCAGCTGATCTCCAGGTTAAACACTGATAATTCTACATACTTACAAATTCTTATTTATTTTAAGTATTTATGGTTTTATATTTATATGTAACATGAGTTTGTTCTGTGTTTATATCGCAATTTCAGGATCTTTTGTTCGTGTTAGTTTCAGGGAAAAAATACTTTGTTTTTGAAACCCTCCGTAGTTTTTCCTTTCATTTGTATTATGGTGTAAATAAGCAACGGACACAGCAGAAACTGGCATTCGACTAATACCTGTTAGAAAGGGTACAGCCAGAACACTGGAATGGACAGAGTGCTTGGCAGAATAACTTTGCCTCAAAAACCCTGAATTGTGAGTCATTTGATCAGCCACCCTGACAGTGCTGCAGTTTGTGAAGGAGTGTTGCCAGATGGCTTCATCTGTTAGAAGGATATTAATTGGAGAGCATTCCAGGAAAGAACTATTATGTTGCTTGGATAATGACATTCATACATTTGTCACTCATGACTAGTTGGTCTTGCCAAGAAAGAAGTGCTTAGAAAGTTTGGATCCACTTTGTTTCACTCAAAACCTCCCTCCTGGTTGCGGAAATAAGAATTTGGACAACAGCAGCCTTGGAAGCTTAAGCAAGGAGAGATGGAAAGTTCTGGACAAATTTTGGCACATTCTGTCCTCTCAGAGAAGGAAATCTCTTAATCTAGCATGAGCCATAAGTAGTACCGGAACTGTTCTGTGATACTGAAAATGATATGAAATGTTAACATTTGAGTTCTTTTCTATTTTCTTAGCAATATGTGGTGCGTGAATGTGAGGTGACTAGGAGGTGGTAGTGCTGAAAAACAGCTATTTGCTAAGTAATGATTTTCTGGAAATCTCATGGCACTGGCAATGAAATGCCGAGAATTTTCAACAAATATCATTTAGTGCAAATCGGAGCAACAGGAATGCTTTCGTGGAATTGATTTGGGATTTCTTTGGTGGCTGCCTAAATCAGTGATCTCCAAAGTTGGGTGTGAGTACCCCAGGGTATGCACATGACAGTCCATTGGGGTGCAGGAAGAAAATATGTTTTATATGATTAATAAAATATATATATATTTTAAAAAATAATGTTTAAACTTTATCTCATCCTTTTAAAATTTCTGTTTTTGTGTATATTTTATAATGTGCATAATATATTAGTACAGTAGTACATGCATATAACTTAGATATATTTTGGGGTGTGCGCTCAAAAAATTTTCAGGGTTTTGGAGACCACTGGTCTAAACAGAAGAGTTAAACCATATTCTTATGGCACTGTAGAGACCTCACACTGTTATTCGTATTATAACCATTCTTTGAATACACAGCTAATTTCTTTCTCCAGTTGTGCTGATATTTGACATCTCTCAGGAACTCTGAGATGATGATATTTGTATGTAAAGTGACTAATGCGCAACAAGAAAATGTTAGAGATTTTGTACTAAATAAAGCTCTCTGTCCTGTAAGTACAGCACAGAAAACTGGGTGAAAATTCAGATCTTTTTTTAATAATATTAGATCAGAAAGCTCTTGAGATATCTGAATTGTAGCTTATCCAGTTTATTTTTGTCATTTTTTCCAGATGATCATAATGTTAGGGTTTATGTTCTTAGGTTCTGCTTAACCGACTGTACTTAAAAACCTATTGACAAACAATGGCTATTTACAGTTTTTCTGAATTCTGACATACTTCATATGGGGTATAAAAATTCTTTGCCTTGGCAGGCTTCCGTGCTGTGAAATGTTAATCTCCTTACACAGTTACATAGACCTACCCAGGTTGTTGCTCTTCACCTTTTTCAAATCAACATTATCCACCACAGTGATGTGTTCTGTCCCTGTAAGCAAATGGGTAAAGCCAGAGTATTTTCAATGGTAGGTGGACCTGAAATGAGTTGCGTCCTTTTCAGGCCTACAGATGGTATTTATTCATTGGAGCAGGAGAGGAATGAGAGAGCAGCAGTGAGTTCTTGACAGGGATTACACAGATATGTATTTTGAAGTTCTAAACTGAAAAGAAGTCATAATTTAATTTTTCTTTAGTGACTGAAATGAAGCATAATCCTTGCATTTATTTTTCAGATCTCTCTAGGCATTAATGCAATTAATGATTTTAATAATCTTGGATCAATTACACTTCCTTCATCATTGCTGATAAATTTACCCTCTGAAGAGTTGGACTTGGCTTCTAGAATTATATTCAACTTCTTTAAAAAGACCACTGTGTTCCAGGTATCTTTTTGATCCTCTGTTCATAAGGGTTTTAAACTCCAGCCTAGAGCAAAATAAAATATGAATGGACTTTTTTCCCACAAAACACATTTCAAAACTTCCTGATTTAAAAAGTAATTGTTTTTGTCCAGTGCTCACTCTGCATAATAACTGAGCCTGTGGGTGCTGTGCTGTACTCTACCATTGTTTTCCTTAAGATTTTAAAATCTTGATTATTTTTTGTCATTCCAGGATCTGTCCTTGAAGAATGCATCTTTAATCAGCAATGTTATATCATCAAGTGTTGCTAACCTTACCATTAGCAACTTAAAGGCAAATGTTACTGTCACGTTACAGAATATCAAACCTAATCAGGTATGATTTACATTTTGGCAGACTTAAAGTATGATTTTGTTGCCTCCATTGAAGTTGTTGTAGAAGAAATCCTGTACTAAGAATACGGATTGGTTGGTTTGCTTTACTAGTGTGGACATTTCATCTCCATCTGGACTTTAAAAATCACTCACCTTTGCTTATTTATCACTGGTATAAATTTTTATTCTCAAACGGTTTCAGGTAGTTTTGCTCTATCACTTATCCATCCAGTTTTTATCTTTCCTACCAGCCCTTCTGTTTTAAAGTATTAAAACACTTAGATGAAAGCCTGACAGTGGGAGATGCTGCAGTCATGACATTTGTAGGTGCTGCATGGCCAGAAAGCAATATAAGTCTTTTTTATTAGGGGGAATGTTGTTCCTTAAACTGGAACACAGCATTGTGTCATCTGGAAGTAATTAGGGCTCATATACAGCATCTCTTTCCTAAATGAGCATCAAGGATTAAAATGTTCTATCCCAAACCTTAAAAGAGTTTAAAATACTAAAATATTGCAAAGTGAAAAATTTAGGGATTCCACTAACATACCTGAAGCTTTTTTCTAAAGCTGGCTTAGTGTAGTCTTTACTTGTGTCGTGGTTTAGCCCCAGCCAGTGACTAAGCACCACACAGCTGCTCGCTCACTCCCCCTGCCCCGATGGGATGGGGGAGAGAATCGGAGGAGTAAGAGTGAGAAACACTCCTGGGTTGAGATAAGAACAGTTTAATAATTGAAATAAAGTAAAATAGTAATGATAATAATAACAATACAATAATGATGATGATAATAATAATATACAAAGCAAGTGATGCACAATGCAATGGCTCACCACCCGCCGACCGATACCCAGACAGTTCCCGAGCAGCGATTGCTGCTCCCCGGCCAACCCTCCCAGTTTATATACTGAGCATGACGTCATATGGTATGGAATAGCCCTTTGGGCAGTTTGGATCAACTATTCTGGCTGTGCCCCCTCCCAGTTTCTTGTGTACCTGGCAGAGCATGGGAAGCTGAAAAGTCCTTGACTAGGGTAAGCACTACCTAGCAACAACTAAGACATCAGTGTGTTATCAACATTCTTCTCCTACTAACTCCAAAACACAGCACTATGCCTGCTACTAGGAAGAAAATTAACTCTATCCCAGCCGAAACCAGGACAACTTGTGTCGATATAATACTGAGTTTTGAGCTGTAACTGTAGAAGTATTAGTATTCATAGCAGTATAGTGTATTACTGCTACTATTTTTAGGATTTTCTTGTGTTTGTGTGTATGAAATCTATATGTAAACCTTTGACATCACAGTAATATAAAGTGATCAAATGTTTGTAAATGAAAAAGAGTTCTTCCTTTTCTGTGTGGTCATTTTCTTGATGCTTACAAAATCAGGAAGGATGGAAAATCCCAAGAATTTGTATAGTGTAGGAAGACAATGAAACAGCATTCATAATGTTCTGCCAGGAACAGAACCTTAGCATAAGCATGAGAGCTAGCTCCTGTATGGTAACTTCAAATTTGTTCAGCATATTTTCATATATTGCAATATTAATCCATTCTATGTACCTAAATTAATTTTGTGTTCATGTAAAACAGGTATATTTGCTGTACACAGTATTTATTATTGCTTGCATTTTGTAGAAAATTCATAAATTACTTGATTATAAACTCATAGTTTAGTAAAACGTCTTTTCTTTTTTTACCTCCCAAACAGGATAATTCAACAGTTAGATGTGTTTTTTGGGACTTTAATAAAAATGGTAAGTACTTGATACCACCCAAGATATCATGCTGGTTTAGCTATGTTAACTCATGTTACTATAAATAAAGGCTTTTATGAATAACAAAGCTGTTTTCTTTAACAGGTGGACATGGAGGCTGGTCATATGAAGGTTGCATAGTTAAAGAAAGTAGAGTAAATGAAACAGTCTGTTCGTGCAACCACCTCACAAGCTTTGCAGTTTTGATGGTAATTATTTAAAAAATTATGCAATCTTACCCTAATTCAAGAAAACATTTAAGCATGTGCTATCTTAAGCAAATGAGGATTCAGTAAGCACATACCACCTATGAAATACTACTCAGGTTCTATTCACTTCAGTGTTAGTACATACAGCCATTAAATTAGTCATGTGCTTAAGCCGCTTGTTGAATGGGGGCCCGTGAGTTCCACTGAAGTAAAAAATCCCTTAAGTGCTTATTAAACTGCAGCTTTTGCACTTAGTTGTTTATATTGTAGGAAATAAAAATTAGGATAAATCAAATTTAAAACAGGTTTTTAATCAAATGGGATCTCACAATTAGAATCATAGAATCATAGAGTATCTCAAGTTGGAAGGGACCCATAAGGATCATTGGGTCCAGCTCCCTGCTCCTCGCAAGACTGCATTGGCTTTTGTGTTTTTCAGTTCACCTTTTATAAGATCCATGATGAAAAGAACTGTTTCTTTTTTAATTGCAGAGGGAAAGGTGCATTTTGGTTTTTTTTATCTTCTTCCATTTAATAAGCATGTTCTCTGAAATTAACTTCTGTTTTCATTTTAGAACTTGTATGGAAATACTCCTTTGAATCCCACACAAGAATTGGTACTGACTTTTATATCCTATATAGGCTGTGGCCTCTCTGCAATTTTTCTTTCTATTACTCTTGTGACCTACATAGCCTTTGAGTAAGTACCTGTTCAACTAAGCTCCCATTATTCTTCAATTATGATTGCTTGTAGTCTTCACTGCAAAGTCCTTTCCAATAGTTATGGGTTATGTCTCCGTTAATGATGCACACATTTGTCCAGTTTACCAGGAAGGTGTTGATTCAGGAACGTTAACCTTGCGGACAAGTGAATTAATCATGAGGCTCTATGCAGTAAGAAGTGAAGAAGTAGTACTCTTAAATATTTTATAACAGATTATCATAATAGAAGTGTGAAGGAATGTGTTTAAAATACAACATATATAGAGCAGTGCAGAATGATAGCATTTTTAAACGCATTTGTTTTCTTTGTTGTTTGTTGGAACATTTTCTTACATTTGAGCCTTAACTATTGAATCCTCGATGTTACTTTTTTGAAATCCTCCTCAAAGTTATTTGGCACATGTTTATTCTCTCATTATCCTGTCATCAAGGACTTACTTATAGAATCATAGAATCATAGAATCATTTAGGTTGGAAAAGACCTTTAAGATCATCCACTCCAACCATTAACCTAACACTACCAAGTCCACCACTAAACCAATTAAGGGTAGAGTAGCAATTTCATGTTTCCTGGCTTGGTGGCTGGATTATTTATAATGAAAGTAAAAAGTAGGAATCATTAAGGTTGGAAAGGACCTCTAAGATCATCAGTCCAACCATCAACCCAACACCACCATGCCCACTAAACCATGTCCCAAAGTGCCACGTCTACCCGTTTTTTGAACAATTCCAGGGATGGTGACTCCACTTCCCTGGGCAGCCTGTTCCAATGCTTGACTACCCTTTCCATGAAGAAATTAAGCCCAATCAAAAGCCTAATCTATCTTAGCAATAAAGAACAGTCACAGCTTGGTTTTTGGAAGTACTGTAACAAGGAGAAGTCCAACATATAATGTGAAAAAAATAATGATGGTACTAAACTGAAGAATGCAAGGTATTGTTTGCATTTATGTAACCTTATTATAACAAGCTTTATTCATACCGTTAATTTGGAAATCTTTTGTAAATTACTCTTTCTGTATATAAATGCAAGATATGAAGCATTATATATGAATGAAAATATATAAATATTTTTTTTCTTGGCATTTGTGCACTAAGGACTACAAGAGAGGAAGTGAGCCAGGGATATATGGATAACTGATGTCATCTCACTAATTTACTTTTTTAGGAAAATCCGGAGAGACTACCCCTCCAAAATCCTTATTCAGCTGTGTGCTGCATTACTTCTACTCAACTTAGTTTTCCTCCTTGACTCATGGATAGCACTGTATAATACACGAGGCCTATGCATTGCAGTTGCAGTATTTCTTCACTATTTCCTCTTGGTTTCCTTCACCTGGATGGGCCTAGAAGCTTTCCACATGTATCTGGCCCTTGTGAAAGTCTTTAATACCTATGTACGGAAATACATTCTTAAATTTTGTCTTGTTGGTTGGGGTATGTATGTTTTATTGTTTTTTTTCTTTTTTTTCCTTCTAGATGCTAAATAGATAAATCCTCTTATCAAGTATTTCAGTGAATGTGACACAGTTCAGAAATGAAAATTAAGCAGTCATTAAATGTTATGACTTTGCAGTGACCAGGTATTCATTATCAGTAAACCTGATCCTATATATTCCACCTTTCTGAGGTAGGGAACGCCTCCCTAACTGCAGAACTGCAGCAGAAGCTGCTGCAATGCAAACTGATAATGAATTTTCCTTATGCAAGTACAATAGAACCAATTTTGAATGTGCATACTTCCATTTCCGTTTACCAGACGGATGACATCAGTTCTGTTTTGAAAATAAATGCCAATGAGTGTATATATTCCTTTTCTGGGATAGCACTGTTGCTAACAAAAAGCAGCAAAACAGATCTAACTGGTTAAAGGATGAAGAAATTCTGGACCTGATTATCCTCTCTGGCCACTTGTGTAAACATGAGGGAAGGCACTAAAATCAATAGAATTGTTTTCCTAAAACAGATGTAAGAAAGAAAATTGGGTATCCTGTATCTGATGTTTTAAATCAGTTTGATGAGTGATGGTATTTGTTGCCTTATTCAGAAGGGTAGTAGTCAGACAGCTAGTAGTCAACAGAATTCAACAGACAAATTTCAGAAACAGGTTGTAGATTTCACAGAAAAAGATAGTAATTTCATGTCATCATAATACCATCTTTGTCATGATTGTCACTTATGTGTTTGCTCATAATTTTATAGGGTTACCAGCAGTAGTTGTGTCCATTGTGTTGGCAGTATCACCAGATAATTATGGACTTATAACCACTGGAAAGATTTCAGTAAACAGACCTGATGAATTGTGAGTTAAAGGGAGGTGTTTTTTGGGGGGTGGGTGGGAAGGAGGTCCTATGAAATCGGTTTTCTTTAAAGTAAAGGTGGGGAAGGGAAGGAAGCAATGGGAGAGCTTTGAAATGGTATCGCCCTACAGTATGTCATGTGTTTTGTGGTTACTGCCTGTATCAAAGCTCTTACCCTTTGGCCAGAAAAATACTTTCTACCAAAGAGGCAAGAATGGCTTGCATGTGCAACAAACTACACCTTTATCTCATGTTTATTTTACTTAATTTCTGTTTCTGATAATGGTTGACAGACTGTTCTTGTGTTCTAGCTGCTGGATTAAAAACAGAATTGTCTTCTATATTACTGCTGTGGGATACTTTTGCCTGATATTCCTGATCAATATCAGCATGTTCATTGTTGTGCTGATCCAGCTCTGTCGTATCAAAAAGAAAAAACAACTTGGTGCTCAAAGAAAAACCAGTATTCAAGACCTTAGGAGTGTTGCTGGCCTCACATTCTTGTTGGGAATTACTTGGGGATTTGCTTTCTTCACAGTAAATGAGGTGTTTACTTACCTCTTTACCATTTTCAACACTTTGCAAGGTAAGTTTATCCTTCATGTGACAGCCCATTGCATACAATATAATGAAGAAAACATTTGGAAATGGCATCTTCTTGATTCAGCAATAAAGATGTAATTTTGATACGTGCTTTAACATGTTAATTAAATTACAGATGATACTGCTTTACTGTAATCTTAAGTTACAGTTATGTTACAGTAAGATATAGGAAAGCTAGCTACTATTTATATGTATAGTATATTTATATCTATAAATACTATCATTTTAAAAATGTGTGCAAACCAGACACCACTGGAAGTGACTATTTCTCTAGTTGAACAGATCAATTGTAAATACTCAGTTACTGTAAGTGTTCACATAATAATGCAATTAATGTAGTGAAAACTGTATAATTTCTCCACTTACTCCTAAGGCTTCGGGGTGAGGTGTGACATTCAACAGAGGGCCGTTGAGACAGACAAGGCTGGAACATCTGGAAGTTAGTGGTCTAACTCTTAAGCGTGGCCTTTAGTACTTGAGAACATATAGGAGGTAGATACAAAGGCATGCAGCTTTGTAAAGGCCAGGATGCTACTGGACATACCCAAAAGCAGAGTTTCAGAGGATGCAAAAGATTTCATATAAATAGGAGGTACTGTAGGTGCCTACAATCTAAGTATTCCTGAATTACCCTACTGAAGTTTGGATCCAAACTTCTGCTTCAGTGGCACTTTAGATTGCCAGATGAATCGGGATGATTTCCCAGAGAGACTAAAGCAATGAAAATTGCAGTTCAGTGTATATACACCTCCCCTATTTGCTATGTTGATTCTGAGTACCTTACTCTCTGGTAACGTGAGGGGCTGAACCCACATCTTCCCAGGTCTTGCATGGGATTGTGTTGAACTAACACAAGACTAGATTCTGTGTGGTCAGAGTAATCTCTTGTGTGAAAGTAAGTTCCCCTTTTACCCAGTTTCAAATTAGGCGCTGGGCAAATTTTTATACTACAAGTAGTAAAGGTGCATAAATTGTATTGACTTTAAGCTTATGCCAGTGTTTCAAAACTGTGTTTGAAAATGGTATAGAACCATCTGTGTAGAGCAACACTTAGTTACATTCAAAAATTCATCCTAAAAGCCTGTCATGGTTTAGCCCCAGCCAGGAACTAAGCACCACGCAGCCGCTCGCTCACTCCCCCTACCCCGATGGGATGGGGGAGAGAATCGGAGGAGTAAGAGTGAGAAACACTCCTGGGTTGAGATAAGAACAGTTTAATAATTGAAAGAAAGTAAAATAGTAATGATCATAATAACAATACAATAATGATAATAATAATAATAATATAAAAAGCAAGTGATGCACAATGCAATGGCTCACCACCCGCCGACCGATACCCAGACAGTTCCCGAGCAGCAATCGCTGCTCCCCGGCCAACCCTCCCAGTTTCTGTACTGAGCATGACGTCATATGGTATGGAATAGCCCTTTGGTCAGTTTGGATCAACTATTCTGGCTGTGCCCCCTCCCAGTTTCTTGTGTACCTGGCAGAGCATGGGAAGCTGAAAAGTCCTTGACTAGGGTAAGCACTACCTAGCAACAACTAAGACATCAGTGTGTTATCAACATTCTTCTCCTACTAACTCCAAAACACAGCACTATGCCTGCTACTAGGAAGAAAATTAACTCTATCCCAGCCAAAACCAAGACAGTATCCACCCCTTATTCTATACCATCTGTGTCATGCTGTCCTGGTTTTGGCTAGGATAGAGTTAATTTTCTTCCTAGCAGCAGGCATAGTGCTGTGTTTTGGATTTAGTAGGAGAAGAATGTTGATAACATGCTGATGTTTTAGTTGTTGCTGAGTACTGCTTATGCTAGTCAAGGACTTTTTCAGCTTCCCATGCTCTGCCAGGCGCACAAGAAACTGGGAGGGGGCACA
This sequence comes from Pelecanus crispus, assembly GCF_030463565.1. NCBI lineage: Eukaryota > Metazoa > Chordata > Aves > Pelecaniformes > Pelecanidae > Pelecanus > Pelecanus crispus. The sequence continues at coordinate 139,510,346 of NC_134643.1, forward strand.
GCCAGAATAGTTGATCCAAACTGACCAAAGGGCTATTCCATACCATATGACGTCATGCTGGGGGGGGGTGGCCAGGGAGCAGCGATCGCTGCTCAGGAACTGTCTGGGTATCGGTCGGCGGGTGGTGAGCAATTGCATTGTGCATCACTTGCTTCGTGTATCATTATTATTATTATCATTATTATACTGTTACTATTAGCATTACTATTTTATTTTATTTCAATTATTAAACTGTTCTTATCTCAACCCAGGAGTGTTTCTCACTCTTACTCCTCCGATTCTCTCCCCCATCCCATCGGGGCAGGGGGAGTGAGCGAGCGGCTGCGTGGTGCTTCGTTGCTGGCTGGGGCTAAACCACGACACATGCACAGGTCCTACCCCTTTCCAGTGCGTTCTAATGAATCACCACCAGTTTCCCTATCTTGATATATACACACAGATATCATTCCCTTCGTCTATGGGCCATCCCTCTAAAATGTCCGTTGAGTTCATTTAGTCCGTGACTTTGGGTTCCATCTGTCATCACAGTCTTTCAGAGCAGGAGAGGTGTTGGATTGTTGCATGCTGAAGCCAGTTCTCATTCCAATCATGGTTTCATCAAAGTTCATTTTCATTAAGCTGGGCAATTCTTACTGTAATACCATTGATGTGGCATATAGCAACCATAACATACAGGATTATATAGTTAACATGCTATATTATTATATTAACATTATACTATATTATTATATTAACATTATACTATATTATTATATTAACATACAGTTAAGAGATAACATACAGTATTATATAGCAATTAACATCATACAATTCAGTTAATTGATTATTTTCACCCAAAATCAAATTCCCTTGAGGTACACATTGCACTTCTGCATCCTTTCGCATCACCCACCTAGTGCACCTGGGTCCTTGAGCAAAAGCAATCCCACGAATGGGTTTGCCCTTGCCAGAGGGGTAAGTCACCCAGACTGTTTTCCCCACCATATTTTTAATGTGCACTACAGAGACTTTATCTCCTTCTACAGTACGTAGAAGTTTTGATTGGGCAGGGCCAGCTCAATTGGCAGATCCCCTGGTGTTGACTAACCAGGTGGCTTTTGCTAAATCTGTATTCCAATGTTTGAATGTCCCACCACCCATTGCTCTCAGGGTAGTCTTTAACAGTCCATTGTATTGCTTGATTTTCCCGGAGTCGGCTAGCCACTTCATCCACCGTTGGTGCCTCATCATCTTTCCAGGTCAGTATTGCCAACGAGTTGGCATACGATGCTGGTGCGTTCTGTACCACCTTCTGCCACATGGGTGGTGTGCACCTGACTTCATCTGGATCTTTAGGTAGCTGCTCATCGTTCAGGTCACTATAAATCACCTCCAGCATGCCTAATTCCCTCAGGTACTGGATACCCTTCTCTGTGGTGGTCCATTTGCCTGGGCGGTATATAACATCCTCCTTGAAGGGATACCTTTCCTTCACGCTTGACAGAAGTCGCCTCCAGAGGCTGAGCGGTTTTGCCCCTTTTCCAATCGCTTTGTCAATGCCCCCTTCCCTAGAAAGGGATCCCAGCTGCTTGGCTTCCTTACCCTCTAAATCCAGGCTACTGGCCCTGTTATCCCAGCATCGGAGCAGCCAGGTGATGATGTGCTCGCCTGGATGACGACTGAAATCTTTTCGCATATCTCGCAGCTCACTCAGGGACAGGGATCGGGTGGTTACCACCTCATTTATGGGTTCTTCCTCCTCTGGTTCTCGTGAAGGCCCTGGTTCATCTTCATCCCTTCCTAAATGACCTGGTTTTCTTGTGTATTTTTTCTTCTGTGTAGGGGTAACTGATACCAGCACGGGTTGGTTCTCTGTTTCAGCCACAGTGCCTGTCACCAGGGTTGGAGTGGCTGCAGTACCTGTAGTGGGTGTTGGAGTAGCTGCAGTGCCCGTGGCTGTGGTTGGAATGGCTGCGGTGCCTGTTGTTTTGTCATCAGATCCAGAGACCTTCTCTTTCCCTTGAGGGTACTGAATAGCGTTGAACAGGGCTCGATAGGCATGGGCCAGCCCCCAGCATGTTGCAATGATTTGTGTCTCTCTGGAGTAGCCAGGGTGACAACATACTTTTTTCAAATACTTTACTAATTCTTCAGGATTCTGCACTTGTTCAGGGGTGAAGTCCCAAAACACTGGAGGTGCCCACTGTCCTAGGTACTTGCCCATACTATCCCACAGACCCTGCCACTCATAACTCTCCAGCCTTGGGGCAGATCTCTGGATGATATTCTTAAATTGCTTACTGACCTTTATGGAAACTGAAACAATATTCCCAAGAAGTATCTATAGAAGTATCTTAACTGCCCAGGGATGTTCAAAATACTGAAAAGTTTTTGTAATCAAGGAGGAAACATCATAGAAGAAGGTAGTGAAGGTGCTATTCTGTATTTCCTCCACAACAAACCTCTCTGAGGAAAAGGTATAATTGCTAACTCTCTCCATGAGGTGGTACCCGAAGTATAGTAATGACTTGTGTGTGAAACCCAGATACCAAGCAATGCTCAAGGTCAGGGTTTTGATAAGGAACCTCCCAAGCAAAACATCATTGATCACTGCAGAGCATAGCACACTGCACAAACCAACACCAAGCTTTAACATGCACAGCAAAGAAGAGAACATGGTACAGATCAGACGAACTGCTATCATGACCGGCAGCTGTTAACAGATTCCTTAATACAGTCTGGTTAATCTGTTATTAACTCAAACCCTTTGTGCCCCATGTTGGGCACCAAAAAGGACTGTCGTGGTTTAGCCCCAGCCAGGAACTAAGCACCACGCACCTGCTCGCTCACTCCCCCTGCCCTGGTGGGATGGGGGAGAGAATCAGAGGAGTAAGAGTGAGAAACACTCCTGGGTTGAGATAAGAACACTTTAATAATTGAGATAAAGTAAAATAGTAATGATAATAATAACAATACAATAATGATGATGATAATAATAATATACAAAGCAAGTGATGCACAATGCAATTGCTCACCACCCGCCGACCGATACCCAGACAGTTCCCGAGCAGCGATTGCTGCTCCCCGGCCAACCCTCCCAGTTTATATACTGAGCATGACGTCATATGGTATGGAATAGCCCTTTGGGCAGTTTGGATCAACTATTCTGGCTGTGCCCCCTCCCAGTTTCTTGTGTACCTGGCAGAGCATGGGAAGCTGAAAAGTCCTTGACTAGCATAAGCAGTACTCAGCAACAACTAAGACATCAGCATGTTATCAACATTCTTCTCCTACTAAATCCAAAACACAGCACTATGCCTGCTACTAGGAAGAAAATTAACTCTATCCCAGCCAAAACCAGGACAAAGCCAAAGTTAAGAAAGATACTTAAGCAAAGAAAGATGTGAGTAATCTCTTCTAGTGGGGTTTTACATGCTTAACTGGCCTTAAAAGCAGTGTAAACATAACATACCTGTGCGTCTGCACCAGTCTGACCATTTAGTTTTCCTTCGTGTTATTTTCTATTCCTTGTAAACCTAACATCTGTTGTCAGGGACACATTGCAGCTGGAAAATTGTGCAGACTGAGTGCTGCTCTCCCTTAAAGGGGGATGGTGACGATGGACTTTTAAGCAGGGAAAGTTAGGTCCCACCCTGTGTCAGAAGTGAAAGAGAAGTAGACAATGAGTCTGTAATGTGGCATTGGCAAGAGACAGGGATGAGCCCCATCCCTTCTAGAAAATATTTGGCTTGGAGTTTGTGGTAAAGGGGGTACCATTTATTATTATTTTAGATATGAATTATTTTTTGTGTATGAATGCTTAAAATTTTGTAGCGTTTCTGGTTCTGTTACAGTTGGTGGTAACAGGTTAGCTACTAATAAAATAAGGGACAGTGTCACACCATGTGCTAACAGCTGCATAGCCTGATGTGTTGTATTGCTCTGAATTCTCTGTTTGACATTGCTTTGAATTCTTTTCCAAAAGTGTTAAGTAAATTTCAGGATCCACAGAATTTTTCACTTCTTGTTTGATAGAAGGAAACTTTATGCACTTTCTGAATTTGGTTATATTTGTTTTTCTTGGGTTTGTGTGTATGATTCCTCTCATCTATGTAAGGGAAAAGTACTCTTCAGTGTTCAGAGTTGTAAACTTTTTCACCAAAGAAAGGTGTCATTACTTTTGATGAGAAATTTAAAAGAAATGAAAGAAAACCTAAACATTGTTCATTACAAAGTAGCAAAAGTCAGTTTTGCAACATTCTCTAATGTTATTGCTTTGCAGGGTTCTTCATTTTTATCTTCTATTGTGTAACAAAGGAGAATGTCCGTAAACAGTGGAGAAGATATCTCTGTTGTGGGAAATTCAGACTGGCTGAAAACTCTGGTAAATATGAATTCTTTTTTTTTATTTTTACTTCTGAATGCTTATACTCAGTGTTAAGTTCCTAGTATGTTGTAATACTTTTTAAAAAAGATTCAATAAATCATGTTGCTGCAGTTGCAGGTCTAATTCGTTATCCAAGGTATAATAAACCTCCAAAATTATACTCTTTAAAGGTGGTAGTTGATGTAATTCTTACATGCTTACATGCTGTTGCATTCAGCTGTCAACTGCAGTTGATCTCTTCCACTGCCATATAGAGGCATGTCTTTGGAGAAAACTTTTGAAAAGTTAGCTAGTTAGAAACTATAAGATTTGTTCCAGCTTCTGAATCAAGTGTAGTTTTACCAGTGACTTCCACAAAAACAAGGTGAAGCCTAGTTTAAATTAAAAAAAAAAACTATAAATGATTTATGTTATTTTGTTATTCAGTAGTTGACTTCTCATAAAGCTATATACTGTTAATACACTTTAACTGAGAGGATCAACTATACTTTAGTTATTTTTCTGATCTGGTCTGCAGTCGTAAAACTATGACAGTTGGCTGCTTGTATTAAAAAAGGACCAAGAGAAAAAGGAACTAGATTAAAATAATTTTAAACATCGAGAATCATGAAATTCTTAGAGGAATATAATTCTGTCTAGAATACTGTGAGGAGAGTGGGTAGAGCCTTGTTTTTATTTTAATTCAGTTGCATTATTAACTATGTTTTTACATTTTGCTTGTATGAGTTGTGCTATTTTCTGTAACATGTATCTATTGTAGACTGGAGTAGAACTGCTACTAATGGTTTAAAGAAGCAGACTGTAAATCAAGGAGTATCCAGTTCTTCCAATTCCTTACAATCAAACAGTAACTCCACTAACTCTACAACACTGCTAATGAATAATGATTACTCAGTGCACGCGAATGGAAATGGTATGTATAATGCAAATCAGTATTTCTCAAGCTATTTTTTTTTCTTGTCTTAAAACAGAAGTGCTGTGCTCTTTCCTGCTTACGTAAAATGAAGTGCTGGCAAAATATTATTCAGAAGTATAGGGGGTCAGAATATTTCACAAATGTGCTCACAAATGCTTCAGGGGTCTATAGACAAAGTTTTAGAATATCCATTTCTCCTACTCAGTGGGAACTCTTGATTTATATATCAAATAGTAGGTAATATTTGTTATTAGAGCAATTACTTATCAGAAGCTGCTGTGAACACTTTTCTTGTCACCTGAATATATGACAGTAAACTTCAAGTGTGTTTTAAAACAGTTCATATTTTAAACCTTATTAAAATAAACATTGCCTGAAGAAGAAAGAATGATAGGATAATAATATAGCTTGAAAGTATGAAATAAATCATGTAGGCAGTAATATGAGGAAGAACATTAATAGAATGCTCACATGGAAGCCGCTTATGATAGGAGAAAATGGAGACTGTAACTTAGCACCTCAGTGAAGAGAGCACTGCTGAGAGGGCTGCCTCACTGTCGGCTATAGAGTAAGTACTGAAACTGAATTTCTCTATAGCTCTTTATTTCCCCTGTGGGATTTTTCAGGATGTTTTTGCCTAACAGAAATCCATCTTTGTTGCAGGAAAAAGTTCTTCAGAAGTAAAATTCTCTGTCCTTCCTGTTCTAACACAGTACTGTCCTCTGAACTGTTACCCTCTGCTCTGTTCCTGAGAAGTTGAAACGCAGGTGTATGTAGCACTCCAATCAATTTCACTTGCAAATTGGTGTGGCTGATTTGTCTATTGAGAAAACTAGATATTAATATCCACTGAATGTACTTAATAAAAAAATATCTTTTTGCAGTGGACATAATCTAGTTTTTCACACTCTTGCTGGACACACATCATGCTGCTGATTTGAGCTCTCAGTAAAGACAGTCAATTTTTCAAAGGGAAAAATAATTTACTAAGCTGTCATGTATAAAAGCCTAAATTGAGCAAAACTTACAGGACATTACTCCTGTGTGCCTAAGGTATTTTTCCCAACTGATCAAGAGTTGAGGCTAAGAAGTCATGCCATCAGCAAGATAGTTTAATATGAAGTTGTACAACATGCTCACAGAGGCTGTGTTGTCCTTGTTTCCTGGCATTTGCTGTCAGAAGACAGCAGATAATCAGTGGGATAATCTCAGCAGATAATCTCTCAGATGTACAGAGTAAAAGCTATGGAATTTGTATATGCTGCCCCCTTAATAGGTTACTGTCCATTTGGATGTACTAGCTGCATATTGTAAAGAAATCGCAACACTTCAGGAAATGGCATTTGGACATGCCCTGACCAGCTTTCCAGACTAAGCTTGTAAAATTAATTCCTTCTTTTTCTGTCATTCCTTTCTAAAAACTCTCTGTTTGGATACCATACAATGCAATAATTAACATACTTTGTATCTAACAGATCAGTTGAGAACCAGAATCCACTAACTCTCACTGTCATCAAATACAAAGCAAGGCAATATTTTTAGGTAGAAGTAATACCTTTCAAAGATTTTCAGGCACAAAAGCCTGCATGTCTTGTAGGGTTTTTTTCCCAGCTATGTTAGTTACTCTGATGAAAGATGCCACTCTCCCTGCAACATTTGACATGCTTATACACAGCTACAAAAGTATTTTGGCTACTGTTCTCAACAGAAAGAAAGATAGCAGAAGTGTATTATTGAACTTGTTTGTTGTAGCAACTGAGTGAATGGTCCTGTTGTGGCTTTACAGAACAAGTTTTTGTTGCTTTCGGTGGCATTTTAGAATGAGATGCAAAATTGATGGTCTAAAACATTGAGGGATGCCAATTCTGCATGACATGCTCCAGTTCTGTCCTAGTTTATTCACATAATTATATCTTTCCAGTGTGAGAGTCTGTATGTCCTGTGCCAACAGCTTCTCAGACAAAGCAGCTGAAAGAACTTTTATAGAACTTTGTTCCTACACTCATGAACACAGATGTCTCAGATGCCCTACCTCATTTCCTCTTGTATTTTATTTTATGTTTTGAATGCTGTGAACTCTGTACCACATCCTCCATTCATCTCAAAAGGGTTGTATGATACCTTGCCTGCACAGTTGGTTTGACTAAATAATTCTTCTGGGTCTTTAAGACTTCCACAACAAGAGGCTAAACTTATGTTTGGATAGAGTTGGTCCTCCCAGCATAGTTGGTCCTAATGTTAGGGCACAGCTATTTTGAACACTCCTTCTAAAACAAAACAGTTGTAGTCAGGCAGGGGATTAAACAACTATATATGCACAATTACAGTGTCAGCAAGTTTGGTTATTTTCTGTCATTTCAGTCTATCTGGTTTGAATTGATTAACAAAGCTCTTCTGCTCATCTTACCCTGTTTACGTTTGTGCCTGTTCTGGTGCTTGATGGCCTTTTAAATTAGTAATTAAATATTAGTGTTTATATTTAAGAGGTTTTGCATAACCTGTTGGGCCATTGCTTCCGTTTTGTGGGTCTGGTGGCAGCTCAGTAGTTTGGCATGGAATTTGTAATCTTTGTTTGACAGCTATCACCACAAACCCGCTGCCTTAAACTCCCATCCTGACATGTTCAAGTTATATGCATTATATTTTCAAACTGGTAGCAAGCAAGCTTTATCAGCTAGAAATACACAATCATGTCTTACTTAAAAAATGACATCTCTCATTCCAAAGAAAAGTTTGCCAATGAGACTTTGATGCAACTGATACACTGACATCTGCTTGAATCAGTAGGATAACTGCTCAAAATTGTGCAGTCTGCCTGAAGTGAAGGATTAATTTCTAGAGGAGCTGTTGGGGTAGACTGATACTAAACCTGTGTGCTTGGGTGCCCTGGCCCAAGCAGAATAGAGAAGAGTAGTCCAGCCCAATCACTCAAGCAGCAGAATCCTTTCTGCAGGAGGGATTAAATGCAGGGGAGGGATGTCACCAAATACTTCACCCTCTGGTGACCCCAACAAGAAGTAGTTGAAGAGCATCCTGTAATGTGGCCCTGCCCCTTCTGGAAGGATTCAGAAGCTTGAGGTAGTTAGAGAGTGAAAGGGGAGGACAGAGCCAAAGCAGGATTCTGCTCCAGGATATTTGAGGTATTTGATGGACTGAATCCAGGTCTACTAGAGAGGATGAGATTTTGATCCTGGTAATAGAGTCATCTTTCACTGCCTAGAGGTTTCTCAACGGTGTTTTTCCTCCCCCTAAAACCATAAACCGCAAGCAGTTTCTACCTCCATTGTTGTGTCTTTTCAGTAGATCTACAGAAATCTACTGAATCATGATGATGTCTGTATATGAAGTGTTGTGAATATTAACACAAATAGCAAAGTTGGATGTTTTATGTTTTTTATTAATTCTGTTTCTGGTATGAACGATAAATGGCAGTTCTGCATCTGTGTTTGTGAACTCATTTCTCAGTGTTTAACAAAGTGATCCCCTCCCAAAAGAAATACTACTTCTGGTTTTGGTTTCCCATTATAATTTACCCCTGCTGATATGATACATATGATATCATTATCATGGCAGATCTTTTAAACTTGACTGCTTTGCAAAAAAAAAAAAAAACCACCCAACCAGAAGCATTTGCACAAATACTTACAATAAAAAAGATCCTAATTCTTATCAAAATTATCTAGAATGTGATGCATAGAGGCAGGAGATTCTATCCAGTGAACTGAGCATTTGTGGAGCATTTCATTCATAGGCTGCAGTCAGCAGTGATATTACACGTGCTCATTGTAGATTCACCTGAATGCGTAAGATTCTCAGACTAAATATGGCTTAGACCCCTGATTGGACCTAGGCCATATTCTGATTGTCCTCCAGAAATAAATACTGCAAGCTGAGTGCCTTTCAAAGGAAAAAAATATCCTTGTTTTCTCAAACACTTTCTTGTTTCAGATGCCTGACAAACCTGAGAAACCTTTTAAACTTTGCTGCTTAAAATATGTAATCCTCTTGTGCGTAAATACATTAACATCTCTCAAATCTCTCACTGATTTCACACAGGAAAAGAAATATATACAGAATGTGTACAGAAAAATCCACATTTTGAAATTGTTGCAGGGATAAAACGAGAGTGCATGAACTCCTTACAGTGACTGAAAAAGTATGGGAGACTTGATTCTGAACCTTTCTGATAGGGGATGCACTTTTTTTGTTTCAACAGGCCATCTTTCCAACGAGAAGAGTGGTGTTTCTTTCAGCGTACAGAATGGTGATGTGTGTCTCCATGACTTTTCAGGCAAACAACTTGTATTTCAAGAAAAAGATGATACAGGCAGCCAAAAAAGCCATATCTCACTCAGAAGGACTTCAAAGAGGGGAAGCCTAACTTTTACTGAGAAAATGTGATTTTCTTTTAAACAGCACATTGTTTTACAGTGTGAAGTAGAGATTTACTTTAACAGTTTTACATAATGTGAGCAGACCAAGAACTGATTTTATTTCGTATATGGTACTGGAACTTCAAGGCAGCCATGCAATGGATTGACAAGGACAATTATTAAAAAAAGAAAAAAAAGTTACTAATTTGACATGGTATCTTGGATGTCAAATTACACCTGGCACATTTCCATTTTGATTTGAGGTTTTTTTTAGGTTGTTTTTTACATTTAAAGGAGAGTTTTGTTTAGACTTTTTTCATTACAACAAAGTTTATCTGGATATAATGCATAGTAGTATTGTATAAATGTAGGAAGTTACAACTTGTGCATACAAACGATGTTATCTTTAAAAATGTTAGCTACGCTGTCTTTAACCTTTTGTACATTGTAGTAGCAAACTCTATAGTGATGTACATAAGCAGAAAAATATCAACCTTTAAGCATCTTAATGATACTTTTATATTTATTTCTTGTAATATAAATTTAAATATTCCTATGTATAGAGAAATAATTGGTATTTTGTTTTAACTTTTATTGTAAGTTTGCATTTTTCTTTAATTGAAATAATTAACTTTAACATAGAATGAATGATACAGAAGTTAATTTGTTCAGTAAGTGAAATCACTTACAGTGGTTTAAATATATTTACTAGATACAGGACTGTAAATACAAACACTATTGGTTTTGAACCTTTAGCAACTTCTTAGTATCTATCTTTAGGCATAGAAACTGGGTATCATCCAAGTAGAATGCCGTGAATGAGGGAGTGATAAAGTAGTTGGTAGGTTATTAAATACAACTGAGTTATGTTAGTGGCTTGAGTAAGTCAATGGGAGCTTTTGCCATTGATTTCAGCAGGGTCAATATTTTATCTTTGAGTGGTGGTTCCAGAGATTAAACACACTGCCATTTCTCATTTGCAATGATAAAGAAAAGTAGAGAAGTGTTATTTTTTGAAGAAAAAACACAGAGAGTAAATGCTAGCTGCTGTATTTAGTAGCTGAGAATTTGTTTGTTTCATTGTGTGGCTGTTTTTTAAGGGGCAGCTCTTGAGCTATTCTAACGAGTATTTCTGCTTGTACTTTGGCCCTTGGTTGGCAAGCCAAATCCTGAGGTCCTAGCTCAGTAATTCCTGAAGCAAAATTTCATTCCCTTTGTGATGTTTGTCTGAAAAAGCTAGATTTTGGCTCTTCATGCACAACAGCTGACAGAAAATAGAGCCCATACAACATTGTGAAGATCCTTCTGGAACAGAAATTAGCGTGAGCCCTGGTTGTGCCTCTTCTTCCTCACACAGGTGTGCAGCTGTGGCCATTGCTTTTTTTTCCTTGTGTTCTTGGGCAAAGGTTGGATGCTTCTGGAGCAAGAGCTAGAACAAACTGGTGCCACACTGCAGAGTGCCAGACCCTGTAAAGGGGATTTTTTGAGGCAGCCGCATGCTGAAGGGGATCCAGGGCTTTGCTTTCCCAGAGGACTCAGGGCCAGGGGGAGCCCTGGAAACACTCTTCTCAACAAAAAGCATCAGCTAAGTGCCTCCTGTCTGGGGCTCTAGTAGTTTGGCAATTGAACCTCTTCAGTACTCAAACCCTCTTGCAGTTCTGTCTGCAACGCATGGGTTCTCTTGGTCACCTATATCCAGGACTACTCTGAATATGTTTTTAAGGTGAGAATTTAAAGTATTTGTTGTGTTTATCCACAAGGTTTTAACTGCATGTTAGTGAAAGACCGTACTGGAATGCTAGTAGCTGGAATGCATTTGTGTAAATGCTTTAACTATTTGGCTAACTGCCTTTGCACTGTTTCTTGTAAATTTATTTAAGGTTCTTGTATTTATATTTTCAACTGTAAAAAAAAGTAATAAATTTACAGCAAGTACAACACGCAAAGTATATAAACTTTTGTCCTTTAGATAAATGTGTTTTTATACAGGGCTGTGTTACAATTCTTGAGATTACATGAGCTGCAGTACCTAACCTCTTGGAGAAAATGCTGACCTAGCCCTTACATTTATTGTCTTCCACGTATTTTACCTTTCCTGGTTCTAGCAGATCTGGTTTTTAGCACAGAAAACCCTGACGTAAGTCTGTCCAGTCAATGCTTGCCCTCAAGTCTGCTGAAGCTCTTCCAGAAGAGTGCTATGAGCAAAAGCCCACAGCTGAGTTTGGCTTCAGTAATTAAATTCCCTATGAAAATGCATATTCCACCATCACTGACCTGCTTGGAGTCTTCCTTTGTTTTTATTTTTGCACGCTAACATAGGTTAGGATTCTTTTAATCATTTTTACTTGATTTATTCCTGGGGGTGGGGAGTCTTTTCCGGCTTTGCCACTTCAAAGCACGTACATATTGTAGTAAAATTTTGCACCCACAGCAGCGTATTATTTTAGCACCGTGAATAAGTATCATTATTAAACTAGCTGAAAAAGTGTTCGCACATTGTTGTAGTATCCTTTTGGTCTCTTGCGCACTGCTGGCGGTTTAGCCGTGGCAGTCCAGCGCTCGATGAAAGCTGCAAAGTAAAATTCTGTGCATCAACTTGTGGCTGCAAATACCTCGGGGACATCCGTGAGGAGGTTTTAAGCTCAGTCATAGATAAACAGCAACATGCCGAGTACAGCGGGCACCACCTCGCTCAGCAAACCTGTTCCCTAAGCGTATGCAGCCTTCTCTGGAAAAAGTAGCGCCCCGAAGCAGGAAGCTCGCGCAGGGCTCAGGGCAGAGCGAATGGCTCCGTGTTCGGGGACCGTGCAGCCTTCCCTCAGCGGCCGCTGCAGGGCTTTGGCTGATGGGGTCAGTGAATCCCCCAGCAGCGCCCTGTCCCCTTCCCGCTGCGCAGGGCCTACAGAAACGCGCTCTGACGGCCGCTGCTGAACAAACGGGTCTCCTTTTGAGACTTTTTTTTTTTTCTCTCAACCATGGCTGTCAATGAAGTAAGCACAGCAAAAAAAAGTTACAAAATTAATTCTGTGAATGCTGTAATTTTATGAGACAAAACCAAAAGACAGAAGAAAAAATCCTTTCTGAAGTCGAAGTGAATCCCACACTCCAGCTACTTTGCAACATCCTTTCTGCGTTTCAGCGCCCATCTATGCTTACCATCGGTTTTCTTCCAGTTGTTCAGGACCTCAGAGGGAACTCACTGAAGGTTTTGCAACTGTATGTAACTGTTGTGGTTTAACCCAGCAGGCAGCTAAACACCATGTGGCCATTTGCTCACTCTCCCCTCCCCGGTGGGATGGAGGAGAGAATTGGAAAAAAAACAGTAAAATTCTTGGGTTGAGATAAAGTCAGTTTAATAGGGCAGCAGAGGAAGAGAAAATAATAATAATAATAATAATACACAAAAAAAGTGATGCACAATGCAATTGCTCACCACCCACTGACAAACACCCAGCCAATTCCTGAGCAGCGATCGCTGCCCCCTGCCCAGCTCCCCCCAGTTTCTATACTGAGCATGACGTCACATGGTATGGAATAGCCCTTTGGCCACTTTGGGTCAGCTGTCCTGGCTGTGCCCCCTCCCAGCTTCTTGTGCACCTGGCAGCGCATGGGAAGCTGAAAAGTCCTTGACTAGCATGAGCAGTACGTAGCAACAACTGAAAGATCAGTGTGTTATCCTTAGTCTCATACTACATCCAAAACACAGCACTATGCCAGCTACTAGGAAGAAGATTAACTCTATCCCAGCCAAAACTAGGACACTACCATGCATCTTTTTTTCTTTTTTTAAGTCCTTCTCAAGTTTCTAAGCCTTGGTTCTCTTTGCCCGACTTCCCTTTCTGCTCGCTCCTGTCCTTGTCCATGTTAGGGAACCACAGCGTGAAAGCACAAGCTGCGCAAGGGCAAACCGGGTCGAAAGTGCACGTTGCCTAATGCCCCTCCTGAGTGCCTATGGGAATAGCAGGTTCATTTCCATCAGAAATCTCTAAATATTGTTTCTTTATTAAAGTAGGAAAGCCAAGGCTGGTGCGTGAAGGCACCTGATGAAGTCTTGCTTTTTCTTTTGCCTTTCATTCTATCAGATCTCAACATGGTGTTTTTTAAGGCTGAAAAAAAAAAAAAAAAAAAGGCTTCCAACAAATGTTCTGGCCTTTTGCAATTTGTCGTACGAACTTACGATGTACAACATCGCCTTTATTTTTGACAGTTTAGCCTGACTTTCGGCACTTGTCACCCTACGGCTCACGCTAGTCGGCCTTGCCTTGCCACGGGTGCCAGCCCCGTGGGCACGGACACCCGTCCCTCCCGCTCGCCCCTCCCGGGGCAGCCTGCAGAGCCTTGGGAAAGCAGCTGCAAACACCGCAGGGACAACCCTGCTGGCTCTTCAGAAAAGCTGAATTGGGGATTTCCAGCACCCCAGCCGCACGGAAGCGGCCCTGCTCTCTGGGGGCCTGCAGGCTCCCGCGCCTGCTCCCGCCCATTCCGCCGCCGGGGCAGCCCGCACCCGCGCTCGCCCAGCCCCGCCGTTCGCCCGCCCGGCCGGAGGGAGGAGGCCGGCCCTCCCGCCCCGCTCCGCCCCGCCCCGCCTCGCCGGCGGGAGGGAGGGAAGGAGGGCGAGCCGGCGCACCGCCCGCCGCGCAGGCCGGCTGGCAGGGCGGGAGGAGGCTGCGGCCATCTCCGGCTGTCGCCGCGCCGATGGCGAGCGGGGCCTGAGGGAGCCGGGCCGGCTGAGGCGGCAGCGGGCGGGCCGGCCGGCCGTGAGGCGATGAGGAGCCGCAGCAACTCGGGGGTGCGCCTGGACGGCTACGCCCGGCTGGTGCAGCGGACCATCCTCTGCCACCAGGTGAAGGCCGCCGCCGCGGGCTCCTCTCCGCGGCTGGGGCCGCGATGGGGCCGGCCGGGGCGCGGGGGAGCCGCGGCGGGGGGGGCTCCGGCGGAGCGGCTGGAGCTGCCGGTGACCGCAGCCTGGGTGCATAAGGGGCACGACGGGGCCGGTGGAAGAAAACGCCTCCTCTCCGCGGCGCCCGGCCTCCTTCCCGTGTCTCCTCCTTTCCCCGCCTGCGGGGGAAGCTGAGGCGGTGCGGATCCTCGGGGGTGCTGGCCAGCCGCCTGCGTAGCGCACGGTGGAAGACAGGTGGGAAACACAGCACGCCTGAGCTTGCAAACAGTAATGCTGCGCATAGAATGTGTTCGTGGTCATCCTACAGACGCCCACCCCTTGTAACGCTCTATACATACATGCCCGTAACACAGTTAAGCCCCAGTAACGCAGAGGTCCCTAGCAGGGCCTCTGAAATGCGTCTGTCGGCGTCAGCTCGGTGTACGCTGTGTGCACTGTGTGCACTGTGTGCACCGTGCGTGTGCAGCCGTGCACGTCCGAGAGATTCCCGTCCCTGACCGGCTGCGGGTGCAGCTGCTGCCGCGCTGGCTTTAGCGGAGCGACTTCTCCTGGTGTTACGCTGCTTGGGCTCTGGCTTGTCTTACGCTGCCTGTGTATGCGAGCAGTGAAAGAACGAAGACGTCTGGGCCGGTAGGGAAAAACTATGACCCACTCTGTGTTTTTTGGCCCGCGCGTATGCGTGAGTGTGTAGCGTAGTGCTCTCTGCTTAATGTGCTTGCTTCACCAGGCGGGCTCTAAGGATGGGCACTCGCAGCGTGCTCTGCGCTGTCATGCTTCGGTTAAAACAGTCCGGTACATACAGATGAGAGCAACAGCGTTTTTTTGCACGAGTCAGTGCCCAAATATACTTGGTTGCTGAGAGTTACGAGAAACTGGAAAGCAGTGAAAGAAGAGGTAAGGACCCAAATCCGCTTAGGTGGGTAAGATTTTTGTCACTGACTGTTGTTTTGGGCACAGGGTCCAGATACCTGTGAATTAATGTTTGAATACTAATTATTGTAAACTTACTAAAAACAAATGCAAGGACATGGTACAAGTGGTGCGAGAAGATAATTTTGCTCTCTTGCTGTGCTGGGGTGCAGGAGATACTTGCAGTTTTGCTCCTGTCTCTGCCTTTTGTCTGCAGGATGACCTTGGACAAGTCACTTTAGCTTCCAGTGCCTGCCTTGATTTCCGTGTTTATAGGATGAGGATGCAGGTAACAGCCTCCATTAGAGGAGAGATGGAGCGTCTGGGATCCAGAGATCAAACATGCCCCATGAAAGCTGTGCTTTACTGATATTAATGGTTAACAATAATAAAAAGGGTAGCTTAATGGCAATATGGGACTTTATACCAGTGACCCAGAATTTTGTAATTGCTATTTGCAGTGCTTGGATGCATGTTCAGGACTCAGTGCTGCCTTTTTCACTAAGTGCTTAATGCTGGGAGAGTTCAGAAGTGGGAGAAAGAGCTAAGTAAGTTTTTTCTGTGTGTGGACTTGCTTTAGTCACAGGCTAGCAGCAAGGCAGAGGGAAAACGATATCACAAGAGGGCCCAGACATGCTGCAAGACAGGCTTCTAGATTTGTTTTCTATATCTACACTTTTTATGGTTTTCCACTGCAATAGATTGAAAATGTCCTGCTCAGCTGGGTGAAGAGATGCAGTGCTTGCTTCAGAATATACGTGCTACCAGGCAGACATACATGCAAAGCACAGGTCTGGACCCCTCACCGGGGTTGACAGTTTTCCATATGTGGCACCTTGCAGGGTTGGATCCGTAGCAAACTATTTCTTGTTTGGCAAGCACTGCATTCTGCTGATCAGTCCCTGCAGCATGCGTGGTGATAGGTACGATCCTGTTAAAGGTTGTACAAGGAGACTAAGACCAAAAGACTGGCTCCTGGCTCATGCCCTTGCATCGGTTATACCAGCCCGCATGGTGTGGGGTCTGCCAGCTGTTGCACGTGCCCCTGGGAACAGGGGCCAGAGGGATGCTTTGACACTGGAACTGAGCAAACATTGAAGAGCATCGTCAGAAGGCTGTTCTCAGCTGCTTGTTACACTTGGTAATTTGAATAAGAAAAAATGTGAACCTTAAGATACGTCCATAAAATAGCAAAACTTAACGTCTATATACATTTTAAGTATTGCTATGGTACTGTAAAAGAAAAGCATATGGAGCTGATAAGGAAAGCATGTTTGGCATACATCTGTCGGTAACCCCGATTGTGTTACGTCTGGTTTCATGCAAACAATCTATCTGCAAACTTTGCTAGAGCTTACATCAGTTTTCATCTGACGGGTCAATGAGACAGATGCAAATTAAATAGCCTTTCAGCAAGATGCTAAATGTGGACTTACTTGTATTGCTGCTGTGCTATTTTTGTGCTGGTATTGCTGAAGTTCTTATTAGTGTCTGGTCCCCTGTAGGAAATGGTGTTGTGTTTTGTTTTTTGGGTTTTTTTTTTGTCTCCAGGCTAACAGATAGACTTAAAAATAGAATTGGACACAATACAACAGTTTAAAGTCTTAGTCCAGCAATCAGCTTTCTGTTGTGGTGCTCTCAGCTCATAGAACCCATGGATGCTTGTAAAAATCTTTGCCCTATGGATCTGTATGTACAGTGCAATTTGCAAGATGAGACCCGCCAGTCCAATTAGTGATCACTGCATAGATGTAATGCTTTGAAGTGCTAGCTGAGCTAAAATCCTTTTGACATCTTCGGGGTTAAGCACACCCAGTGTTTCTTCAGGTTCTTTAGCACCTTGTAGGGGTTTTACTTTTCATATGGTGTCAGCAGGTAACAAAAGAAAAGAATTGTAATTTTTAAGAGTAAGTACTTTATTAAAAAAAAACCAACTTAAAAATATTAACTGATTGTGTTGTTTTGCTAACATTCTGAATGTGCATAAAGACATTAACGTGTTGTCAGTCCATGAGAGCCAGCCCCAGTGCGCTCCAAGAGCTGGGACCTTCTTGTAGAGGAACCAAAGGCATTGAAACTGTGATAGCTGCTCTTGGATGTGTTTAACGTGGCCTCCTGAAGGCAGGCAGGTTCCTCCAGGTCCATCCCTGGGGACTCAATGGTCTTTTAAAGTCTTGCATGGGCCATTTTTCCAGGATTTCTGTCTTGGTACCTAGAGGCATTTTTATTTTGCAGCTGGCAGCCAGCCCAGCATGGAGGGTGGGGAAAACAAACCAAAATAATCATTTGTCAGTCAGCAGGGCGATCTCTGTCAAGCCAGGGCTGCAGGTACATACACATTTGTTGTACTACATGGGAGGAGGGAAACAAAGTCCCCTCTAAAAATACTGGGAATATGTAGACTGCCTTTTCAGATCCTGGTTTTTGCCATACAGATACAGCACTGAACTGGGAACAGGGTCTCCTTTCTTTGGTCCCTCATTTATTCTTCTTCTGTTACTCCTTGGTTTGACTTTTCAAGTTCAGAAAGAAGATTTTGAACCTCCTTGGGTTCATATGTGCTGCTTTACCCATCAAATAGATGAGTAGGTGGTCCTGCTGTTGTTATTTGATTTGTGAAGACCATGCTAAGGGACTGTTTCAGCAGAACTACGCATTTCTACTGTCACTGAGCCACTAGAAGTTACTGTATTTAAACAACAACAATAGCACTGCCTGTGCCCAGTCATGTGTGTCAGGCTGTCACCCATGTCTCGTTCAGTTGTCACATGCAAAGCCCAGGAAATTGTAATCAAAAAATAACTACAGAAGGAGTTGAGTGAACCTCTGTGTGGCAGAAATTAAAAATTGGTGTATGTATTCTTTTTAATTTTACTTATCTTTATTATTGTAATCTTTGCCCCTTGTCACACCAACCCTGGCAACTGGTCTTCATTCACCCCACTGAAATGGGCTGTAAAGACTCGA